>NC_134355.1:661648214-661948214 GCF_048569485.1 Anomaloglossus baeobatrachus | reverse complement strand
GCTGTACCTGGCTAGAATACAAAAATATGGCGAAGCCCATGTCATTTTTTTGGGGGGCAAAAAACGACTGCATACAGTCCTGGATGGAGGATGCTGAGCTTTGTAGTTATGCAGCTGCTGTCTGCTCTACTGCATACACTATTGGATGAATTATGCTGAGCCTTATAGTTCTGCAGCTGCTGTCTGCTCTCCTGCATACACTATTAGATGGAGTATGCTGAGCCTTGTAGTTCTGCTCCCCCTGCCTGTCCCTCCAGCATACAGTCCTGGATTGAGCATGCTGAGCCTTGTAGTTCTGCAGCTGTCTGCTCTCCTGCATACACTAGTGGAGAATGCAGAACATATTGAAGAAGGAAATGTCATCACAGACCTTTTATCTTTTTTTGTTTTTTAAACAATCTTTAATGGCATTGTTCAATGATAAAAACGCAGTGAGCAAAACCGCAGCAAAAAAACGAGGTAGAAAATCATGCGTTGTTGCCGCGTTTTTTTGCAACAGGTGCTTTTTGTATGTTTTTTGCTACAAAAACACACAAAAAAAGCAGCATAAAAAAAGCAGTGTGTGAGCCTAGCCTTACTTTCAGTTACAGTTTAGTGATGAGGGGGTGTCATATAGACGCCTGTACAGAGAGGATTAGATACACAGCTCAGCACACAGTATCACACAGGGGAGGATTAGATACACAGCTCAGCAGACAGTATCACACAGGATAGTATTAGATACACAGCTCAGCAGACAGTATCACACAGGATAGTATTAGATACACAGCTCAGCAGACAGTATCACACAGGAGAGGATTAGATACACAGCTCAGCACACAGTATCACACAGGAGAGGATTAGATACACAGCTCAGCACACAGTATCACACAGGGGAGGATTAGATACCCAGCTCAGCAGACAGTATCACACAGGATAGGATTAGATACACAGCTCAGCACACAGTATCACACAGGGGCGGATTAGATACACAGCTCAGCAGACAGTATCACACAGGGGAGGATTAGATACACAGCTCAGCAGACAGTATCACACAGGGGAGGATTAGATAAACAACCATGCAGACAGTATCACACAGGATAGTATTAGATACACAGCTAAGCACACAGTATCACACAGGGGCGGATTAGATACACAGCTCAGCAGACAGTATCACACAGGAGAGGATTAGACACACAGCTCAGCAGACAGTATCACACAGGGGAGGATTAGATACACAGCTCAGCAGACAGTATCACACAGGAGAGGATTAGATACAGAGCTCAGCACACAGTATCACACAGGGGAGGATTAGATAAACAGCTCAGCAGACAGTATCACACAGGGGAGGATTAGATAAACAACCATGCAGACAGTATCACCAGTACACACAGGGTAGCAAGCGGAAGGGTTGACACACACACACACACACGAACGTGTACGGGGCTGAGGACAGCTGGGGGAGGGAAGGGAATTCATTACAGACGGTAACGGCAGGGGGCTGGTGAGAGCACAGGGAGGACACACACACCGGAGGCTGCCAGAACGGGGCTGGGGACAGCGGAGGGACGTAATTTAATAACAGACGGTAACGGCAGGGGGCGGGGGCTGGTGAGAACAGAGGGAGGACACACACACCGGCGGCCGCCAGAACGGGGCTGGGGACAGCGGAGGGACGTGATTTCATAACATACGGTAATGGCAGGGGGCGGGGGCTGGTGAGAACGGAGGGAGGGAGGGTTGTGTGATTGGTAACTGGGGGAGGGGAGGCGTCCCGGACTTACATCCCGGCGGTTGACAAGTGTAAAGTGGCGCAAAGAGCATGGATTGAATCTCCACAAAAATGGCGCTGAAATCTGCCCTTTGCTGTGATATGGACAGCCTAGGGGGCGCATCCAGATCACAGCACACACCCACTGTAATGATGCACATAGGGTCGGATGGCGACCACTGTTCTCTATGCACAGGGGCTGCCAACATGGCCCCCAGTACATACAGTAAAATTAGAATAACATAAAAACTAAATAAGCTACGAATTTCATTTTGAATTAGAGATACTTCATTTCAGAATCCCTTATTTTAATAAAAAATTAAAAAAAAACGCGATACAGTCCCTTTAAAGAGATTGTCCGACCCCGAAATCCACCCAAAATTTTCAAGCTAATCTGTGCAGTATCGTGTACATGACTCGCCCACCCCAGGGCCTTAAGTGACTCGGTGTCGGGCCGGACTAGTCAGCGGTGGCCGGGCCCGATTCCGTGACCCTGGTGGAGTCAATACAAAATGTGGCGATATTGGGGGATGATTTTAATAAAGTTTATGAAAGATTCGTGATGCCACCTGTGATAAATTGCAGCTCTTTAGGGCTGCAGCTGCTGGAAGGGACCTCCAGGGCTGATGTTATAGCAGCTGAGATGTTGCTTGCTCTCCACAGGTACAGCGGGTACCCCGGGGCAACCTTTGGTTGTTTGGTAAAGTCTATTGTGTTGTAGATGCAGTGCAGGACAAAACAGACGACACAGGGCTTGCAGTTAACGTCTTTACTCACTGTTAAGTCTCAATTTGGCAGCTGTCCGGTTGCCCACAGTATGCTGGGATCCACTGTCAGGTGCCTCCGCCAATCCTGGGTAGTTCAGAGGTCAATACCAGTGCACCCCTCCTGTGTCTCTTTCCTGACTGACTTCCTAGCCTTGACCGTGATAGCTGTGCTGGTCTTGGCCTCCACCACAGGGCCTGAACAAAGGGGGCTAACCGCAGTTGTATCTTGCCCTCTTCACAGAGGATCTGTGGCAGGTTGTGGCCCTGGGCGCTTGCAACCACCCCAGGCCTTCGGTGTTACTTTTGAGGAAATGTCTTTCTTCCCTCTGTCTGGGGACTGTCCCCGAATGCAGCCAGATCCCTCCACCCGATCTTCCAGTGGAACAGGCTACGAGCCAATATGCCTTTCCGTGGCCCTGGGATCCTTTCTTTTTTAGGTGTCACCTGGGCCTAACTAGACCCCAGGGTCTCCACCAGGAACTTCCTTCTGTCACTTTCTCTTCAGACTTTTCTCCTTCACTCTCCTGAGGTAACTACCGCCACTCTCCTTCTCTCTCTGTCAGACTGTCTGAGGTAAAACTGGAACTGACTGGTTCCTATAGCTGCTCTCCCTTTCTGACTCCACCCACACTCCCTCTGGCTAGGCCCCTCTCACACCATTGGGAAAGATGGATGGGACTTACGGCCCCCTGGCTGAACCATCAGTGGGGGTAACTGCCACTATCCCTGACCCGGTGTTTTGCCTACCAATGGGTTTGTGCAAGTTTAGTCTGTGGACCGGCATATGACCTAATTCTTACCCAGGATGGGACATCACACCCCTGGCTGAGGTGCAATATCTCTGTGGCAACGGAAGCCTTAGGGGCGCCACATATATATATATGTATGTATATGTAGCGTGCGCACACAGCTTATTGATTTGTTATCAAAGGGATAAAACGAGATCATTTGAACGTTTGTGCTATTTAAAAAAAAATCATATTTAAGACTTTTTTTTTACTTTTTATTTTTTCTGCTAGTCCCCTTAGGGGTCTTGAAGCTGGTATATTCCAATCTCGTCTGCTGTACAGAGCAGAGTGCTTCAGAGCACAAATGTATAGTGTCGTGGGCGGAGAAGGGGACGCTGCGCTCTCCAACTGCTCGGGTCCGGCCGCTGCTGCTGCTGCGGCTGCCGCTGCTGCTCGGTGGTGGCTCGAGCGGTGGGCCGGATCCCGGGGACTCGAGCGGCGCTCCTCGCCCGTGAGTGAAAAGGGTGGGGATTGATTGTGGGGATTTGGTTATTGTCCGTGACGCCACCCACGGTTGTGGTGATATTGGTGACACCACCGCTGCTCTGGACGGGGATCCCGGGAGCGGTGACAGGGAGCAGCTTTGATGTTAGCTCTCCCCTCCGTTGGTAGGGGGTTGGTTGTCCCGGGGCCCGGTGATGGGGTAGGGATGGATGACAGGCGGGTTACAGGGCCTGGTGAGGTGCAGGGTCGCGGGGGTCAGCGCTGTGCCGTACGGCATGGTGGTACTCACTCAGCCAATGATGAGGACACAGTTCTCGGTAAAACACACGGCTGGATGGACGGGTCCCACAGACGGCTGTGGTGTTGTTTTCTCCCGGCAGGTTGATGGTGACTGCCTTTCCCTGCACCTATGTACTGTAACGGTTCCAATGGGTTCCCACCGGTAACCCGCTCCCCAGCTTGGATATGGGCCGGAGGAGCCCCTTTTGCCCGCAGACTCTGGCCTTGGGAAACGGTTGCCTTGGCGGTGGCGGTCTCTCCCTCTCTTGGTTGGACTGTTGCCTTCTGTCGGGACTTGGCTGCTGGGAAACCCAGGAGGTTCCCTTCGCTAACGAATTTGTCAAATTCACGGCGACTCCTAGCCTTGCCGGGGTCCGTAAGCCCCTGCCAGATGGTGCTGGCTTCTCTTTGCGTACCGGTCCGGTACTGCTGGGCCACCGCCCGTCCACGGTCCTTACGGTAAACTCTGATAGGCCACTCCTGCAGACGGTCACCACCGTCTGACAACCTTGCTGATCCGTCTGGGCCACACACCCGGACCAACTTCAGGCTGCTCTCTTGCTACTTCACTCCTCTCACTTTTACTTCCAAACCTAATCTGCCTTATTTTCCCGCCTCCAGGACTGTGAACTCCTCGGTGGGCGGGACCAACCGCCTGGCCCACCCCCTGGTGTGAACATCAGCCCCTGGAGGAAGGCAACAAGGGTTTTTGTCTGACTTAGGTGTGCCTGACCGGGTGTTACGCTCACCGAGGAGCGGCGAGCGTCCGGAGGTGGACCCACTAGACCGTGCACCGGACTCCCCTGGGAAGGCCTAAATGCACGGCAGCCAGGAACCGGTAGTAGGAGTCTCTGTAGGGCCAGGTGTAGCAAGGTTGTGACGTCCACAGCCGGCAGGACACGGAAACTGCACCGGAGATGCTCACAGCAGGTGACGTCCGCCGCAGGTACGGCACGGATAGTGTCCATGGCAGGTAGGGCACGGTGACGTCCACTGTCGGTATGAGCGGTGACGTCCACAGCAGGTACGGCACAGATAATGTCCACAGTAGGTAGGGCACGGTGACGTCCACTGACGGTATGAGCGGTGACGTCCCCAGCCGGAATGGTACGGATGGCACTACGGTGAGACAAGGGATTAGTACCAGGTAATAATGCACAGAAAACAGATAATAGCACAAGGGGTCTGGACACTGGCAAGGCTCTAATGGAAGCGTTGCTCGGGCGCCTGCTGCCGGGGGAGGTGAACCTAAATACCTATTAGGCAACAGGTGACCTCTGAGGTCACTTCCAGAAAATGGGGCATGCCACTTTAAGAAAGGGGGCGTGGCCTCGCGCGCAGCCTAGAGTCACTTACAGCAATTCTGTGTGTGGAGGAGACTGCAGCAGGCCTAGGCGTGGGAGCAGCGTCTGCAGAGCCATGGGACCGGTAAGAGGATGGCCTTCGCTGCCTGGGAGTGGGAACAGGAGTGCACGTAGGAGCCATGCTGGGACTGGGCAAATGTAAGGGAGAGCTCCCCCCCCGGGGTCTGGTGGGACCAGGCGTTACACCGGGAGTGTGGGGTGTGTTGGTGTTGTTCTCTGCACAAATGCTGCACAAATGCTGTGTTCCTATGAACACCGACACGCAGCCGGCGTTCTCAGGATCTACATCATGACAGAGACAAAGGACTCCCTGCTGTCTTGACAACCCTCGGCACCCCATGATCACATCACAGGGTCGCAAATACAGGCTGGGAATGACGAACACCCCGGCGGCAAGTGTTAAATCCTGCTGTCAGAGATTGACAGTGGGATTTAACTGGTTAACAGACGCATGTGACAGCGGGACCAGTGTGGTTAAATGCTGGCAATGATCATGGCCATTATTTCTGGATATCAAATATAATATATAGCTGACACCCACTGATGATTTTGCCGGCTTTGCCTCTGAGCCAGTATGATTGTTGTGACGCACCCCAGGGCTTTGGGGTACTCGGTCCCGGGCCTTGTATCACGGGAAAGTGTCACCGGTGTAATCGCCGGTGCCCAGTTCCATGACCCTGGGGGTCGTTTAAAAAGGGGTATTTACAGGGAATATAATAAAGTGTTTTTCGTGACGCCACTTGCAATATGTGGCTATATGGGAGAAGCCGCCGCTGCAAAGTCTCTCACCGCTGGGGCTGATGTTATTGGCAGCTTGGGTGTTATGGCCCTCCGCAAGTAGGGCTAGGCCCAGGGGGTGGATGATTGTGGTTCTTGTATTGTGTACGTTTTTAATACTGGAGTGCAAGAAGAAGTCAGACAACACAAAGGGCTGCAGTTTAACTGGTTCTTTACTCAATGAAGTGGAGCTACAACCCGACGGCCGGTTTCCACTAATTGGTTCCCTTAGTCCGAGTCCTGGTGTGGTAACCTGGTGGGCTTTACTTCCATGATGTCTGTAGTTGGTGGGTCTTCGTGGCCTGGAGTGTCTTGGGGTCCCCTCCTGGTCGTCTTTCAGTCTTGGCCCGTATGGCAGGCAGATTAAACCTCTGTTGGGTCGGACCTCTGTCCCTATTCCTAGGTTCCCTCTTTGCTGCTGTGCCCTGAACACTAAGGCCAGTGAGGTCCTTGATAGTCCCCTCACTGGACAGATTTATCAGGTGAGCCTGAAGTGTCGTCTTGAACCAGGGCTCTGCACCCCGCTAGTGCTTTTTGTCCCGCGAGTACTTCACCGTACTCTCCCGGCAACCACACGCCTTGAGCCTGACAGCTCACTAGCACACTCTCCCATCAGTACGTTTACGTCCGTCTCCTTTCATCTCCACTAACTGACTACCAGGCCTGTCCTCCCTTTGAGTTGCTGACTAGTGGACTGGATCGGTCCCACCCCTAGGTGGCCATCCATTGTGTCCATCCCAAGCCTGTCACCCAGTGTGAGGGGAGGAAAGCATGGGTTTGTGTGTTTGTTTGGGTGTTGTGTTGTGGTGTTAATGGCACTGGTCTTCCAGGTCCCTGGGGTTAGTACTGCAGCTATGACTAGATGCAATGCCCTGTAGCTCCTGATGGCTCACAAGCGCTACCTTTGCCAAATACATGTACAGCATTTTGATGGAATGAACTTGCTGCAGCACTGTACATGTATAGTGGATATCAGAAAGGGGTTAAAGTAAAAACTAAAACACATAAGACAACATTTTTTTTAAGTGAAGGGCAATGTTTACTCCTCATGAATTATCCATATATTTAAAGGGATTGTTCACTGCTTTAACAT
Source organism: Anomaloglossus baeobatrachus (assembly GCF_048569485.1). Taxonomy (NCBI): domain Eukaryota; kingdom Metazoa; phylum Chordata; class Amphibia; order Anura; family Aromobatidae; genus Anomaloglossus; species Anomaloglossus baeobatrachus. The sequence continues at coordinate 661,940,952 of NC_134355.1, read as the reverse complement.
TGATGGCCTATCTTTTATACAGTGTGTCCACCCTTATCCTGTCCACCGCCAATAACTTGAGAATGGCGGCAGCTATAGGCATAGAAGTGGTGTCTAGGTATAGTAAAGTAGCCATGTGCTATGCAATAAAATCACCTATAGCGCCACCTGGTGGAAATCAACGAAGTTAGCATTTTTATCTCAAAAACGGAACGAGATAGAGAAAAAAAAATAAAGTGAATTACAAAGTTGTAGGGCATCATCAATTCAATCTGAATCAACACCTTGCATACAGAAATGCTGTGATATAAAACCCATGACCCCCCCCAAAACATTGAATGCTAGTCACGCATATTGCACTCAGTTAACTTTGTTGCTCAAAGTGGCCACCGTCAGCTGCGATGCACATCTGGACAGCATACTGTATCTTGCTGCACATTGTGCAATATGGTAGGTGACACATTTGCACAAGTGTCGCGGGCGGAGGAGGGGACGCTGCGCTGTCCCACTGCTCGGGTCCGGCTGCCGCTGCTGCTGCGGCCTGCTGCTGCTCGGTGGCTTGAGCGATGGGCCGGATCCCGGGGACTCGAGGGGCGCTCCTCGCCCGTGAGTGAAAGGGGTTTGGTTGTTGGGATAGTTTATTGTCCGTGACGCCACCCACGGCTGTGGTGATTGTGTGGGCACCACCGCTGCTCTGTCTGGGGATCCCGGGAGTGGTGATATGGAGCAGCTAGATGTTGGTTTACCCCTCCGTGGGTAGGGGTTTTGGTAGTCCCGGGGCCCGATGACGGGGAGGTCAGGATGGTGGACAGGCGGGTTATGGGGCCTGTGGAGGTGCAGGGACGCAGGGGCAGCGCTGTGCCGCACGGCACAAAGGTACTCACTCAGCCAAGGATGATGACACAGTTCACGGTAAACAAACGGCTGGTTGGACGGGTCCCTCGGACGGCTACGGTGCTGATGTTCCCTGCAGTTAGCGGTGACGGTCACTTCTCTGCACCTAAGTACGGTTCTTTGGTAGCGATGGATTCCCACCGGTAACCCGCTCCCCAGCTTGGATATGAGCCGGAGGAGCCCCTCTCTTGCCCGCAGGCGCTGGCCCTGGGAAACTGGTGCCTTGGCGGTGGTGGTGTCTCCCCTTCACGGTCGGACTGTTGCCTTCAATCGGGACTTTGCTGCTGGGAGACCCGGAGGTCCCCTTCACTGACGGATTTGGCAAATTATGGTGACTCCTAGCCTTGCCGGGATCCGAAAGGCCCCTGCCAATGGTGCTGGCTTCTCTTTGTATACCGCTCCGGTACCGCCGGGCCACCACCCGTCTACGGTCCTTTCGGCAACCTCCGATCAGCCTCTCCTGCAGACGGTCACCGCCGTCTGTCAACCTTGCTGTCTCAGTCCGGGGCACACACCCGGACCAACTTCAGGCTTTCAAACTGTCACTTTTCTTCTCTCACTTCTCAACTCCACTGTTTACTCCTTCACTTCCCTAGCTTAACTCCACTCTAGCCCTCAGCTAAACTCCAACTCTAGCCCTCAGCTAAACTCCAACTGCCTGGTTTTCCCGCCTCCAGAGCTGTGTACTCCGCCTGGCCCACCCCCTGGTGTGAACATCAGCCCCTGGAGGAAGGCAACATGGATTTGTGTTCTGACCTTGGTGTTCCTGCATGGAATATGGGGTGCGTGTGGTGTTGTGACCTGTGACCCCTGGCTTGCCCAGGGCGTCACACAAGCATTTGTGATACGTCGTCGTAGGTCCTGCAATGTTGGTTGAGGGGTCGCATATGTGTCGCCCTGGGCAAGCCAGGGGACACGGGTCACAACACCACCACACCCCACACTCCAGGTAGGCACACCTGCTAACCAGAAATCCTTGTTGCCTTGCTCCAGGAGTCTGTTGATGCACACCAGGGGGTGGGCCAGGCGGTTGGCTCCGCCCACCGAGGAGCTCACAAAACTGGAGGCAGGAAGTAACCAGGCAGATAGCTCAGGGGAGAGCTTGAGAGAGGAGTCTAGTCAGGGAGGAGGAAGTGAAAGGAGTGAGGAGTAGCCCAGGCAGGGGCTAGAGTAAACAACCAAGAAGTGAAAGTGGAGGAAAGAAAAGGAGTAAAGGAGGAAAGCAAGAAGTGGTGACAGCGCAGAGAGTGTGCAAAGCCTGAGAGCCCAGCTGTGTGTAGGGCTAGAACAGCAAGGTCAGCGACGGCGGTGACTGTTTGGAGGGGGACAGTTTGGAAGTTCCTGGAAGGACCCCGTTGGCTGTGTGCCCGGTGGTCTGGAGCAGTGTTCCGAAGGACAGTCAGCACCAGGGCAGGGGCCTCTCGGACCCCGGCAAGGCTAGGAGTCGCCAGATTTGCCAAATCCATCAGTGACGGGGACGCAGATCCCCCAGCAACCAAGTCCCGATTGACGGCAACAGCCCGACCATTACCGGGGAGACACCGCCACCGCCAAGGCACCAGTTTCCTCAGGGCCAGCGCCTGCGGGCAAAGTGTAGAGCTCCTCCGGCCCAGATTGCAGTCGGGGAGCGGGTAACCGGAGGGAATCCACCGCTACCATCAGACAACATAGGTGCAAGGAAGAGTAACGTCACCGTCACCTACCGGGAGTGCAGGTGCAGCCGTCTGTGGGACCGTCCTACCAGCCGTTGGTTTACCGTACAGACTGTGTCCGTGTGTCAGGCTGAGTGAGTACCATAGTGCCGCAAGGCACAGCGCTGCCCCCCGCGTCCCTGCGCCCTCCAGGCCCTACACTTCACATCTCATCACCGGGCCCCGGGATCAACCACCCCTACCCACGGAGGGGCAACACAACACCTGGCTGCTCCGCATCACCATCCCCGGGACCCCCCACACCGAGCAGCGGTGGTGCAATCACCACAACCGTGGGTGGCGTCACGAACTATAACAATCCCCACACCCAACAAACACCCCCCTTTCACTCACGGGCGAGGAGTGTCGCTCGAGACACCCCGGGATCCGGCCCACGGCTCGAGCCACCAGGAGCAACTGCCGGACCCGAGCAGAAGGGGTGAGCGCGGTGTGCTGACACCCTCCTCCCCGCCCGCGACAACTTGGCGTCACGAACAGGATCTTACCGCTCTGCCGTCAGGTGGAGGTGCGCCTTGTTACCGCCGGAGGCATCCGGCAGAAAAATTTCAGAAGCCACCATCTTTGGCGCGAAAAGTTCCCGCTCGAGCGTCTTCTCGAGCAGTAGAAGCGCGAAGGCCAAAACCCCGCCCCGAGAGAGGAGGGGCCGGAAAGAGCTAAGGGGAACGCGATGGCGGCTGGCGGCATGTAGTCGCCGCTATAAAAGCAGGGACGCCAGGACCTTGCGAGCACACCGTTCCTGGAAGAAAGACAGAAAGATACCATGTGGATGCCGTCCCGAAACACCGTGGCCCCCGCACCGGGAACCGCAGCGTGGGTGGAGATCCGGACCGCGCAGCTCCACCTAAGGCTGCAGGTCAAGATGCAGCTCCTCTTGGAGGAATGGGAGACCGACATGGCGGACGTTTTGGCAGCCGTGCGGAGACACGAGGAGGAAGCGGAGGAAGGGAGGGTGAGTGACCCACGCCCCTATGTCCCGGAGGGACCGGTCGCTGCGGCTGAGGGACCCGGTCCAAGCCCTCTCCCCTCGTTGCCTCCTTCGCCACCCGTCCCGGAGGCCGTGACCCCGCCACTAGGCCCGCTACCACCGCAACCGGTAGCGATACCCAGCCCGTCCGCCCCAGCGGACCGACCTGTAGCCGGAGCCCGAAGCAAGCCGGAGGCATTGCCATGGAAGGCCCCGAAGATTGTGCCAGAGACAGTCCCCGAGCAGCTCCCCGAGCCGGAGCCGATGACCCGCTCCGAGCCGAAGGCCCAACTGCGGAAAGCCCCTGTGCCCATCCCCCACACCTCGGCTGAGGTGGCGCCGGGTTGTTGCTGCAAGGCAGCGCCCAAGGCCATGACACCGCGGGATACGCCGCCCACCTTCCTGACAGTGGGTAACGTACTGGATGTCCCGCGGGGCTCAACCCGTGCGCCGGAGCCATACTGGGACAGGGAGCCGACCAAGCTGGGCCTGGAGATCGCGGAGAGGGAGCGGAGGAAAGCTGAGCTGGTAGCCCGAGCCATCCGGGAAAAGGAGAACCTGCGGCAAGCGACCTTCCGTGTCCGGGGCCCGTTCTACGAGGGGCAGGTGAGGCGGTTTGATATCCGCCGGGGCTACGGGTTCATATACGAACCGGGCCTGGAGGCCGAGGTGTTTGTAGCCCGGCGGGATGTGCATGCTCACCTGCCCGAAGAGCATCCTGGCCGCAATCTAATACCTGGGGACATGGTGCGGTACACCCGGCACTGCGGAGAGAGGGGGTGGTTCGTCCTGGACGTAAAGTTGAAGGGCAGCCCGGAGAGCAAAGTGAGCTCTGCACCCCCTCCCTCGGATGAAGCAGCAGCCGGACCGGAGTAGGGCGATGGAGGCCCGCAGCACCGTCCCCGTTGGGACCAGCACTTTGATGTTTGAAAGTTTGTTTGAAAATTCTGCAATGATGAAAATGAAAATGATTATCCGAGTTTTCACCTGATTGTCTGCAGTGATTTGCAACCGGCAGGAGCCGGCACCGTTGTCCCCGTGGGGACCGTTTAAGTTTATTTGCATGGGAACTATCCATGGACAAGCCCGTGAACTCTGCAGGGCACCACAAACGTTAGTGGCTTGTAAATATGTTGGGTACCGTTACCGTTTCCGCAATACCGTCTCCGGAGAGGCAGGTTGGAGGGAGGGCCCTGAGCAGAGCAGGCCAGGGCCCAGCCACCAAAGGAACCGGTGGCCACCCTCTGGAGGGGAAGGACAGATCCCGCTCGGGTGACTTGTGCTGGACTGTGGGTCAAGGGGTGCTGCCTGGGTTTTAGGGGCAGCATCAGGGCCAGGTTGCTTGGGTGGGAGAGAGCGGAAACCGTGACCGTACACCGTTGCAACGTTTAAGAAAATGTGCCTCCCGTTTGGGAAGAGTTTTTGATTAAAAATGTTATTGATGTTTGATTAACCCTTGTTATCCCCTTTTACAGAAAAATAAAACCGGTGTAGGACGGCAGCCCGCGGACGGTCTGCATTTTGCTAAGGGGGAATGTGTCGCCCTGGGCAAGCCAGGGGACACGGGTCACAACACCACCACACCCCACACTCCAGGTAGGCACACCTGCTAACCAGAAATCCTTGTTGCCTTGCTCCAGGAGTCTGTTGATGCACACCAGGGGGTGGGCCAGGCGGTTGGCTCCGCCCACCGAGGAGCTCACAACACTGGAGGCAGGAAGTAACCAGGCAGATAGCTCAGGGGAGAGCTTGAGAGAGGAGTCTAGTCAGGGAGGAGGAAGTGAAAGGAGTGAGGAGTAGCCCAGGCAGGGGCTAGAGTAAACAACCAAGAAGTGAAAGTGGAGGAAAGAAAAGGAGTAAAGGAGGAAAGCAAGAAGTGGTGACAGCGCAGAGAGTGTGCAAAGCCTGAGAGCCCAGCTGTGTGTAGGGCTAGAACAGCAAGGTCAGCGACGGCGGTGACTGTTTGGAGGGGGACAGTTTGGAAGTTCCTGGAAGGACCCCGTTGGCTGTGTGCCCGGTGGTCTGGAGCAGTGTTCCGAAGGACAGTCAGCACCAGGGCAGGGGCCTCTCGGACCCCGGCAAGGCTAGGAGTCGCCAGATTTGCCAAATCCGTCAGTGACGGGGACGCAGATCCCCCAGCAACCAAGTCCCGATTGACGGCAACAGCCCGACCATTACCGGGGAGACACCGCCACCGCCAAGGCACCAGTTTCCTCAGGGCCAGCGCCTGCGGGCAAAGTGTAGAGCTCCTCCGGCCCAGATTGCAGTCGGGGAGCGGGTAACCGGAGGGAATCCACCGCTACCATCAGACAACATAGGTGCAAGGAAGAGTAACGTCACCGTCACCTACCGGGAGTGCAGGTGCAGCCGTCTGTGGGACCGTCCTACCAGCCGTTGGTTTACCGTACAGACTGTGTCCGTGTGTCAGGCTGAGTGAGTACCATAGTGCCGCAAGGCACAGCGCTGCCCCCCGCGTCCCTGCACCCTCCAGGCCCTACACTTCACATCTCATCACCGGGCCCCGGGATCAACCACCCCTACCCACGGAGGGGCAACACAACACCTGGCTGCTCCGCATCACCATCCCCGGGACCCCCCACACCGAGCAGCGGTGGTGCAATCACCACAACCGTGGGTGGCGTCACGAACTATAACAATCCCCACACCCAACAAACACCCCCCTTTCACTCACGGGCGAGGAGTGTCGCTCGAGACACCCCGGGATCCGGCCCACGGCTCGAGCCACCAGGAGCAACTGCCGGACCCGAGCAGAAGGGGTGAGCGCGGTGTGCTGACACCCTCCTCCCCGCCCGCGACACATACACCTGCTGTTTGATGTGACCTCACAGAAAGAAGTCCAATGGAATCAGGTCAGGTGAGCGTGGAGGCCACTCTACGCAGCCACTATACCCAATGACTTGTAGGAAGGTCTCCATGAGGTATCGCTTCACGTCCGCATCCTTGTGAGTTTTATACGTTCTAATCATAGCATTTCTGTATGCAAGGTGTCAATTTGTAATGAATTGATGATGCCCTACAACTTTGTAATTCACTTTTTCTCTATTTCGTTCAGTTTTCAAAATAAAAATGCTAACTCTGTTGTTTTCCACCAGGTGGCGCTATAGGGGGTTTCATTGTATAGCGCATGGCTACTTTACTATACCTACACACCACTTCTATGCCTATAGCTGCTGCCATTCTCAAGTTAATGGCGGTGGACAGAATATGGGTGGACACACTGTATACGTCATCAATGTCTTATCAGCTGTGTTCTGATACTAAACTAATCAACTGTTATCAATCTGGAATTCAGCATCAGGCGGCTGAAAATGCTCAGTACCAGAGCTGTCCCGATTTTGGATAGCAGTTGCAGTCGGATACTACACATCTGCCTCCTATCGAATTGAATGGGAGGCGGATGTGCAGTACTGAGCATTCTGGCTGCCGCTGCTGGAACCTAAAGTAGCTGATCGGCGGTGGTGCCGGGTGTGGTACCCCGGCCAATAAAACATCATTAATGACGTATCCTAACGATAGGCCATCAATGTAAAAGTAGTGGACAACCTCTTTAAGGCTGGAAACACATCTATGCGAGTAAAATCGGTCCGAGTTGGCTGAAAAAAACTCGGCTGATTTTAGTTCACGTTAGGTCCGAGTGCAACGCAAGTGCGATGCTTTTTCTGAATAAATTAATGATTTTACTAGCGTGTGTAATGCGTGTGTAATGCGTATTTTTTACTATGTCATCTGCCATTCAGCTCTGCTACATGGCCGCTGACAGCAGACACAGACAGCCATGTAGCAGAGCTGAATGGCAGATGACAGCAGACACAGACAGAGCCGCACAATCAGAATGAACTCGGGTGAACTTCACCCGACTTCATTGTCATGCTGTGGCTCTGTCTGTGTCGCGTCCTGATTAGCGGTCACCCGTGAAGGACTCACCGGTGACCGCTAATCACCTGAGTGACTGAAGTTAGCAGCCCTCTCTCATACTCACAGTTCCCCGATCACTGCCGCGGCGCAGCACGGCATTTACACTGCTCCGGCGGCTTTTACTATTTTGAAAAAGCCGGCCGCTCATTAAACAATCTCGTATTCCCTGCTTTACCCGACCACAGGCGCCTATGATTGGTTGCAGTGAGACACGCCCCCACACTGAGTGACAGGTGTCTCACTGCACCCAATCACAGCAGCCGGTGGGCGTGTCTATACTGTGCAGTGAAATAAATAATTAAATAATTTAAAAAACCGGCGTGCGGTCCCCCCCAATTTCAATACCAGCCAGATAAAGCCATACGGGTGAAGGCTGGTATTTTCAGGATGGGGAGCTCCATGTTATGGGGAGCCCCCCAGCCTAACAATATCAGCCAGCATCCGCCCAGAATTGTCGCATACATTATATGCGACAGTTCTGGGACTGTACCCGGCTCTTCCCGATTTGCCCTGGTGTGTTGGCAAATCGGGGTAATAAGGAGTTAATGGCAGCCCATAGCTGCCACTAAATCCTAGATTAATCATGTCAGGCGTCTCCACGAGATACCTTCCATGATTAATCTGTAAGTTACAGTAAATAAACACACACACACACACACACACCTGAAAAATCCTTTATTAGAAATAAAAAACACTAACAAATTCCCTGGTTCACCACTTTAATAAGCCCCAAAAAGTCCTCCATGTCCGGCGTAATCCAGGATGGTCCAGTGTCGCTTCCAGCTCTGCTGCATGGAGGTGACCGGAGCTGCAGAAAACACAGCCGCTCCTGTCAGCTCCACGCAGCAACTGAAATGAGTATTGCGATCAGCTGAGTTGTCACTGAGGTTACCCGCTGTCACTGTTGGAGGATCCAGCGGTGGCCGCGGGTAACCTCAGTGACAGCTCAGCTGATCGCGATACTCACCTCAGTTGCTGCATGGAGCTGACAGGAGCGGCGGTGTCTTCTGCAGCTACGGTCACCTCCATGCAGCAGAGCTGGATGCGACGCTGGACCATCCTGGATTATGCCGGACATGGAGGGCTTTTTGGGGCTTATTAAATTGTTGAACCAGGGAATTTGTTAGTGGTTTTTATTTCTAATAAAGGATTTTTCGGGCGTGTGTTTATTTACTGTAACTTAAAGATTAATCATGGAAGGTATCTCATAGACGCCTGACATGATTAATCTAGGAGTTATTGGCAGCTATGGGCTGCCAATAACTCCTTATTACCCCGATTTGCCAACGCACCAGGGCAAATCGGGAAGAGACGGGTACAGTCCCAGAACGGTCGAATCTAATGTATGCGGCAATTCTGGGCGGCTGCTGACTGATATTGTTAGGCTGGGGGGCTCCCCATAACGTGGAGCTCCCCATCCTGAGAATACCAGCCTTCAGCCGTATGGCTTTATCTGGCTGGTATTAAAATTGGGGGGGACCGCACGCCAGTTTTTTTTAATTATTTAATTATTTATTTCACTGCACAGTATAGACATGCCCACCGGCTGCTGTGATTGGGTGCAGTGAGACACCTGTCACTCAGCGTGGGGGCGTGTCTCACTGCAACCAATCATAGGCGCCTGTGGGTGGGTAAAGCAGGGAGTACGAGATTGTTTAATGAGCGGCCGGCTTTTTCAAAATAATAAAAGCCGCCGCAGCAGTGTAAATGCCGTGCAGCGCCGCGCCGGGGATCGGGGAACGGTGAGTATGAGAGAGGAGGGGAAAATGACCGACAGACTGTGAGAGAGGGACAGAGATAGTGACGGACCGACAGAGAGAGAACAGAGACCGAAAGGGAGAGTACGATTGACAGAGAATAGTGATTGACAGACATTGTGAGACATCACTCGTTTCCAGTGTTTTAGGAAACATGCGAGAAATGTATTTAGAAAATCGGATGTCACTAGGATGGTGTAAGTGCCGTCCCGTGACATCCGATTTTTTACACGCTCCCATAGACTTGCATTGGAGAGACTCGCAGTAGAAACTCGCAAAAAAGCAGCATGCTGCGATTTTTTTTCTCAGTCCGATTTGAACTGAGAAAAAAATCGGAGATGAGAGCTGAATCATTCACTAACATGTGTCCGATTCCAATGCGAGATTTTCTCGCATTGCTCTACTGCGAGAAATTTGCAAGTGAGAAGCAGCCCTAACAATTGTTCTATTTCTGATTCCTGAGAAGTTAAAGCAAAAGTCGAGTACATTCTTGGTACAAATATATCCATCTTATTCCAGTTTGTTCTTTCTCCCGGCTTATTATATTACGTCAGTGTTCAGCTCCTTTGTATTACAAAGATTATTATTTTGTTTTCCAGTATCCTTCATAACATCCCTTAATTTTCTTTTTCTTTGCTCACTAATTATTATTGTTAGAGATGAGTGAGTAACGTAATATTCGCAATCGCTATAATCGTAACAAGTACTGTGTAATATTCGTGTATTTGTTTTGAATAGCGAGTACAATGCAAGTCAATGGGAAATGCGAGTAATTTTCTGCTGGACCCAACAGAGGTCTGGGGGCCTGAGGAAAAGGCTGCGATGGATGGGAAAGTGATGAAACTGAATGGGGAGAGCCTGGGGAATTTTCTCTCTGTCTCTCGCTCCGCTCTGGTCCCTGGCCGCGCCCCCTGGTAAGTATGAAGTGCGACCAGCCAATCACACTAATGCCACAAACAAGATGGCTGCGGCATTACTGTGATTGGTTAAGATGATTGGTTATTACTGTATGATGTTATATTTTTCTTCCTGTCTTTTCTTTCTAATTAACTTATCGTTTAAGTTACAATAAGTCAATAATGACTAATGCTCTATTTCTTCATCTCAGGTGTAAACAGAAGTAGAAATGGAAAATTCGCAAAATTACGACAATGGACCTTCAACAAGCTCGTGTCTTTCTGATTATTTCCCAGTACCTAAGCTGACGGGGGACGACATGTACCATGTTTTCATTAGCTTCAGTGGAGTGGACTCTACATGGGTACATCGGCTGATCCGCAGACTGGAGGATACATTTCCAAGCATTAAAATCTGTTCTCATGATCGAGACTTTGCTGCAGGAAAGACGATCATAGAAAACATGACTGAGAGCATTCAGAGGAGTCAGAAAATGATGATGGTGCTGAGTCCAGATTTTGTGCAGAGTCGCTGGTGCCTCTTCGAAGCCAATCTGTCCATGTTCCAGGACTGTATGTCACATAAAGCCATCGTCCCTGTCATGCTAAAGCCGTGCCCAATGCCCCTTTATCTCAGCCATTTAACGTACCTAGAAGCTGACGATGAGGATTTCTTTGAAAAACTGTGCAACAGGCTACTGAGGAATAACGCGAAAGAAACGGAAGACGTCTTGGTTCACTTCCAGTCATCTATACTCTATGGCGGAAAGCATCTCCTGTCTCTTTCAGCGGTGAAAGAAAATGATGAAAGAGCTATCACGGGAATGTTCTCTGACACTTGTGTGCCGGACGCTCTGGAAGCTGTTGTGAAAGACCCTGAAATCTACAAGAAAGCCATCCGAATGATAAACGATACCCCAACTGATTTCTTTTCCTCTACCTGGATGAAAGCCAGAATCATCCTGGTTTTATATTTTACCTTTTTACTATGTGCTTCTTTGGCTATTTTCATAGCTGCATGTGATGCACAGACTTGGTGGCACTTCATGCACATACCAATATATTTTATTCCATTTGGTCTTGCAATGTATAAACTGGATTATTGGGAAAAGCATGTGTTTAGAAAAGATACCAAGAACGTGAGCAGAAGAACTGGTGAAGCCAATCTACTATTGGTAGAGACGTCCATCCTTGCCGGTTGTTCTTCAAAGTCCAGTTTAGTTTTTGTCTTTGCTCCTTTGAAAGAATGTAAAGCGATGTTCCAAATGACCTTCGGGTCTGATACTGACCTGGCAAAATGTGTGTGGGAAAATGCAATTATCAGGTATTCTTGTGATTACGCCAACTGTATGGCCAAGAAACACTTTCCCTGCGGTGACCCAGAGCCTCCTGGGCATTTAGCAAATGGCATCTGTTTCTGCCAGTATGGGGCCATGCAAGTAAAACAAGGCAACTGGCCATGATCTCAATTAAATTTTCACTCATTAAAAAGAAATTGGTCGTTCATGATTTTATAGTTACCCCTTTCCTTGGCGTTACTCACATGGTATTCATGCAGAGCAGTTTAAAGACATACACCTAGAAATTCCTGTGAGCAGTGCCCCATTAGCAAAAAACACAAAAAAATAGAAAGTTGGGTAGAAAAAATAAAAAATAAAAGGTCCATTTACAATCTTCTCAATAAATTTGAATATCATTAAAAAGTTCATTTATTTCAGTAATTCATAACAAAAAAGAAAAGCATACATTATATAGAGTCATTACACACAAAGGAATCTATTTCAAGTGTTTCTTAAACAGTATATTATATAGAGTCATTACACACAGAGGGATCTACTCCTCTATATATATATATATATATATATATATATATATATATATATATATATATATATATACATATATATATATAGAGTCATTACACAGAGGAATCTATTCCTATATATGATATAGGCCAGATCAGACACCCCATACTTTGCACTGATGAGGGGCAAGCACCCCGAAACACCGTGTATGCAAATTGGGATTCTGATCTGGCATAAATCCTAAGGGGTACTTTGCACACTATGACATCGCAGCTGGTGGGGTCCAATTAAAAGCGACGCACTTCCGGCATCGCATGCGACATCGTAGTGTGTAAAGGCTCGATGATACGATTAACGACCGCAAAAGCGTCGTAATCGTATCATCGCTGCAGCGTCGGCGTAATCCATAATTACGCTGACGCGACAGTCCGATGTTGTTCCTCGCTCCTGCGGCAGCACACATCGCTGTGTGTGAAGCCGTAGGAGCGAGGAACATCTCCTACCGGCATCACCGCGGCTTCCGTAGAATATGCGGAAGGAAGGAGGTGGGCGGGATGTTTACATCCCACTCATCTCCGCCCCTCCGCTCCGATTGGCCGCCTGCCATGTGACGTCGCAGTGACGCCGCACGACCTGCCCCCTTAACAAGGAGGCGGGTCGCCGGCCAGAGCGACCGTCGCAGGGCAGGTGAGTGCATGGGAAGCTGGCGTAGCGATAGTTTTCGCTACGCCAGCTATCACAATATATCGTACCTGCGACGGGGGCGGGGACTATCGCGTGCGAAATCGCAGCATCGGCCTGTGATGTCGCAGAGTGCAATGTACCCCTAAGTCTTATGCAATTGGATTGTTAAAAATCCACTTCTGACGTTTAGGATCGCTACTTCCAATAGGTGGCAATGTGCTAGAGTTTGTCTCCTTTCCTGGAGAGATAATTTGAATATATATCATATAGAGTCATTACACACAGAGGGATCTATTCTTATATATTATATAGAGTCATTACACACAGAGGGATCTATTCCTATATATTATGTAGAGTCATTATACACAGAGGGATCTATTCCTATATATTATATAGGGTCATTACACACAGAGGGATCTATTCCTGTATATTATATAGGGTCATTACACACAGAGGGATCTATTCCTATAGGGATCTATTCCTATATATTATATAGAGTCATTACACACAGAGGGATCTATTCCTATATATTATATAGAGGCATTACACACAGAGGGATCTATTCCTATATATTATATAGGGTCATTACACACAGAGGGATCTATTCCTATATATTATATAGAGTCATAAGTCTCCTGGTTGGGCTAAAAAAATTACAAAATTAAAGAAAATCTCCATCCTCATGATGAGAATTCCTAAGGGTCTGTGCACATGTTAGGTATTTGAAGCAGAAATTTCTGCACTAAAAATGCATCTCCTGACAGGTAATGCACAGTGTAAAATTTGAGGCTTTTTTTATGTGATTTTGATGCTTTTTTTTCTTCCATTCATTTGAATGGGTAAAACAATTAACATGCAGATTGAAAACTGCTTTAAAGGGAACCTGTCACCAGATTTTTCCCTTATAAGCTGCGGCCACCACCAGGGAGCCATTATAAAGAGCCTTCTAGAATACTGTATATAAGAGCCCATGCTGCTCTGTGGGATGTAAAAAAGACCTTTATAATACTCAACTAGGAAGCAATCCGATGGGTGTCGCTGGTCTCAGTCCGGCGCCTCCTCCGTCTTGTGTGATCACCGTCCTTCTACCCAGCACCGTGTGCATGACACGTCCTGCATCATTCTCACAGAGTCCTCCATTGCACTCCTACGCATGGGCACTTTTTTATCTGCCCGGATGAGGTCAGATCAAAGAACTGTAGTGCGCATGCGTGGGCTGTCTTTGTCCTTTCCTTGTTCCTGCACATTACAGGGTCAAACAATTACAGCAGAGCAGATCAAAGTGTACCTGCGCAGGAGCACAATGAAGGCCTCTCTGTGAATAATGCAGGACACGTCATGCACATGGGGCTGGGTAAGGAGGACGACGACTGCACAACATGGAGGAGGCGCCAGACAAAGATCTGACCGGGCCGCTCCCTTAGTGAGTATAATAAAGGTGTTTTTTTACGTTCTACAGTGTGGCCTGGGCTCTTATATACAGTATTCTTGATTGCTGTATATAAGGGCTCACTGGTGGTGGCGACAGCTCAGAAGAGAAAAACCGAGTGACAGGTCCCCTTTAAATCTGCAAGGAAAAAGTAAGCAACATGTGCAAGAGATTGTAGAAATCTCAATCATTTTTGCTGGTAATGTAAAATGTAAAACGCAGTGTGTTGGTGCAGAAATTTCTGCTGAAAATCCTTAGTGTGTGCACAGTACACACCCTAAATAGAGTAAATTACAATAAGACAGTCATATGAAAAAGTTTGGGCACCCCTATTAATGTTAACATTTATTCTTTATAACAATTTGGGTTTTTGCAACAGCTATTTCAGTTTCATATATCTAATAACTGATGGACTGAGTAATATTTCTGAATTGAAATGATGTTTATTGTACTAACAGAAAATGTGCAATCTGCATTTAAAGTAAATTTGACAGGTGCAAAAGTATGGGCACCCTTATCAATTTCTTGATTTGAACACTCCTAACTACTTGTTACTGACTTACTAAAGCACTAAATTGGTTTTGTAACCTCATTGAGCTTTGAACTTCATAGGCAGGTGTATCCAATCACGAGAAAAGGTATTTAAGGTGGCCACTTGCAAGTTGTTCTCCTATTTGAATCTTCTATGAAGAGTGGCATCATGAGCTCCTCAAAACAACTCTCAAATGATCTGAAAACAAAAATTATTCAACATAGTTGTTCAGGGGAAGGATACAAAAAGTTGTCTCAGAGATTTAAACTGTCAGTTTCCACTGTGAGGAACATAGTAAGGAAATGGAAGAACACAGGTACAGTTCTTGTTAAGGCCAGAAGTGGCAGGCCAAGATTAATATCAGAAAGGCAGAGAAGAAGAATAGTGAGAACAGTCAAGGACAATCTACAGATCACCTCCAAAGACCTGCACCATCATCTTGCTGCAGATGGTGTCACTGTGCATCGGTCAACAATACAGCGCACTCTGCTCAAGGAAAAGCTGTATGGGAGAGTGATGCAAAAGATGCCGTTTCTGCAAGCACGCCACAAACAGAGTTGCCTGAGGTATGCAAAAGCACATTTGGACAAGCCAGTTACATTTTGGACGAAGGTCCTGTGGACTGATGAAACAAAGATTGAGTTGTTTGGTCATAAAAAAAGGCGTTATGCACGGAGGCAAAAAAACACGGCATTCCAAGAAAAGCACTTGCTACCTACAGTAAAATTTGGTGGAGGTTCCATCATGCTTTGGGGCTGTGTGGCCAATGCCGGCACCGGGAATCTTGTTAAAGTTGAGGGTTGCCTGGATTCAACTCAGTATCAGCAGATTCTTGACAATAATGTGCAAGAATCAGTGATGAAGTTGAAGTTACGCAGGGGATGGATATTTCAGCAAGACAATGATCCAAAACACCGCTCCAAATCTACTCAGGCATTCATGCAGGGAACAAATACAATGTTCTGGAATGGCCATCCCAGTCCCCAGACCTGAATATCATTGAACATCTGTGGGATGATGTGAAGCGTGCTGTCCATGCTCGGCGACCATCAAACTTAACTGAACTGGAATTGTTTTGTAAACAGGAATGGTCAAATATACCTTCATCCAGGATCCAGGAACTCATTAAAAGCTACAGGAAGCGACTAGAGGCTGTGATTTTTGCAAAAGGAGGATCTACAAAATATTAATGTCACTTTTATGTTGAGGTGCCCATACTTATGCACCTGTCAAATTTACTTTAAATGCAGATTGCACATTTTCTGTTAGTACAATAAACCTCATTTCAATCCAGAAATATTACTCAGGCCATCAGTTATTAGATATATGAAACTGAAATAGTTGTTGCAAAAACCCAAATTGTTATAAAGAAAAAAGGTTAACATTAATAGGGGTGCCCAAACTTTTTCATATGACTGTATATTAGTAACTAACTGTCGTATACACTCATATAAAAGAAGGTATGGGAGCACAAGATATTGTACATTTACAATTTTTTACATTTTTCCATTAAAAAAACTGATGAAAACACAATCAGTAAATTATAGAACACCCCCCCCAAAAAAAATAAAAAATAATATACAACTCATCCTGCAAAAAAGGAAGACAAACGACACTGAAAAAGGCGATATTCGGCACTGGTTTGGGGACGATGTGTGCAGCATCTTTTCTAAGATGTTTTGTGACTCCAGCTCATGTCTCGCTTTTATATTATTATATTTTATATGTATAATAATCCTACAGCAAAAAGTGTTCTGTAATATCTGGGTGTTTTTGTACAAGTCATTCTGATGTAAATGCTGGTGTAGACAAAGTAATACGAAAAACTGTTAAGGAAGTTAATGTTATTAAATTGTTGAAAACCCGACGTTCTTGACCAGGAAATTTGTGTGATTTTTTTTTTTTGCAAATGTAATTTTAAGAACTTCAATTTTTTTTTACCATACCAATATGGCCCTGCAACAATCAGACTAAGGGCTCATGGGCACATCGCGTAATAGCATGCATTTACGCTGCGTATTGCACTGCAGCGTAAATGTATGCGTCCTGCGTCTGTGCCGCTCCCGTGCCAGCAGCCGGCGCTGCTTGGGTCCGAGCCTTCATGGGTGGTGGCTCGAGGGTCTCCGGATCCAAGGGTCTCGCGAACACGTCGAATAAATGGGGGGCACATAGGTGTACGGGCTAGGCCGTAATGAGTTTGTGACGCCACCCACGGTGTGTGGTGAAGTGGGACACCACCGCTGCTATTTCGGGGCACCCGGGGGGGATGTTGTGCAGCAAGTTGTTAACCCCTCCGTAGGCAGGGTTGGTGGCCCCAACCCCTGGTGGAACGGTGCAGGGGATGGCAACCGCAGGGGGTGTTGGTGTACTCACTCTAAAGGAAACACACAAGTCTCTGGTAAACCAAGATGGTGGTGGCCGGTGCCGCGGCCGATTTGCGTTCTGCACCCCCCACCCGGCTGGTGGTCTCTATCTCTTCCTGCACCTTTTTGTGTCAATTGGTGTGAAACTCGGGAGTCCGCTCCTGGCTGGATGTGGCCTAAGGATCCGTGCTCGCAGACGCTGGCCCGTGGGATCTCTGGGCCTTGGCGGTGACCTCTTATCCCTAATCGGTGGGCTGTTGTCTTCTATGAGGAACTTTGGGTGGGACAGGACCTCTAATCCTGGCCTCAATCGGTTAATTAACCAGTTCCAGTCATTTCTGGTTCCTGGCTTCAGGGTCCGAGTACCCCCCGTTGTGCACAGTTTCCAGTC
This sequence comes from Anomaloglossus baeobatrachus, assembly GCF_048569485.1. Classification (NCBI taxonomy): domain Eukaryota; kingdom Metazoa; phylum Chordata; class Amphibia; order Anura; family Aromobatidae; genus Anomaloglossus; species Anomaloglossus baeobatrachus. The sequence continues at coordinate 661,923,610 of NC_134355.1, read as the reverse complement.
GGGTCCCCAGTGTAGGTACCGGCGGGCTATAACCCTGTCCCGGTCCACCTCGGTTCTGCCGAGCCGTCTTTCTGTCTCCTGCTGACGGAGACCACCGTCTGCCTCCTAGCCAGTGCTACCAGGTCTCCAACCCTGGCACCGTTCAACTTAGACTTTACTGCTGGAGCTACACCTAGCTCCAGCCACACTCCTCTACAAACTTGAACTCTAAACAGAACTGTGTATTTTCCCTCTCCAGGCTGTCTAGACTCCTAGGTGGGCATCTTCCAACCGCCTGGTTCCGCCCCCTGGTGTGTCTATCAGTCCCTAAGGGGGTGACCAGGGTTTACTGGTCGGCTGTGTGTTTCCTAATGAGGGAAGGTGTTGTGCGGGGCCCTATTTGTGACTACCTGGTTTTGCCAGGGTGTCCCATGTCCCCTACACAATCTATGAAGATTGTGCATGAGGCGTACGCACGATGCTTTTATGAATGTGTGACGCCCTGGCCGGGCCAGGTATTCACAGATAGCGCCCCACATTACACCAGTCCCTCATAGGTAACACACAGCCAAACATTAAACCCTAGTCACCTCCCTCAGGGCTTGATGGACACACCAGGGGGCAGAACCAGGCGGTTAGAAGATGCCCACCGAGGAGTCTCAGATAGCCTGAGGCGGGAAAGTAGTCACAAAAGTGTCAGAGTTCAAGCTGGAGAGGTGTGTGAGCTGGAGCTGTGTGCAGCTCCAGCAGAGGCGAGAATCCAAATTGGACAGGTGCCAGGGTAGGAGCGCTGGTACCTTTTGGCTAGGAGGCAGACGGCGGTCTCCGTCTGCAGGAGCCGGGAAGACGCCTCGGTGGAACCGAGGTGGACCAGGACAGGGTAGTGGCCCGCCGGTATCGACCCGGGGAACCGACTCGGAAACTGGAGCACAAAAGGGGGTACTCAGACCCTGAAGCTAGGTACAGAAGCTACTGGGGGCTAGCTAATTAACTGATTGCGGCCAGGACTAGAGGTCCTGTCCCACCAAAAGTCCCGACTGAAGGCAACAGCCCAACGAGGGGGATAAAAGGCCACCGCCACGGCTTAGAGATCCCACGGGCCAGCGTCTGCGGGCAACGGGCTCCTCAGGCGACCACAAGCCGGGAGCGGACTCCTGAAGTTGCAAGCGCAGGTAGTCCACCATTACACACAGGTGCAGGAGAAAGACAGAGACCACCAGCTGGGTGAAGGACCAGACCACAGCCAGCTGCGGACACCGACCACCATCACCTTGGTTTACCAGAGACTCGTGTGTTCATTAATAGTAAGTACATCCGCACCCTCGGGTCGCCCATCTCCCTGCATTGCCAAACCAACCAACCCCCAACGGGTCCCGGGGCCACCATCCATGCCCACGAAGGGGTTAACAACTTGCTGCGCAACATCTCCCCCGGGTGCCCCGTAACTGCAGCGGTGGTGCCTACTTTCACCACATCCCGTGGGTGGCGTCACAAACTTAACACGGCTCCGGCCGTACACCTATGTCCCCAAATCACAATCCCCTTTTTGGGTTGAAGTGACCGTGAGGCCCCGGGTCCTGAGACTCTCGAGCCACCCACTGAAGGTCCGGATCCGAGCGGCTCGGCTGCCGAGCATGGGGCGATACAAATGCAGCGATTTGGGTGCTACAATTTTGACCCAAATCCACGCGTTCATAAAATGAGCATGTCAATTAATTGTGCGTTCTGGATGCAGCTCCCACTCTGTCTATTGCGGGGGCAACAGCCAGAGCGCATGAAATCGGCTTTTTTTAACAAAAAAACTGCATTCATTATACAGCGTTTCTGCAGCAATTTGACGCGCACATGTTGCAGGCGGGGGCCAGAACACAGCTGAGGGGCTGCTCGGGGATGATCGGATCCGAGGCATTACTGTTGCTCGAGTGGGAACCGGACCTGGGCTCAAGCAGCGGTCCGCTGCCCACAAGTGAAAAAGGGGATATTTACAAGGGAGATTGTCAGTGACGCCACCTGTGGGTTGCGGTGATGAGAAGCTGGCACCGCAGCTGCCTCTGGGGACCATGTCAGGGACTGATGGAGCGGGGCAGCAAAGTGGGATCTCATCCATGGCTAGGGGATGGTTTCCCCGGGGCCTAATGTCTCTGTGCAGGGTGTGGCGATGGCAAGGGATTGCACGCCCGGACGTACCAGGGGATTTTTGGTTGCTCACAATTAAAATGAATCACACGAGTCTTTTGGTAAACCAAGGTGCTGGTGGCAGGCCTCCACGGTCGGTTGTACTCTGGTCCCCCACCTGGGCTGGTGGTCGCCGTCTTTTCCTCTGCACTACTTCTGTTGTTTGTTTAGACTTCCCAGTATGAAACACAGGAGTCTCCTCCCGGCCTTTTGTGTACCTGAGGAGCCGTACCCGCTAACGCTGACCCGTGGGATCTATGGGCCCTGGTGGTTGCCCTATCCTTCTCTGTGGGTGGTTGTCTGCTTTTGGGACTTTGATTGGGACAGGGCCTCTAATTATGCCCTCAATCGGTTGATTAGCTAGGCCGTTGGTTCCGGTCCTGGCTTCAGGGTCCGAGTACCCCCTCTGTGCACGGTTTCCGGGTCGGGTCTCCGGTGTCGGTACCGGCGGGTTCCAACCCTGTCCTGGTCCACCTTGGATCTCCGGCTCTGTCTTCCCGTCGCCTGCCGACGGAGACCCCCGTCTGCCACCTAGCCAAGGTACCAGGGCTGCAACCCTGGCACCGTTCAACTTGAACTTCTCCTCTGCTGGAGCTACACCTAGCCCCAGCCTCCATTCCTCTCAACTTGAACTCTAGACTTCATCTACTTAGTTTCCCGCCCCGGGCTCTCTAGACCCCTAGGTGGGCATTCCCTAACCGTCTTGTCCCGCCCACTGGTGTGCCTGTCTTGCCCTAAGGGGTAGTGAAATTTGACATTGACAAATTCTGCCAGAGGACGCATTTTTTTCTGCAAGGTACAGGATGCATCGTGCGCACATGGCCTAAAGGTCCAGATCCGCACGTTTTCGAATGTACTTGAGTGCCGAACCTAGGTCAGGGATTCCATATATTGATCTGGTGCTGGCACTCAGGAAATTAAAAAAATAAAGGAATAGTAATGAAAATAAGACTGAAGCAAGCGCTTCATACTTAAGGCGGCGTCACACGAGATTATAGATCGGGCGATTGCGTAAGTGATCACACCCGCATCCGTCATTTGTGCGTCATGGGCAATTCATTGCCCGTGGCGCACAAAGTCGTCAATCCCCCGTCACACGTACTTACCTCCCTAACGACGTCACCGTGGGCGGCGAACATCATCTTCCTGAAGGGGAGGGACGATCGGCGTCACAGCAGTGTCACTAAGCGGCTGCCCAATAGAAGCGGAGGGGCGGAGATGAGCGGGACGTAACATCCCGCCCACCTCCTTCCTTCCTCATTGCCGGCGGGACGCAGGTAAGCTGTGTTCGTCGTTCCCGGGGTGTCACACGTAGCAATGTGTGCTGTCACGGGAATGACGAACAACCGCCGCGCAGAAGGAGGAATGACATTATGAAAATGAATGACGTGTCAAAGAGCAACGATAAGGTGAGTATTTTTGCTTGTTAACAGTCATTCGGATGTGTCACTCGGTACGACATCTCAAACGATGCCGAATGTGCGTCACGGAATCCGTGACCCCGACGACAGATCAAACGATATATTGTACCGTGTGACGCCACCTTAACGAAGGCTGCAGCGCGGCTGTACGCTGTTCCCGAGGCAGCTCCTTCACTTCCTGGTCCGTTCATCATTGTTCATCCATATGCACTGCTTCCTTCTCCACCCTCCACCCGTCCTGGCGTCTGTGATCGGTTGCAGGCAAACGTGCTCTCAGCCTGTGTAATAAGGCATTTTTTGACCTGTGGTATTTCTTTTTTTAAAAAAAATGTAGTAAATCCGTTCATTCAAAGATTTTACTGCAGTTTTTCCACACTAAGATAAAAAAAAATCCAAAGTTGTAACAAAAAAAAAAAAAATGCATGAAAAACTTACCAAAAATGTCTATAATTTCTGCTCTGGTTTTCTGGCTATAGCCTGCATATTTCAATCCAACCTCATCCCCTTCATCAAACAAGATATGTGTGAACATACCCTAAGGGCTGGTTCACATGTAGTGTTTTTAAATGAGTACAAAATGTACAGTTTATAGTATTAGCAAAGTGAGTGTTTTTTCTGATATCTCATACAAATGCTGCTTATTTTTTCCTTGCGGATTTCAACCATCAAAGTATTTTTTTGTTTTCTTCAAAACTGCAGCGTGTGAATTCTTTTATTGTTCTTGCATCATTTTAAACCTATTCAAACAAATAAGAAAAATATATAAATGCAGAAAAAAATGCTTCTAAATCTTGAGTAAATTACGCAGTTTTTTACTGCACAAGCCAATAGATCTTGTTCACACTTTGCATTTTTGCCTTACTTTTTCAGCAAATTTTTTTCCAAGTGAAAAATTGCCACATTGTACTGAATCAAGAAAGTAAAGCGGGCTTTACACGCTGTAATATTGCTAGCAATGAAGAGAGCGATAGCACCAGCCCCCGTCAGTTGTGCGTCACGGGAAAATCGCTTCCCATGGCGCACAACATTGCTAGGACCCGTCACACGTACTTCCCTGCCTAGCGACGTTGCTGTGGCCGGCGAACTGCCTCCTTTCTAAGGGAGCATTTCGAGCAGCGTCACAGCGACATCACACGGCAGCCGTCCAATAGAAGCGGAGGGGCGGAGAGCAGCCGAAGGAAAGACCCGCCCACCTTGTTGCCAGAGGACGCAGGTATGGTGCTGTTCGTCATTCCCGGGGTGTCACACGTAGCGATGTGTGCTGCCTCAAGAACGACGAACAGCCTGCGTCCAAAATCAGCAACGATATTTGGGAAAGGAACGACGTGTCAACAATCAACGATTAGGTGAGTAATTTTGATCGTTAATGGTCGTTCTTACGTTTCACACGCAACAACGTCACTAACGAGGCCAGACGTGAGTCACGAATTCCGTGACCCCAACGACATCTCGTTAACGATGTCGTTGCTTGTAAAGCCCCCTTAAATCTCCAGCTCTTGCTGCTTATTTTTTCCCTTGTGGATTTGAACCATCTAAGTCTACGTTCACACGTTAAGTGTTTAGTGATTTTTTTACCCCAGTATTTGTAGCCAAAACCAGGAGTGGGAAAAAGTACAGAAGTGGGGAGACCGTGTTTCTATTATACTTTTCCTTCTATTGTTCCACTTTTGGTTTTAGGCTATGTGTGCATGCTGCGTTATTTTGACGCTGCATTTTTGTGCGTTTTTTGCCACAAAAAACGCACAAAAAACGAACCCGTGACAAAAACGCAGCGGTAAAAAATGCACCTCTTTTTACTGAGTTTTTTTGCGTTTATGGCAGCGTTTTGCTGCATTTTTGTTTACTGCGTTTTGTTGCATTTTTCCAATGCATTGCATTGGTCGAAAAACACAGAAAAACGCAGAAAAGAATTGACATGTTCATATATTTTTTTTTAGCTCAAAAACGCAGCCAAACAAAACTGCACTGTGCGGACAACAACAAAGAAATCTCATATACTTTGCTGGGGAAGCAAAGTCATGCAGGTTTGAGCAAAAAAACGCACAAAAACGCACCGCAAAAAGCGGTAAAAAAACGCAGCGTGCGCACATAGCGTTAGGTTACAAATAGAGAGGCTAAAAATTAACCAAATGCTCAACATGTGTACAGGGCCGAAATCTGTAGCATATCAATTACTTCAGCACTTTTCAGCCATTCCAATGAATTGAAAAAAATAAATGCAAACTGCCTAAAAAAGCCTGTAAAAACATTACATAAACATAAAAAAGTGTGTATTTTTTCTGCCAACACTGGCTTTGGTGCAGAAAAACTAACTGCTAACACCCAATGTGTGCACATAGCCTAAGATAAAGACTAAACATAGATTTAGGCTTTGTGCGCACGTTGCGTCCTGACCAGTGCGGAAAGAACGCACCCTCTGACAGACGTGACGCTGCGTGTTGACAAAAAGAATGCATGTATTTTGGATGCATTTTGTATGCATCTTACATGCGTTTTGGATGCATTTTTGTCAGTGCGCTCCCCCGGCAATTCAGCTCTGGTACATGGCCGCTGACAGCAGACACAGACAAAGCCGGACGATGAGAATGAACTCAGATGAACTTCACCCGACTTCATTGTCATCCTGTGGCTCTGTCTCTGTGTGCTGTAATGACCTCAGATGAACCTCCCACATCAGTGCCAGGACACTTGAGTCCGTAGCAGTGACGTCAGAGCTTCACCCGATTTCACTGACATTGCGCGTCTCTCTCTCTCTCTGTATGGCAACCTGATTTGTGGTCACAAGTGAAGGACTCATCTGTGATCGCAAATCTCCTGCCTGAGTAACTGAAGTGAGCCGCACGATCAGCTGTGCTTTCACTCAGGTTACTCGCGGCCACAGCTGCAGTCCTCCACCTGAGAGCAGTGGCCGCGAGTACCCTCAGTGACAGCACAGCTGATCGCGCGACTCACTTCAGTTGCTACATGGAGCTCACAGGAGCAGCGGTGTTCTACTGCCGCTCCTGTCTGCTTCCAATGTAGCAGAGCTGGGACCTTGTGTGGATTACGTTGGACCTGGAGGTGTTTTTGAGGGATTAATAAAGTGGTGAAAGAGGGGTTTTTTTTGTCTTTCATTACAAATAAAAGATTTTTTGGATGTGTGTGTTTATTTTCTTTAACTTACAGGTTAATCATGGAATGTGTCTCATAGACGCCTGCCACGATTAACCTAGGACTTAGTGGCAGCTATGGGCTGCTGCCATTAACTCCTTATTACCCCGTTTGCCACCGCACCAGAGCAATTCGGGATGAGCCGAGTAGAGTCCCGGGACTGTCGCATCTAGCTTTACCCTGGCTGGTATCCAAATTGGGGGGGACCGAACGTCATTTTTTTTTTAATTAGTTATATATTTTTTTAGCTGCTCGATATAGACACGCCCACCGGCGGCTGTGATTGGTTGAAGTGTCACTCAGCGTGTGGGAGTGTCTGACTGCAACCAATCATAGGCGCCGGTGGGTGGGGAAAGCAGGGAATATGTGATGGATTAATGAGCGGCCGGCATTTTCAAAAGACGAGAAGCCGCCACAGTGTGAACGCCGTGCAGCGCCGTGCCGGTGATCAGGGATCGGTGAGTATGAGAGAGGGGGTGGGAGGGAGAGACAGACATGGACAGAGAGAGATAGAGACATAGAGAGAGAGAGACCGACCGACCGACCGACAGAGAGAGACCGAAAGACCTGCGTTTATTATGTCAAAAAACATGCGGATCGCTAGTAAAAAGCAAGTGAAATGCATTCTTTCTAGAAAAATATGCGTTTAGACATTTCCCATTAACTTCAATGTTATTAACCCCTTAACGACCCATGACGTACTAGATACGTCATGGATCGTGTTCCGGTAAGCCCTGCCCCCTGCCGCCGGCAGGCGGCGGCGAGACGCGCACATATCAGCTGTTATCAACAGCTGATATGTGTGCCTGCTAGCCGCGGGTGGAATCGCTTCCACCCGCGGCCATTAACCCCTTACATTTCGCTGCCAAAGTCTTGGCAGCGATATGTATATGGGAGCCGCCATGACAGTGACTTACCCCGCCCCCGCCGGAAGTCACGTGACATGATCACGTGACTTTCGGCGGTTGCCATGGTAGCACATGTGATGACGCCTGTGGCTAACATGAGTCACTTCCTCTCAATGCCGGAATACAGCCGGCATTGAAAGTGAAGCAGCAAATCTGCAGTTCTCAGCTCTGTAGCTGAGATCTGCAGATTGTGCAAAGCGATCGGATTGCTGATCGCAATAGCCCCCTAGGGGGACTAGTAAAATAAAAAAAAAAGTAAAAAAAAAAGTTTTAAAAAATAAAAAAAAAATAAAAAAACCTAAAAGTTCAAATCACCCCCCTTTCACCCCATTGAAAATTAAAGGGTTAAAAAAATAAAAAATACACACATATTTGGTATCGCCGCGTTCAGAAATGCCCGATCTATCAAAATATAAAATCAATGAATCTGATCAGTAAACTGCGTAGCGGCAAAAAAATTCCAAACGCCAAAATTACGTTTTTTGGTCACCGCAAATTTTGCGCAAAATGCAATAACAGGCGATCAAAACGTAGCATCTGCGCAAAAATGGTACCGTTAAAAACGTCAGGTCGAGACGCAAAAAATAAGCCATCACTGAGCCTCAGATCCCGAAAAATGAGAACGCTACGGGTTTTGGAAAATGGCGCAAAACGTGCGCCACGTTTTTCGGACAAGCTTGTGAATTTTTTTTAACCCCTTAGATACAAGTAAACCTATACATGTTTGGTGTCTATAAACTCGCACCGCCCCTAGGCATCATACCCACACATCAGTTTTACCATATAGTGAACACGGTGAATAAAATATCCCAAAAACTATTGTACAATCCCACTTTTTTTGCAATTTTTCCGCACTTGGAATTTTTTTGTCATTTTCCAGTACACTATATGGTAAAACTTATGGTTTCATTTAAAAGTACAACTCGTCCCGCAAAAAACAAGCCCTCATATGGCAAGATTGATGGAAAAATAAAAAAGTTACGCCTCTCGGAAGAAGGGGAGCAAAAAACAAAAACGCAAAAACGGAAAGTGCCCGGGAGCTGAAGGGGTTAAAATGTTGCCAAAATGGCAAAAACACTTGACATTTTGCTTCTTCAAACGCAGAGATTTTGACAAATTTTCCGCAACTAAAATGCAGCGTTTGTAAATGCATCGTGCGTACAAGAAAGCCCTGTTTTACATAGACTTTGCCTGGAAATCAAAACGCATGCAATTTTGCATTAAAAAGCTGCAGCTCAAAACGCTGCTGAAACGCATGAAAAAAAGCAAAGTGCGCACACAGCCTTATACTTATTGCAATGAGAGGAAGTGGAAAGAGTTCTTTTCAGTTAAAGCCGACTGATTTTGGAATTATGGCATATTTTACCCCAAGTGGTATAAAGGCAGAAATTATACCATTATTCAAAAGCGCTGGATCATTATCAAATAAAGAAGGTGTCAATACTGATCTAGGATGGAATGATGTAATTTATTGAGAAAGGTTAAACTTGATGGATCGTTACTGTAACTATAATAGAAAGTGTTCAAAGCAAGAAGGCCTGTGGAGATACCATCACATGTTTCTCAACGCTGGCAGGAAACTAGCCAGGTCTTTCACCGGGAATGAACAACCACGGGAAGGGCAGTCTCCAGTCAAGGAGACCACTTATGCCAAACATGGTATCCATCCACAGACAGCCGTTTCGGGGTATTTGCCCCTCATCAGTGTGGAGTAGGAATCTGGCTAGTGGGACATTGCCTAGTAAAAGACTATGTGAGCAAGGATGGTTGACCTTAGGGAGATCAACAACCACCACTGCGGAGACACCATCACGTGTTTCTTAACGCAGTGATTCTAGAGCAATGCCCCCTGGGAAATATTCAAAGCAAGAAGGCCTGCGGAGACACCTGATGATTGTGCAAGCTCTGCTATCTGTGACAGAGGGGACCAATTTGAGAGCTGCAGCTATTGTGGTATTATAAAGTCTCAGCAACATCTCCATTGTGTAAGGAACTTATGTCTCCAAAAGGAAGTAGGGACTCAAAAAGTGAGTGCAAATGAAAATGTTTGTTTATTTGTCTACGTGTTTCAAGGCAATCTATCCCCTTCCTTAGAACAAAACCATAGTTTTGATAGAGAGAGGACCCTACTGACCATAAGAACTTACACTCTACAGAAGGGAGAGTGATGACACCACTAACAATAAAAGCTTACACTCTGCAGAAGAAAGAAAGGACCCCACTGACCATAAGAGCTTACACTCTACAGGAGAGAGAGATTTACTAAGTCACTCTGGAGATGGAAAATGACTGCAGGTATAGAGTTTTGATTTACTTGGTTCAATTAATTATAAACTGTAAACATGCTACAACAGGTCATTAGCATTTGGGAGGTTTAATGTCTTCCACTAGAGATGAGCGAACTTGTTTGAAAAAGTTGAAAATCTCAAATTCCGCATAAACCTTGCCCATTCAGATTTGGATTCAGATTCCTGAACACGTTTCTCAAAATCGGCAAATTAATTGTAGATTAATTTATTTTTTGCCTTACTGCATATTGTGTCTAGTGTACAAGTTAAATTATTTAACTATTATTTAATTATTATTTGCATAAAAAACGTCATACTTTTACAGAAGGGGTGGTACTGAATATGTTTATTTTTTAACATTTTATGTTCAATACGGTAAAGATGTATATTTGAACTTATTGTTTATTTTTATTTTTAATATTTTTAAACTTTTTTTAGTCCTTAAACCTGTAAAATCTGATTATTTGTTTTCCATACTGCAATAATTATTGCAGTATATAACTAAAATTACGGCCTCCTACAATTCCCAGGAGTATCAATATAAACTTGGCTCCGATTTCTGCAGTTAGGCCGGATGCACACAGCCATGTTTCGGGGTCCTTTATGTCCACATTTAAACCTACTTTAATAAATGATATCAAAAGTTATTATATTGATGAACGAATCAATCTGCAGCGATTCAGATTTTGACTGACGCCATTTCACCCACTGCTTAAGTATCAACAAGGGAGCTAATGACATTCTGCATATCCCATGGGCTATCCCTTACTGCCCTGCAATATGGCATCACATAGTTGTAACACAGCCAATTAGAGGTGCTAACATAGCCAGTATAAAAGTTTGGGGCCGGCCAAGGAGCGGCATTTTATGCTTGTACTGTGTAGAGATAGGAAGTCAGAGTGACAGCTCATTCCACATAGACAGAAAAAGGTTACATCTAAATGTGTTGTACTACTGAATATAGATTTGCTAACCTCTCAAGGTTCGGTTCGCCAAGCCCAACCAAAAAAGTGGTAGGTTCGTCAAACCTTTATCGAACTGATCTTCAAACCTTTATCAAACCTTTCCAAACGTATTAAATTCAATTGGAGGTCAAAAGTAAGGCAGAGAAAACACCTTTAGAGGATCAAAAACGCTTCCAAAACAGCAAAAATACATTTTACATTGCAGCACCACTGTTTTGGCCTAGCCATTACCTTCCTAGACTATTGACATAATAAATATAAAGGTGGATGAGAGACAAGTGTTGGGCTGGTGCTCCCATACATCTGCCAGGTCAGACAAGAGACAAATTTGAGACCTATCAAGTAATCTCAACATTGAAAATCCTTTCTGGCAGACAACAGTACAATAGCATGAATTGCCCCCTCTTAATAGGGCCTTAAAAGAGCAGAGAGGTACAGTCCCTGCAACACACAGGCTGTGGCCCGGCATTTCAATTTTAAAATTGAAGACATTCTTGAGTGACCGGTGTAGGCATCTTGCTCCCAGAAGTCTGGCACTACCCACAAGACACAACTTTGACACCTATCTTGTAGTCTCAACATTCAAAATTCTTTCAGGCAAAGAGCAGTATAGTAGCTTCAATTGCTCCCCTCCCCATAGGGCCTTAAAAGAGCAGGGAAGTACAGTCAATGCAACACACAGACTGTGGCCCGGAATTTCAATTTTAAAAATGAAGACATGCTAGTGTGACCGGTATAGGCCTCTTGATCCCAGAAGACTGTCAATACAGACAAAAAGTTCTTCGTATGTGAGGAAGAAAGAAAGGGTGTAATTTTTATGTAGACTGTAACAACATCATCAGACTTGGAGTGACTCCTTTGCACCCTAGTTTGGCAGCATTGCTGCCCATACATATGTGACACTTTGGCAAAACCAGGTTGTCACAGGAGACTGCATCCATCCTACAGATGCAGGACTCTCTCCTCCTTGCCTACCAACACAACCCACACACAGATACAAACACAAGCCACAAAGCCTAGTCACCCCCCCAAGGAAAATAGGGACACACAAGTGGGCGGGGCCAGAGAGATAGTGACGCCCACCTAGGGGTTCTGACGTATCAGGGGAGGGAACACAACAGAGAAGTCTGGACAGAGGAAGTGAGAAGAGTGGAGTGGTAGTCGGGGTTGTAGCTCCCGGACTACCGGACTACTTGAGCTGACTAGGTGGCAGACGGCAGAGCAGGGCCACAGGCGACGGAGATCCGGTCGCGGGAGACCTTAAGTGGACCGGGGCAGGGTTGTTGCCCGCCGGTGCCAACATCGGGAATCCGGTCCGGAGGCCGTGCACAGTCGGGGTACCTGGACCTTAGGGTGAGGAAAGCTTCAAGCCCCTTGTCAATTAGCCAGCAAGGGACAAGATTCCACGTCTTGTCCCACCAGTAAACCCAGATAGAGCGAGATGGAAGCCCAATGCGGGGGATAGGGCGTCTGCAAGTGCCTGTAAAAATCCCAAGGGTCAGATCCACAGCAAAGACACTAGGAGCAGACTTTTCCCGTTTCATGTGGACTAGACAACACACAAGACAAAACACTGAAGTGCAGGAGGAAGGGCCCCTGTCCTGTCAACCGGTGTGTGGAACCTGAGCACACCCCTTCGGAGGCTACCGGTATCCGGCACTTGGTTTACTACTTGGACTTTGTGTGACTTATTCCTAAACAGTGAGTATACTGGTGTCATCTGGTCCAGCCTGCTGACGGCGCCCCAGCACTGCACACCACCTACACCTGGGCCCCAGGACTACACCTCCCCTACCCGTGGAGGGGATACTATCCTGCTGCCCCACTCCATCAGCCCCGGGCGTCCCATACAAAGGCAGCGGCGGTGTTACCAACAAATCACCGCAACCAACGGGTAGCATCACAGACAAAGTCTCTCCCCTGTAAATACCTCCTTTAACACAGTTGTGGGTGGTGAGCTGCTGCACGAGCCCCGGATTCGGCTGCCACTAGAGCCACAGCCACGATCCCAGATCCGAGCGCCTCGGGTAGCCTCCCATGCCGTGGTCAGTGCCCCCACCTGCGACACATACGCAGATGAATGAAAACGCCATTTGTAAAGTCCGCAGCTCAGTGCTCAAGAGCTGATGCAGCACATGCAGGGGTTTCTGCAAATATGATGAAGAAAAGGACCTCTCACAAGAAACATCGAAGCAATATGGGACCAAGTAAACTCATTTCTCAACCAAGAAGAAATATTGTAGGTTGCAGGATACAACATGGCTGGTAAGGGGGCAGTGGTCCATTAACCCAAAGGAACTGTTTTAGATCAAGTACCAGTCAACCCTCCTCTTTATCCTATAAAATATGATGGATTTGATTATGTGTATGGACTTGAGCTTCACAAAGGTGTAATTGTGTCTTTTCTAAAAGTTCTACCAGATACAGTTGTGACATCCTGAATAAGTGATGCTCATTTAGCAGGGGGCGGCACCGAGGGAACCTGCAGGGAATCTCCATGAAGTCAAACTGCCTCTTGGTGGCACTTCCCAGTCGAAAATCTCTTTGCGTGTAAGGTGGAAAGGAAGGGTATCTTTTTCATTTAGACTGTAGCAACGACATCAGACTTTGAGTGAATCATTTTCACGGTAGTTTGGCAGCATTGCTGCCCTTGGATATGTGGCGCCCTGGACAAGCCAGGTCATCACAGAACAACACCAACACACCCCACACTCCCGGTCAGGCACACCAAAGTCAGACAAAAACCCTTGTTGCCTTCCTCCAGGGGCTGATGTCCACACCAGGGGGTGGAGCCAGGCAGTTGGTCTCCACCCACCGAGGAGTTCACAGTCCTGGAGGCGGGAAAACAGGCAGTGAGAGTTGAGGAGTGGAAGTGAGCAGAAGTGAAGTGGTAGTGGAGGACTCTGAAGTTGATCCGGGTGTGTGGCCCGGACGGAGCAGCAAGGTTGGCAGACGGTGGTGACCGTCTGCAGGAGAGGCCGATTGGAGCTAGCCTTAAGGACCGTGGACGGGCGGTGGCCCGGCGGTACCGGACCGGTATGCAAAGAGAAGCCAACACCATCCGGCAGGGGCTTACGGACCCTGACAAGGCTAGGAGTCGCCGTGAATTTGTCAAATCCATTAGTGAAGGGAACCTCCTGGGTTTCCCAGCAGCCAAGTCCCGACAGAAGGCAACAGTCCAACCGAGAGAGGGAAACACAGCCACCGCCAAGGCTACCGTTCCCAGGGCCAGAGCCTGCGGGCAAAAGGGGCTCCTTCAGCACCCATCCAAGCTGGGGGAGCGGGTTACCGGTGGGAACCCATTGGAACCAAACATTACACAGGTGCAGGGAAAGGCAGTCACCATCAACCTGCCGGGAGGAGAGACACCGCAGCCGTCTGTGAGACTCGTCCATCCAGCCGTTTGTTTTACCGGAGACACTGTGTACATCATTGGCTGAGTGAGTACCACCGTGCCGTGCGGCACAGCGCTGCCCCCGCGACCCTGCACCTCACCAGGCCCCGTAACCCGCCTGCCATCCATCCCTACCTATCCCATCACCGGGCCCCGGGACAACCAACCCCCTACCCACGGAGGGGAGAACTAACATCCAAGCTGCGCCCTGTCATCGCTCCCGGGATCCCCGTCCAGAGCAGCGGTGGTGTCACCAATCTCACCACAACTGTGGGTGGCGTCACGGACAATATCAAATCCTAAACAATCAAACCCCCTTTTCACTCACGGGCGAGGAACGCCGCTCGAGTCCCCGGGATCCGGCCCACCGCTCGAGCCACCACCGAGCAGCAGCTGCAGCAGCAGCCGGACCCGAGCAGTGGGAGAGCACAGCGTGTTCTCCTCCTCCCGCGACACATACACATATGAATGAAAACTCCATTTGGAAATTGCCAATGTAAACTCCTCGGCTTCCTCCTCCTACTTATCTGCTGAGCTATTCAGCTGCATGCCTCTGGGTTCACGCCAAGTGGGATCTACAACTTCAGGCTCTATGTTGTCCCACTCTTCCTGAACTGAGATCACAGGACAGTACGCATGCTCCTCAGGTGTCTGAGTCTCATCATCACCACCTCCACCCTCGGGGGTTAGAGTCAATTGACGAGGGTTGGGATCCTGCTGGGACCCTACTTGGTCCAGGTCAGGATCAAACTCAAAAATATTTTGGGCATCGGTGCAGATGTTTTCTTCCTCTTCAGTCTGGGATTCTTTGGAGCAGACCTGTGATTCCTATTTGATAGAATGTGTGAACAGCTCTTGATACTCGCCCATGTGTGGTTCCTCACAGTCGGTTTACAAGTTGGAGATTTGTGACGCAGGCAAAATCAAGTGAAATTGGGATGGCAACTCTGAGGAATAAACTGTGTGTGATGTTGAGGTGCAGGAAGAGGAGGATAGGCCACTTCATGCAGCGCTTGACATCCATTTCAGCTTATCAGCCTCATTTCAAAGTTGAAGCGATGTGCAGCTGCCAAAGAAATCTAGTGGAGTAGGCTGTCAGTAACATAAGTTTTACTCACTTTTCTTTGGATAGGATGAGATGGCATTTGCTCACTAGACCTTTGACTAACAGAACTTCCCACACATACATCTCCAACACCCCGCCTATTCCCCTTTCCACAACAACCTCATCATGATTTACCGCTTATGGTTGATGTACCCTTCCCCTTTCAAACAGATGTATTGCAAACCTACGCCCACACCTGTCAGACACCTGACACAAAAGATTAATCATTTCTTTGCTGTCTGAGTTGGCAATATTGGGAAGGCACTAAAAAATACAATTACCTACAAATTTGTTTCACTGCGTAATTTGGAGCACACACAGAAAAGTGCCAAGAAGACCTTTTTAGCTTGCTCAATAGCACATTTTCAGCAAGTTTCAGTATTTGACTGTGAAATTTTGAACAGGCAATTAAAATTGCCAAGAACGACTTTTTAGTTGGTTGCCAAGAAAATTTAAAGCAGGCCAGGCATGCCTAACAAACAATTCCTATAAATGTGTTAATGTAATTTTGAACAGGCAAATAAAATTGGCAAGAACAACTTTTTACATACTTCTCTAACAACTTTTTAGGGCACGCACTGCTAACTAGCAATAACTATAAATGTGTTTTGAGCAGGCAGTAATACGTAGTAATAACTATTTACATGCTTCACTGGCAACTCTTTAGCAGGCACTAGATCTACCTACTTCTATCATGAAATATGCTGATTTGTAGCACACACACCTTTCCCTACACTGCACATCCCTATTCTAAACTGCCACTTTCCTATCTATCTTAACTACTTAGCTTTAAACTCCTAACTAAGCTCACTGTCTAGCAGCCCTGGCAGCAGCACCTTCTCTAACGTTTGACATTCACATAATGACGCTGATACAACATATCAGCAGTTTATATGCACATGGACATGTGACTTAGGCAGCCAATCACAGAAGCCCTTCTGTCTGAACCCTGTGGATGTTTGCTGTGTCGTGATCGGCTGTAGCAACATCCACAAATGCAGTTAATTAAACAAATGGTGCCGTGCGCAAAAAGGTTCTCCTGGTTCAGAGTGCCCGCCTCCTCCACTTATTTTACATATTCACACTTCAGACAGCACAACAACCCTATATAAAAGCAGCAAATGCTATTACAGAAGCATTTTTGGAAATATGTCTGTTGTTTGGGGGCAGAAAATGAACAAAAATGAACATTACCATTTTTTTAGGGAAAGTGCTCGAGGCTACCAAGCCCAAACGAACATGCTAAGGCCCGTAACTAATTTGAAATTGGCAAACCTTTACCGAACAGGTTCGCTCATTTCTACTACTGATGTGTTGAATTCCATGGAAAATGAGATTCAACTCATAGGGAGGTGCGGGACCTGCATAGTCAGTGTGACTGTGAATTGATTAATCTGTGATAGAGTGCAGTAGCACCATCATAATTACATACATATATTTTTTACTTTTTGCGCACTGCAAATGAGAACAATACTAAACCTGTCAGTAAATTCGGTCTTTCTAGCCTTCTCTAATTATCAGCTTTTTTAATATTGTGATTCAAATTGAATGTTTGTGAACTAATGTGGCTAGCCTAATAAATTAGATAAAAAGTTATCTTTCAAAAGATCATCCCTAGGTATTAATGATGTATTGGTATACGATTAAAAGAGAAAAGTTGAACTTAATGGACCAATTTTTTTTTATGTACTATGTAACAAACAGTAGGTATAGTGAGTCAGGTGTGGGAGGATAGATTATGCAGTAAGGTGAAGGCGTGTGAGTAGAGGAAAGGTAATGAGACAAGCATTACAGCAAATAAGGTCATACGAGTGTAGAAATAATTATTACGTCTTAAGAATTATATTTATGGTTATTAATTATGTAACACTTCAAGCAGGAAATTAAATGGCATCTTGTAAAATGATGTAAATCACAAGCAATATCACATTTTTTGCAAAATTTATTTTTTTTAACCATTCTTTTGTTAAAAATCTGAAAGCCCCATACTCACTAATTTGGTCAGCCATTTCTGTCAAAATTGTATGATTCACCTAATGCATGCAAGGGTCTTGTTGAGTATATCTGCCATCTTTGGTTACATACTATTTATAAACCCTCTGAAATGATGTATGGTAAATTGAAAACCCCTAAACAAATGTGAAATAGATTATTATTATTATTATTATGTATTGTTATAGCACCATTTATTCCATGGCGCTATACAAGTGAAAATTGGTACACATAGTAGGGACAAGTACGATAATTATAAACAAAACAAGGCACAGACTGGTACAGGAGGAGAGAGGACCCTGCCCGCGAGGGCTCACAGTCTACGGGGAATGGGTGATGGTAAAATAGGTGAGGACAGAGCTGGTTGCGCAGTGGGTTACTGGTCTGAGGGTTATTGTAGGTTGTACCTTTTGAAGGTTTCCACAGTAGTTGAGAGTCTAATATGCTGGAGTAGAGTATTCCAGAGTATGGGAGAGGTGCTGGAGAAATCCTGTATGCAATTGTGGGCAAAGAAGGAGGTCTTGTGAGGATCTGAGGTTGCATGCAGGTAGGGAGACTAGGTTACAGATGTATGGAGGAGACATGTTGTGGATGGCTTGGTATGTCATGTTAATCTTTTGAACTGGAGTTTTTGGACAAGGGAAGGCAGTGAAGGGATTGGCAGAGAGGTGGATTAATCGGGCTGCAGAGTTTAGGATAGATTGGATGGGTGCAAGAGTTTTGGAAGGGAGGCCACAGAGCAAGGCTTGCAGTGGTCGAGGTGGGACATGAAGAGGGCATGCACTAGTGTTTTTGCTTATTCTTGGTTAAGGAACGCACAAATCCAAGAGATATTTTTGAATTGTAGTCAGTAGGAGGGGTAGAGGGCTTTGATGTGTAGTTTGAAGGAAAGAGCTGTGTCGAGGTTTACTCCAAGGCAATGAACTTGCAAGACTGGGGAGAGTGAGCAGCCATCAGCTTTGATGGATTGGCTTGTTGAAGAGGTTGAGAGAGGAGAAGGAAAGATAATGAATTTAGTTTTGTCCATGTTCTAGCTTTAGGAATCACGCAGAGAAGAAGGACGAAATAGACAGACATTGTGAGATTTTGGTTAGTAGGTAGGTGATGTCATGTGCAGAGTGGTAAGTCTGCGTGTCATCAACGTAGAGGTGATACTGAAAGCTATGGGACTCTATGGGATGTTGGGAACAAATGGTAAAATAAGTTTGCATATATCACTTACAGTTGCTAAAGATCCTGCAATGGATCTAAATGGTCCTTAACCATGTACTTTACTGCATTTCTAAATGACTAGATTATGCTGACCCTATGTCAACTGTTAATAAAAGTGAGACATATAATAATAAAGGTAATGAACCAGTATACATTTACTTAAAAAACATGCATTCAATACATAAAGAATAAAAAAGGGACCGTGATGGGATAATTCCTCACCCTACAAGGTTAACACATGGAAGAACATTACTTAATGGTTTTTTCTATGACATTTCTACTAGCATATGTCATAAGCTTATCATTTATGGAGGTTCAAGCTGTAGAACTTTTGCCTTCCTGAGAACAAAGGAACCTCCCACCCTTTAGGTAAATGTCAATTGAGATGAGCGAATGTAGTGGCCCTGAACCCCTCAGGGTGCTACAAGGTTCTGCCTCTCTGCAAGGATGCAGGGCCTACCCCCTTAGGGACCCAGAACCCCAGTGCCGGTAACACCAAGAACCCAGGTAATACCAGTTACCCCAACAAATCCCCCATAGAATGGTACCCAGCTACGGTTGGACCAATGGATGGCTGCCTAGAGGTGGAGCCACTCCAGTCCAATAGTTGACCAGGTGGGAGGGGCAGACTGTGGACAAAGACAACACAGGAAGTCAGTACAGGAGAGACTGTGGAGTAATGAAGTCTGCAGTGACAGGGAACAGACAAGTGACATCCTGACTTGGGTTAACGGTGACCTGGTACCTAGGAGAGGTAGTTGCTGGTGGAGTACGGTGGAGTATTCCCGGAACTATGCACTAACAGGGTACAGGACCCTAGGACAGGAAAGAGCTCCATGCCAATCTGTTAACACCTGCACAGCAAAGGGGACCAGCAAGGACCTTGCTGACCCTAAAGAATCCAAAAACTCAGTAGCAAATTCAGAGCCAGGGACAGGACCAGAGACTCCATCCCCACAGGGTTCACGCTACCATCAGGCGGACAGAGGTGGACAAACCACAGACCGGAGACCCCAGTGTTCCATACCAGGAGGACTCACTTACCAGAGACAGGTGCAGGGGAAGAAGGTACCAGAAGAAGGTACCAGAGAATCAGACTGGCACTGGGATGAAGGGGACCTGGAAGTGAAACTAGCCGGCCTTGGACAACCAGTTAACATCCAAAGTGTGAGTAAACCAGTTGCACTAAATACCCGTCTGGACTCCTTCTTCCAACACTCACTGCACCATACGCCTGCTGTGGTAATACCCTACTTGCGGAGGGTCCAAGTCATCAGAGCTGCATATTCTATTAGCCACAGCAAAATCTGCAGTGGCGGCTCCCCACACTTAGCCGCAACACCGCAAGTGGCGTCACAAATAACTTTATTCACAACTCCCCTGTAAATAGCCCCGATTACAAAAAGGGCCCAGGGCACGGAACCGGGTAACGGCCACTATCGTGACATTCCCTGTAGAGACACTGCCCGGAACCGAGTACCCCATATCCCCTGGGTGCTACACAAACATGTTCAATAAAGGTTTTCCAATTTTAAAATTGGTGTGCACCTAACCCTTCCCCATTCAGCCCCCTACCATGCAGCTCCCCCCAGCAGGTATCTCCCCTAGCATGCTGCCTGTTGCATTAAGCCACCCAGAATGCAGCCCTTTAACAACTGTAACATCACCCCCTCCTTCACCAAGGGAGTATCATCATCCTCTTTCCTGCACATCCTACCAGTACGCACCCCGCACATACAAGATCATCCCTTTTCTCATCCAGTCCCACGCATGTAAAAACACCCCTTTCCCTGTACAATCCCCCAATATGCAGCACCTTCTCTGTAAAATCCCCCAATACGCAGCACTTTCCCTGTACAATCTCCCAATATGCAGCACCCATGTAGGAACATCCACTTATTTCTATATATATTTATTATTCTGTGCCTGCAAAAAAACAAAACCCACATTACTCATCCTTATCCCGTTGCTCCTTTTTGCAGCCCTTCAGTCCTCTCACTTTGATCTTTCCACAGATCCTCAACTCTGCTCTGGAAGAAGCCCTACCCCTATTGGGAATATCATCACCTCATAAGATTAATTCTATTCTAGCCGCAGAGGATGGATTCCTGTTGTTCTACTGAGCAGCAGAATAGCTCCCTGCCCAACTCACTGCTTATGATAGATGAGGACAATCTGGCCAGAGGTCCCCCGGAGCCTCTAGCTTAGAACTACAGGCCAGATTGCCCTCATTACTAACTGCCCTGCATGGGCCCCCAATAACCTCTGGGCCCAGGAGCAGTTTCAACGTCTGCATCGGCGATATGTCTGCCAGTGCCCTAGTGGAAGCCACATGAAGAATTAACATGTCATTTCTCTTTAAATGCTTCAGGGTTTGGAAACAGTGAAGTGCTTAATAGGTGGTCCACGGCAATGTATAGTGGCCACATAGATTTACATTGGTGAAAGAAGTAGTTTTCCAAATACTTTGTGTTTCCATTTGTGCCTGTGAGCAGCACTACCACTGTTCGCTTAGTCTACATCATATAACCCCTGGCTGCAGTGGCCTCTTATGTCCGGTAATGTCATGCCAACTTCCGGTTATTGGGGTTATTGGAAGTTAGTTGACCTGGCATCACCGAGGTGAGACCCAGTCTCCCTGAGTGACATGACTGTTGACGGAGTATCACCTCACGTTACAGCTCAACAACAAGCACGCTCTCTCCTTCACTACTTTCATTAACAGAGCGTCACAAGCACACGCGATGTTGGGCTGTGACATGTGGTGAACCTCGTCCACAGCCCAGTCACTCATGGAGACTGAGTCCTGCCTCGGTGATGCCGGGTCAACTTTCAATTCCAGAAGTTGAAGTGACATCACAAGACATCAGAAGGCACTGCAGCGGGGAGGGGGTCACGTGATGCGGACTGAGTGGACAGTGATAGCGACACTCACAGGCAGAATGTGAAACAAAAGGTATTTGGAAAAAAACTTCTTAATTTGTGTATAAAACACACATGAAATACCATATTCATATAAACATATAAACTTTATTATTCATATTACATAAATCAACTAATACCCATTCTCATAAATACCAGACGCAGAAAATAACCTGGATTAGCTTTATTTCTACTGAGACCTTTGCTTCATTTTTTTTCTAAAACTTTCTTTATTTCAGTATTGACCAAAACTCTTCTATACAGGGCTCATGAAGGTACAGAATAGTTTACCAGCTCATAAACATGGTGGAGATTTCACTGTGCCACATATTGTTTATTCTTACCAAGGAACTCGGCTGCTGACATCTCAAAAATACTGTACGTAAGGCGTAAGCCTTGAGTAAAGTTGACTTGCTCTGTGCACGTTTAAGACCTTTATGATGAGCGCACACATATAAGATACGTTTTGGAAAAGTGCATGTTTGAACCAGCAGCTATCTGTTCTGATGCCCTCATACACATTTGTGGGACAATATTGGGAAAAAATTTATGAGGGGACTCTTTATGGAAAGAAAATTTTGAGGGAGCACAGTATAGAGATTTGGCATTGTGAGGGGCATTAGAGAAACGGGCATCATGGGGGGGATCAGTGTAGGGGAAGCAATCTCTGAGGCAACAGTATGAGAGGAGAAAAGTGTAAAGGGGCACAGTATAGAAACTGGGTAGAGTAGGAGGGCAATATAAAAAGGAGTCAGCGGGATGGGGCAGTGTGCGGGGGAAAGACAAAAGACATGAAAGACATGTGAAAAGACAGCATGGGAGAATGTGAGGGGACAGTATTGAGGGGAATATTGTGAGGAAACAGTATGGGAGGAACAGTGTGCAGTTGTGAGGGAGTGTGCCGCCCCCATGGAAGCAGCCGGGCTGCTCGGATCAAGGTTCGCTGTGGCTCGTGGGTCTCCGGACCCGGGGGTCGTGCGGCCACTCAAATGAAGGTGGTATTTACAGGGGAAGATTGATATAGTTTGTGATGCCACCTGTGGTGTACGGTAATTTGGGGAATACCGCCGCTGCCATTGGGAGCACACGCGGTAATGTAGTGGTGCAGCCAGGTGTCATAGCCCTCCACGGGTAGGGGGAATGTACTGGGACTCTGGTGTAGGGGAATACCGTGGGATCCAGGGGTCACTCATGTACTCACTCAGTCCATTAAGCAGACACTGACAACCGGGTAAACCGAGTCTCTGGACACCGCTGCCGCTGAGGGGAGCTCATCCGGGTCCCGTCCGCAATGGTGCTGCCTGGTGATCCGTGACCTGCCTCCAGGCACTTAAGGGTGCTTTACACGCTGCGACATCGCTAGCGATCTCGTTAGCGATGTGACACGCCAGATCGCAGATGCGATCTGCCGAGATCGCACATAGGTCATTTTTATATCGCTAGGTCGTCACATCACTAATCAGATCACTAGCGATGTCGCAGCGTGTAAAGCACTTTTTAGTTTAACTTCAACTGGTGGTCCATTTGCTTGGAAGTTGCCGGGCCCCGCTCCCCACTGTGGCTAAGTGGGGGATCCTGCTCTCAGGGCTCACGCTTGGGATTTTCTGGACCGTTTTGGATTGGAAAGTCCTATCCCCCTCGTTGCGTTAATGCTCCGATTCTGGAGTGGGTGAGAACAGATCTTGAAGGCTCCGTTCTCGTCAGATAAATTATCGGGTTGCTTGAAGCTACTCCCTGACCTAGGGTCCGTGTACCCCGTCGTGCCTTTGGTCCTGGACCGGTGATGGTGCAAGGCCGCCGGCTGTCCTGCTCGACAGTCTGAGCCCCTTGCCACAATACCCTGCGACCGGGGGTCCGACTCCTCTAGGCCCAGACAACCGTCTGCAACCTAGACAGCTTTCTTTCTGGTGCCACCGCTCCTGATCTCCTCTAAGCTCCTCACAGCTCGAGGGTTACTGACTACTGACTACACTCCTCACCTCCCCTTCCCTGACTCCCCCCCAGGTAGGCGACTCTATTCCACTCAAGCCGTCCACTGGTGTGTCTGGTGGGTGTGGTGCAGGGTGTATCTAGGATTTGATTTGCTGTTGGAGGAAACGCCATTTGGTTAGGGACCCAGAAACAAGTGGTAGGTGGAATAATGCACGAGTGGGTAGGTTGTGCAATACCCTGTGACGACCTGATAGTCCAGGGGCGTCACAGGAGCATGAGGAGGTAAAACATAGAGACTAGTTATTGTGGGCCGCATAGGTAGATGGTGTGCGGGGACAGTTTAAAGAGTATAGTATGCATTGGATAGTGTGCGTAGGGGGTACAGTATAGAGACTCGACAGTAAAGGTGGGACATAGTGTAAAGAAAGGGCCCCAAATAGAAAGGAGATCACAGTGTGATGGGCATGTATCATAAAATGGATAGTGTGGAAATCATATTCTGTGTATGGAGCACAATAGGGGCAATTATTCAGGGTCACAGAGTAGGGCAGATATTTTATTTAGGAACATTAAAACAAAACTGTACTCCTACCCATCCCTTGTAGACTGTGAGCCCTCGCGGGCAGGGTCCTCTCTCCTCCTGTAGACTGTGAGCCCTCGCGGGGAGGGACCTCTGTCCTCCTGTAAACTGTGAGCCCTTGCTGGCAGGGTCCTCTCTCCTTCTGTAGACTGTGAGCCCTCGCGGGCAGGGACCTCTCTCCTCCTGTAGACTGTGAGTCTCGCGGGCAGGTACCTCTCTCCTGCTGTAGACTGTGAGCCCTCGCAGGCAGGGTCCTCTCTCCTCCTGTAGACTGTGAGCCCTTGCGGGCAGGGTCCTCTCTCCTCCTGTACCAGTCTGGGACTTGATTTGTTTATGATTATTGTACTTGTTCATACTATGTATACCCCTTTTCACATGTAAAGCGCTATGGAATAAATGGTGTAATAATAATAGTAGTAATAATAATAATAACTGATATTTTTAAGGCCACTGTGTCAGGATATGATGCAGAAGACTGAAAACCAGGATGTGACGCAGAGGACATCTCAAAAAGTTCTGCAATTTATCAGATTTGTCCCCTTATTTTTTTTTGGGGAATGATCTATACCAAAAGTGTATGGGCTGCGTCATGGGAAGCAAAATATCACCACAATATATTCACCTTTTTTTGGCTAAACTAGAGGAGGAGCTCTTGGCATCTTGTGCTATTAAGCCTCTAGCATTCTTCCGCTACATTGATGATTTGCTAATATTGTGAACAGACTCAATAGATGGTCTGATCACCTTCCACAATAACTTCAACATGTTCCACCCAACCATCAAGCTCTCCCTCAAATTCTCAAAGTTCTAAATACATGTTCTGGACACAGCCATATATGTGACGCCCTGGACACCCCAGGGGTCACAGGTCACTACACCACAAGCACCCCCCCACACTAGGAAGGTAACATCCGTCAAACACAAGTCCTGATTTCCTCCCTCAGTGTTAGACAGGCAAACCAGGTGGGCGGAGTCAGGCGGAAAGACATGCCCACTGAGAAGTCTGCTGGCCTGAGGCAGGAAGGAGCAGTTGAGTGGAGGCAGTTCAGTGGAGAGCAGTGGAGAGAGCAGTCGAGTACAGTTCTGCGCGGGGCCTGGGTTGGAGCCTAGGACCCCCAAATCAGTCAGGCAGGCAGACGGCAGGGGCCTCCTGCAGGAGACCGGGAACACGACCGGTGGAACCGTAGGGACAGAGACTGGGTTGGAGCCCACCGGAACCGAACCGGGGAGCCAACAGTATACCAGAGCACCAGGAAGGGTACTCAGACCCTGACTAGGCTATAGGCCACCACCATAGATGAATTAACTGATTGAGGTCTGGACCTCACGGGGTCCTTTCCCACCAAAGTCCCGATTGAAGGCAACAGCCCAACCCGACTGGTTAGTAGCCACTGCCAGAGGCCAGAGATCCGAGGGCCTGCGCCTGTGGGCAAAGGAGCTCCTTCGACACACCCGCAGGGGAGCGGACCACCCGTGCCTAGGCACCGTGGTCCACTTACACTTAGGTGCAGGAGAAAGGTGGACTCTGCCAATCCATCTAGTGAACTGCAGCTGGCTGCGGGCCTCCCGTCTATCACCACGTTTGGTTTACCAGTGACTCTGTGTGCCTTAATCGTGAGTACAACAGCACCATCCGGCACCGCACCGCAGCACTGCGCCCTGCACCATCTCCCCGCAACCGGGCCCCGGGAAACACCACCCCTACCCACGGAGGGATTAACACTAAGTCTGCGCCCTTACACCGCTCCCGGGAGTCCCTCACCTCTACCGCAGCGGTGGTGTCCACCATCACCACAACCCTTGGGTGGCGTCACTAACAATCACCCCAACACCCAAAATACCCGCATCCCCCGCGCGTAGCGCCAGCCTCCTTTGCAGAGCGAAGTGACCCCCGAGTCCGTGAGAGGCTCGAGCCACCGCCCGCAGAACGAGCACGGATCCGAGCGGCTCGGCGGTCGCAGCCAAGGCCATGGGGCGGTACACTTCGACTCTTCTGGCGTCACGAACAGGATCGATCCAGTCTATTCACCCATAGAAGTGCGCCTTTTAGTTCCCGTCAGCGGCGTCCCGCTGAAAAATTTGAAGATCTGCCATCTTGGGCGCGAAGAGTTCCCGCTCGAGTCGTCCTCCCTGAGCAGCGAAGGCGCGAAAAGTGAGACCCTGCCCCCAAAAGAAGGCAGTGCCGGAGAGAACCAAGGGGGGACGGGTGAAGAGCGGTTCCCCATGTGGTCCCGGGGATAAGAAGCGGGGACGTCAGGACCCTGCACCCGTCTTGTTCCTGGAAGCCGAGCAAGCAACACGTCCACCCCGTCTGACAGGCCCGCGCCCTAAACAGCGGCGTGGGTGAAGGCCTGGGTGGCGCAGCTGAGTCACCGTCTACAGGTCTGAGTCCAGCTCCTTGTGCAGGGGTGGGTGGCTGAAATGGCAAAGGTAGCTGCGGCCGTGCGAGCACGTGAGGTGGAGGCAGAGTTGGAGGAGCGGGTAAGCGACCCGTGCCCCTATGTGCCCGAGGGACCGGCCGCTGTGGTTGAGAGGCCCGGTCTGCTCCCGCACACCCTGCTGCGTCCCCCAACGCCCGTACCAGTCGTCGCTGCCCCGCTGAATGGTCCGATGCCCCCGAAGCCGGCAGCAGAATTCACCGCACCTGCCTGCGAGGACCAGCCTGTGGACGCCGCCTGCGGACGGCCGCTTGCCCGGCCGGCACCAATCCCGTTGCCCTGGAAGGTGCCCGTTCCCCGTGGGGAACCGTTGATCCCAGAGGTGGCCGCGCCTGAAGAGGCCCCGGCAGTCCGCCCGGCCAGCAGAATGGTGGACACTAACCTGAAAAAGGCCCGGAAGGTGAGGCTGGCCGCTCCCAAGCTCCAGGCCTCGGCTGAGGCCACGGAGGGTTGTAGCTGCAGGGCAGCAAGACAGGCAGCGACACAGCAATGCTCCCCAACCCAGATGGTGCCGGTCGTGGCCAGCAGCGGGGAGCGCCTGCTGGGCCCAACCCCCGCGCGGAAGGAGCACGCAGAGCCGCCATTTTGGGAGCGGCAGCTGAACCCGATGGGCCGGGAAATCGAGGCCCGGGAGAAGGAGAAGGCTGCGGTACTGACCCGCACCATCAGGGTAAAGGAAAGTCTCCGGAACCCTCCACCCCAGGCGCGGGGCCAGACCCTCGATGAAGAGTAGGGCAGCGGACCTCCCGTTGTCGCAAAGGACAGTCCCCGTTGGGACCTACCAGCAAGTCCCCGTTGGGACCTTCAAGAGTTTGTGGTAGCCTGTTGGCTATGAAGCGCCCGTCCCTGTTGGGACTTGTGTTGTCACCTTGGTCACCTTTTGTCACCTTGCCCCTGTTTCGCATGAGCAACTGCCATGAACAAGGCCGAGAGCTAGCAGGCCAACCCAATAACTATTGGGTCTGTAAATAATGCCCCTTCCTGCCCCCGCCATGCCCTTCCCGCACTGCCAGTCTCCGGAGAGGCTGGTTGGAGGAAGGACCCGCAGCAGAGTAGGCTGGGGTCCGGTCACCACCCGAACCGGTGACCATCCTCCGGGGCAGGGGTCCCCTCGGACGTGGGGCCCCTGCAAGACTGACCGGGTGCAAAGCACCGTACCAGTTCCCGCTTGGGTGGCCTGGGCCAGTTCCCATTTTCCGGACTGGGGAAGAGGGGTGCTGCCCGGTTCTTAGGGGCAGCATCAAGGTCCAGGTTGCTTGGGTGGGAAAGCGGAAGGAC
Organism: Anomaloglossus baeobatrachus; assembly: GCF_048569485.1. Classification (NCBI taxonomy): domain Eukaryota; kingdom Metazoa; phylum Chordata; class Amphibia; order Anura; family Aromobatidae; genus Anomaloglossus; species Anomaloglossus baeobatrachus. Next base: position 661,895,871 of record NC_134355.1, on the reverse strand, counting down.
ATGGACCCGTCCCGGTTGTTATTAAAAATGTTGTTCCGTTTGTAACGGTTTAAAAATGTGCCTCCTGTAAGGGAAGAAAGAAAAAAAAAATTGCTTATTTGTTCACATGTTTTTATCTTTTCAAAGTTTAACAACAAAAATAAACCGGTGTAGACGGGCAGTCCGTGGACGATCTGCATTAAACCAAGGGGGAGTGTGACGCCCTGGACACCCCAGGGGTCACAGGTCACTACACTATACGCACCCCCCCCACACTAGGAACGTAACACCCGTCAAACACAAGTCCTGATTGCCTCACCCAGTGTTAGACAGGCACACCAGGTGGGCGGAGTCAGGCAGAAAGACACGCCCACCGAGGAGTCTGCTGGCCTGAGGCAGGAAGGAGCAGTTGAGTGGAGGCAGTTCAGTGGAGAGCAGTGGAGAGAGCAGTCAAGTATAGTTCTGCGCGGAGCCTGGGTTGGAGCCTAGGACCCCCAAAACAGTCAGGCAGGCAGACGGCAGGGGCCGCCTGCAGGAGACCGAGAACACAACCGGTGGAACCGTAGGGACAGAGACTGGGTTGGAGCCCGCCAGAACCGAACCGGGAAGCCAACAGTATACCGGAGCACCAGGAAGGGTATTCAGACCCTGACTAGGCTATAGACCACCACCATAGTCGAATTAACTGATTGAGGTCTGGACCTCACGGGGTCCTTTCCCACCAAAGTCCCGATTGAAGGCAACAACCCAACCCGACTGGATAGTAGCCACCGCCAGAGGCCAGAGATCCGAGGGCCAGCGCCTGCGGGCAAAGGAACTCCTTCCACACACCCACCGGGGAGCGGACCACCGGAGAATGTTTGGTTCTTCACTGAATGGGCCAGCAGCATGGGATCAACTTGGGCCCCCACAATTGGATCGCGGCAGACCAGGATTATGGCTTTGACAGGGAAATAAATTGGAAAAGAGGGTGTCTCTTGTCTTTATTTAATGAATAATTTTCTCTTGTTATGTCTTTTCAAGTTCCCTTTTGGGGAACATTGTGGGACCTCACAATGAATTACGGCGGATTTTTTGTATTTTTTTTTTATTTTTAGTTTTTAAAACAAACAAATAAATTGTTGAACGAGGGCTGAAGTTGGGAGTTTATTGTTCAAATGAACTTTTTTATTCTCCTTTCAACTACTGGATTAGTAACTACCCAGTAAGCCCATTACTAAAACCAGGGCTTGATGCCAGCTGGAGCTGGCATTAACCCCACAAATATTACCCCGTTTGCCACTGCACCAGAGCAACAGGAAGAGCTGGGTCCAGCATCACAATTGATGCATCTAATGAATGCGCCACTTCTGGGGCGACTGTGGGCTGCTATTGTTAGGCTGGAAAGGGCCAAATAACCATGGCCTTTCCCACCCTAATAATATCATACCCCAGTTGTATGCTGGTCCTTGGCTGGTTTTAGTAAAATAGAGGGGCCTCCACATCATTTTTTTTTTAATCTAAAAATGTATCAAATAAGTGTGGGATCCCTTCTATTTTGTATAACCAGAAAAGATACAGCAGACAACTGAAGGTTGTATCCAGCAGCTGATACTGTTCCTGTTCTGGATATGAAAATTGGGGGGGACTCCACGTAATTTTTTTTTAAATTAAAAAATAAAAATGCTGCAAAACAGCAGGCCAAGCTAGTTATCTCTATATCTACTGAGCTATTCTATCATTTGTTTCTTTCTTTCTATTTTACGTTCTTTCTTATTTTCTTTCCTTATATCTCTCTATCTATTTTATCTGATCCATCTATCTATGTCATGTTTCTTGCTTTCCACATCTTTTAAACATTAAAAAACCATTCATTTCAGTATCATGCGTTTTTTTTACCGGTACTGGTCACACAGATGTCCTACATATGCAAACACAGATGACACACGGACATCAAACAGCCATCACATGTATGACACACGGATGACACACGGATGACCATATCAGTACGTGTGACATGTCTGTGTTTAAACAATGACGGTTAAAAGGGACCTTACTAACCTACAATATAGCATCACATCGTGGGAATATAGCCAATTAGAGGCACTATCATAGCGAGTGTAACAGTTTTAGGTCAGCCAAGGAGCACCATTATATGCTTGTATTGTGTAGTGATAGGAGAAAAGAATGACAACTAAGACTAATGGGATGCCCTGGACTAGCCAGGTTGTCACAGGTAGGCACTTACACAAACACCCCCCCCCCTTAATAAGGTGACAGCAGCCAATGTACAAAAACCCTTGTCACCTCCCTCCGGGTTTGATGTTCACACCAGGGGGGCGGAGCCAGGTGGTTGGCTCCGCCCACCGAGGAGTTCACAGGCCCTGAGGCGGGAAAACAGAGCAGTTCCCCGTGGGGAGCAGAGAGGAGTAGTCTAGTCTTGACTGTGAAGTGGAGTGGAGTGAAGTTCAAGGGCAGACCTGCGTCCAGGTCTGCCATAGTCTACAACAGGTGTCTGGGTTGGAGCCCAGTCACCTCTTGCAAGGAGGCAGACGGTGGTGGCTGCCTGCAGGAGCTGAGATTACAGCCGGTGGAACCGTAGGGACCGTGGACGGGCGGTGGCCCGCCGGTACCGAACCGGGGAACAGATTGGAAACCGGAGCACCAGGAAGGGTACTCAGACCCATTACGAGGCCCAGAAACAACTGGGCTGAGTCAAATAAACTGATTGAGGAGTGGACTTTAGGCCCTTTCCCACCTAAGACCCGACTGAACACAACAGCCCAACCATTAGGGTAAAGCCACCGCCCAGGCATAGAGACCCGACGGGCCAGTGTCTGCGGGCAAAAAGGGCTCTCCCGGCACACACCAGGCTGGGGAGCGGACTACCGTTGCTCAGGCATAGGAGTCGTCATTTTTACACAAGTGAGGTGCAGGAGAAAAGCGGAAACCACCAACCTGATAAGGGGAAAAGCGCAGCTGGCTGCGGGCACCGTTCACCATCTTGTTTGGTTTACCAGAGACTCCAGCGTGTTTGTAATAGTGAGTACAACAGTGCCTTTGGGATGCGCACCGCACCGCACCGACACGCCAGTACCATCCATTCCCCCGCCTCAGCACCTCCCTCGGGCCCCCGGGACCATCATCCCCCTACCCACGGAGGGGTCAACACCAAGCTGCGTAACACCATCCCCGGGAGCCTAGTCAATGGCAGCGGTGGTGTTCATCCATTCACCACAATCCGTGGGTGGCGTCACAAACTCAAATCCTCTACAAACAACCGCGGCTCTGGCTGTGGACCTCCCCACCAAAATCCCTACGTGTGGCGCCAACCCCCTTTCAGAGCGACATGACCCCCGGGTCCGTGAGGAGCTCGAGCCACCCACCGACGAGCACAGATCCGAGCATCTAGGCAGCCGGCCGAACCCTGGGGCGGTACACTATGTGCGCACACTGCATTTTTTTACCGAGTTAACGCTGCGTTTTGGTCTGCAGTGTTTCAGTGCCAAATTGCATGCATTCTGCTTCCCCAGCAAAATCTATGAGAAGTCCGATAATTCAATGCTTATTTTGCATTTTGAAACGCAACGTTTTGGATGCCAAGAAATCGCTGCAGAAGAAAAAGTAGCATGTCACTTCTTTTGTGCGTTGTAGCTGCGTTCTCCACCCATTGAAATCAATGATGTGGGTCAAAACGCAACCAAAATTCACTTGAACTGCATTTTTGTTGCGTTCCACATGCTTTTTTCACAAACAAAATGCTGGTCTTTTGAGTCTCTCTCTGTCAATGTCGGTCAATCTCTCTGTCTGTCGGTCGGTCTCTTTGTCTGTCACTTGGTCGCTCTGTCTGTCTTTCTGTCCATCGGTCGGTCTCTCTCTCTCTGTCTGTCCCTCTCTCTGTCCATTGGTCGGTCTCTCCCCCTCTCTCATACTCACCGATCACGGGTGCAGCGCTACACGGCTGTCACAAAGCTCTGGCAGCTTTTCCTCTTTTCAAAATGCCTGCCGCTCATTATTCCATCTCGTATTCTCTGCTTTCCCCACCCACCGGCGCCTATGATTGGTTGCAGTCAGACACGCCCCCATGCTGAGTGACAGCTGTCTCACTGCAACCAATCACAGCCGCCGGTGGGTGGGTCTATATTGTGCAGTAAAATAAATAAATAATTTTAAAAAAATGACTTGCGGTCCCCCCCAATTTTGATACCAGCCAGTGTAAAGCCACATAGCTGAAGGCTGGTATTCTTAGGATGGGGAGCTCCACGTTATGGGGAGCCCCCCAGCCTAACAATATTAACCAGCAGCCGCCCGGAATTGCCTCATCCATTAGATGCGACAGTCTCGGGACTCTACCCGATTCATCATCATGGTGTGGTGGCAATCGGGGTAATAAGGATAATAAGGAGTTAATGGCAGCAGCCCATAGCTGCTACTAAGTACTAGGTTAATCATGGCAGGCGTCTCTCCAAGATACCTTCCATGATTAACCTGTAAATTAAAGATAATAAACGCATACACCCGTAAAAATCCTTTATTCGGAATAAAAGACAATCCCCAATACCTCTCCAGGTCCAACGTAATCCACACGAGGTCCTGCGACGCATTCAGCTCTGCTACATGAAGCTGACAGGAGCAGCCAGAGACCACAATCGCTCTCTGTCAGCTCCACGCAGTAACTGAAGTGAGCCGCACGATCAGCAATGACGTCAGTCAAGTTACCCGTGGCCACCGCTGGATCCTCCAACTGTGACAGCAAGTCGCCCGACTGACTGAAGTGAGCTGCGCGATCAGCGATGATGTCACAGGTGAGTTGTGGTCTCGGGTGGAGGATCCAGCGGTGGCCGCGGGTAACCTGAGTGACGGCACCGCTGATCGTGCTGCTCACTTCAGTCACTAAGGGGATTAGCGGTCACCGGTGAGTCCTTCATGGGTGACCGCTAATCAGGACATGACACACAGACAGAGCTGAGGGATGACAATGAAGTCGGGTGAAGTTCATCCAAGCTCATTCTCATCGCGTGACTGTGTCTTCTGTCAGCGGGCATATAAATAAAGAGCTGAATTGCCAGGGGAACGCACTGTCAAAAATGCATCCAAAACGCATGGAAAATGCATCCAAAATGCATGCGTTGTGGATGCATTTTTTTTTACAAACGCAGTGTCCAGTCTGCCAGAGGGTGCGTTCTTTTCCGCACTGCAGAGAACGCAACGTGCGCACATAGCCTAATTCTACATGGAGACACGTGGAAAAAGGCTTAATCTAAATGGGTTGTACTACTGCAGTTTTGAATTACATAGAAAATGAGATTCAAGTCATAGGGAGGTGCTGGACCTCCATAGTAAAGGGTGCTTTATACGCTGCGACATCGCTAACAATATATCGTCGGGGTCACGATGTTTGTGACGCACATCCGGTGCCGTTAGCGACATTGCAGAGTGTGACACGTACGAGCAACCTTCAACGATCCCAAAAGTGGTAAAAATCATTGGTTTTGGAGAGGTCGTTCTAAAACCAAATATTGTTGCTTGGGCACTTGCGATGTTGTTCCTCGTTCCTGCGGCATCACACATTGCTATGACACCGCAGGAACAACAAACATCTCCTAACCTGCATCCACCGGCAATGCGGAAGGAAGGAGGTGGGCGGGATGTTACATCCTGCTCATCTCCGCCCCTCCGCTTCTATTGGCCGGCCACTTAGTGACACCGCAGTGACGTCGCTATGACGCCGAACGCACCTCCCCCTTGAGGGAGGGATTGTTTGGCGGTCACAGCGATGTCGCTAACAAGGTATGTGCGTGTGACGCTGCCGTAGCGATAATGTTCGCTATGGCAGCGATCAACACATATCGCACGTACGATGGTGGCGGGTGCTATCGCGCTCGACATTGCTAGCAAATGCTAGCGATGTCGCAGCGTGTAAAGCGGCCTTAAGTGTGACTGTGAATTGATTGATCTGCAATACCAGCTTCTTAATTACCATACATACTTCTATTTTTTACTTTTTTGCACACTGCAATAAGAACAATACTAAACCCTTCATTGAATTTGGTCTCTCTAGCTCTCTCTCATTGTCAAATTTTTTAATATCGCAATTCAAATCAAAATTTTGGGAACAATTTGGCTAACCCAATGAATTAGATAAATGATTACCTCTTTCTAAAGATCCTCCCTATTTACCGTATTATTGATGTTGTGGTATACGATTAAAAGCGAAAAGTTGAACTTGAAGGACCGGTTTGATTTTTTTTTTTGTACTTTGTAACAATGAGTAGAAATAGTGATCTGTGTGGGAGGATAAATTATACACTAAGGTGAAGGTGTGTGTGGAGGAAAGGTAACCAGACATGTTTTATAGCAAATAAGGTCATACGAGTGTAGAAACAATTACTACGTCTTACGAATTATATTTATGGTTATTAGTTATGCAACACTTCAAGCAGGAGATGAAATAGCATCTTGTAATATGATGTAAATCCCATGCAATATCACATTTTTTTACAACTAATGCAAAATTTCCCTTTTTTCATTTAACCATACTTTTTTGAAAAATCAGGAGGCCCCATTCTCACTAAATTGGTCAGACATTTCCGTCAAAATGGTATGATTCACCTAATGCATACGAGGGTCTTATTGACTATATCTGCCATCTTTGGTTACATATGATTTATAAACCCTCTAGAATGATATATGGTAAATTGAACATCCCTAAACAAATGCGATATAGATTTGCATATATAGCAAAATAAGTTTGCTAATAACACTTTAAGAGGGCTTTACACGCTACGACATCGCTAATGCGAACTTGTTGGGGTCACGGAATGGGTGACGCACATCCGGCCGCATTAGCGATGCCGTTGCGTGTGACACCGATGAGCGATTTTGCATCGTTGCAAAAACGTGCAAAATCGCTCATCGGTGACATGGGGATCCATTCTCAAAAATCATTACTGCAGCAGTAACGAGGTTGTTCCTCGTTCCTGCGGCAGCACACATCGCTCCGTGTGACGCCGCAGGAACGAGGAAGCTCTCCTTACCTGCCTCCCGGCCGCTATGCGGAAGGAAGGAGGTGGGCGGGATGTTACATCCTGCTCAGCTCCGCCCCTCCACTGCTATTGGGCGGCCGCTGAATGACGTCGCTGTGACGCTGCACGGACCGCCCCCTTAGAAAGGAGGCGGTTCGCCGGTCACAGCGACGTCGCCGGGCAGGTAAGTATGTGTGACGAGTCTGGGCGATGTTGTGCGGCACGGGCAGCGATTTACCCGTGTCGCGCAACAGATAGGGGCGGGTACCCACACTAGCGATATCGGGACCGATATCTCAGTGTGTAAAGCCCGCTTAAGGCTGCTTTACACCAGACAATCTATCGTGTGATAGATCGTCGGGGTCACGGTTTTTGTGACACACATCCGGCATCGCTGGCGATGCCGGCCTGTGTGACACCTCCTAGCGACGCAGTATCGCTCACAAATTGTGAGTCGTGTACTGGTCGCTAGGCTCCATAATATCGTTTAATTTAGTTGTTCATCGTTTCCGTGGTAGCACACGCCACTCCATGTGACACCCCGGGAACGATGAACAGCAGCTCACCTGCGTCACGCGGCCACCACCGGCTATGTGAAGGAAGGAGGTGGGCGGGATGTTTACGTCCCGCTCATCTCCGCCCCTCCGCTTCCATTGGCCGGCGGCCGTGTGACGTCGCTGTGACGCCGAACATCCCTCCCACTCCAGGAAGTGGACGTTCGCCGCCCACAGCGTGGTCGCACGAGAGGTAAGTACGTGTGACGGGGGTTACCGACTTTGTGCGACACAGTCAGCGATTTGCCCATGACGCAAAAAGGACGGGGGCGCGTACGATCGATTGTGAAATTGCACAATCGGTTGTACCGTGTAAAACAGCCTTTACAGTAACTAAAGATCCTGCTATGGATCTATATGGTCCTTAACCATGAACTTTATTACATTTCTAAAGAACTAGATGATGCTGACCCTATGTCAACTGTGAACAATAGTGAGATATATACTATTAAATGTAATGAACCAACATATATTTACTTATAAAACATGCATTCAATATATAACGAATAAAAAAGGGACCGTGATGGGATAATTCCTCACCCCTCAAAGTCAACACATGGATGAACATTACTTACATTTTTTTTCATGATCTATCTGTACCGCCCCGCGCTCTGCTGCAGCTGAGCAGCTCGGATCCGGGCTCGTTGGTGGGTGCCTCGAGCGCCTCCGGACCTGGGGTCACTTTGCTCTGAAAGGATGCTGGTGCTACGTAGGGGGGTGGTAGGTAGGTGTACGGCCGGAGCCGTGTTTCAGTTCGTGACGCCACCCACAGGATGTGGTGAAGGTGTAGACACCACCGCTGCAGTTACAGTTAGGTCCAGAAATATTTGGACAGTGACACAATTTTCGCGAGTTGGGCTCTGCATGCCACCACATTGGATTTGAAATGAAACCTCTACAACAGAATTCAAGTGCAGATTGTAACGTTTAATCTGAAGGTTTGAACAAAAATATCTGATAGAAATTGTAGGAATTGTACACATTTCTTTACAAACACTCCACATTTTAGGAGGTCAAAAGTAATTGGACAAATAAACCAAACCCAAACAAAATATTTTTATTTTCAATATTTTGTTGCGAATCCTTTGGAGGCAATCACTGCCTTAAGTCTGGAACTCATGGACATCACCAAACGCTGGGTTTCCTCCTTCTTAATGCTTTGCCAGGCCTTTACAGCCGCAGCCTTCAGGTCTTGCTTGTTTGTGGGTCTTTCCGTCTTAAGTCTGGATTTGAGCAAGTGAAATGCATGCTCAATTGGGTTAAGATCTGGTGATTGACTTGGCCATTGCAGAATGTTCCACTTTTTTGCACTCATGAACTCCTGGGTAGCTTTCGCTGTATGCTTGGGGTCATTGTCCATCTGTACTATGAAGCGCCGTCCGATCAACTTTGCGGCATTTGGCTGAATCTGGGCTGAAAGTATATCCCGGTACACTTCAGAATTCATCCGGCTACTCTTGTCTGCTGTTATGTCATCAATAAACACAAGTGACCCAGTGCCATTGAAAGCCATGCATGCCCATGCCATCACGTTGCCTCCACCATGTTTTACAGAGGATGTGGTGTGCCTTGGATCATGTGCCGTTCCCTTTCTTCTCCAAACTTTTTTCTTCCCATCATTCTGGTACAGGTTGATCTTGGTCTCATCTGTCCATAGAATACTTTTCCAGAACTGAGCTGGCTTCATGAGGTGTTTTTCAGCAAATTTAACTCTGGCCTGTCTATTTTTGGAATTGATGAATGGTTTGCATCTAGATGTGAACCCTTTGTATTTACTTTCATGGAGTCTTCTCTTTACTGTTGACTTAGAGACAGATACACCTACTTCACTGAGAGTGTTCTGGACTTCAGTTGATGTTGTGAACGGGTTCTTCTTCACCAAAGAAAGTATGCGGCGATCATCCACCACTGTTGTCATCCGTGGACGCCCAGGCCTTTTTGAGTTCCCAAGCTCACCAGTCAATTCCTTTTTTCTCAGAATGTACCCGACTGTTGATTTTGCTACTCCAAGCATGTCTACTATCTCTCTGATGGATTTTTTCTTTTTTTTCAGCCTCAGGATGTTCTGCTTCACCTCAATTGAGAGTTCCTTAGACCGCATGTTGTCTGGTCACAGCAACAGCTTCCAAATGCAAAACCACACACCTGTAATCAACCCCACACCTTTTAACTACTTCATTGATTACAGGTTAACGAGGGAGACACCTTCAGAGTTAATTGCAGCCCTTAGAGTCTCTTGTCCAATTACTTTTGGTCCCTTGAAAAAGAGGAGGCTATGCATTACAGAGCTATGATTCCTAAACCCTTTCTCCGATTTGGATGAGAAAACTCTCATATTGCAGCTGGGAGTGTGCACTTTCAGCTCATATTATATATATAATTGTATTTCTGAACATGTTTTTGTAAACAGCTAAAATAACAAAACTTGTGTCACTGTCCAAATATTTCTGGACCTAACTGTATGGGGCACCCGGGGGAGATGGTTATACAGCAAGATGTTAACCCCTCCGTGGGCAGGGATGATGGCCCCACAACCTGTTGGGGAGATTTGGGCGGTGAAGGGCGGTGCGCGGCCGCATGGCACTGTGGTACTCACTGTTGCTTCAGCGACGGGAGTCCGCTCCCCGGCGGTATGTGTGTCAGGAAAGCCCGTTTACCCGCAGACGCTGGACCGTGGGATCTCTCTGCCTGTGCGGTGGCTTTCTATCCCCCTTGGTGGGCTGTTGTCTTCAGTCGGGACTTGGGTGGGAAAGGACCTATAGTCCAGACCTCAATCAGTGAGTTAACTCAGTCCAGTGGCTTCTGGACCTCGTTTCAGGGTCTGAGTACACCCCTTTGTGCTCTGGTTTCCAGTGCCACTACCCTGTCCCGGTCCAGCATGGTCCCACCTGGCCATCTTCCCGACTCCTGCAGGCTAAGGCTACCGTTTGCCTCCTAGACGAGGTACCAGGGCTACGACCCTGGCACCTGTCAGTTCCCACTGCAGACCTGTCCCCACAGGCCTCCTGCACTTGAACTCTCCAACTCCTCACAACTCTCTGACTAACACTCAACTGAACTGAACTGAACTGAACTGTTTTTGTGTTTCCTGCCTCAGGGCCTCTGAACTCCTCGGTGGGCGTGCCAACTCCCTGGCTCCACCCCCCTGATGTCTCCATTAAGCTCTGAGGGAGTTGACTAGGGTTTATGTGGTTTGGCTGGTGTTACCTGGTGTGGGACTGGTGTTGTGCGGGGAGCTATCTGTGATTACCTGGCTAGTCCAGGGTGTCACATATCCACTAGGATATGTCATAAAATATGTCATAAAATTGTCACTTATGAAGGTTCCAGCTATCTGCTTTCCTGAGAATAAAGGAACCCCCACCATTTGGCTGCCCCTGTAAGAGTCAATACTAGCAACTTGCTGTGCCAACAACTACAAACCATTTGAAAGGTCCCAGCAAAGTAATAGGCTCCAAATCAACTTCTACAGCGTGTTTTGGTTGCCTTGTGCTAAATTATAGTCCTACCATCAAATAAAGAAGTTTCGGGAATATCCATTATTCAGTTGCATTCAACAGTACTGGATTTTTTTTTTACATTATATTCTGGACAACTAACACAAATAAAATGGTAAGAACATTCAGAAAATGATATTGCTTTGAAGATATTAGAAACATTTATTGTAACTTGTAAAAGAATAATGTAATACACAGTATTTTCAATGATAATAAGTAACCTATACAAAGTACTCCAGCTTCAAAATACATAAAGTGTTGGACCCATCAATTTCCTTTTATTTTATGAACATTATAAAAAACAGTAACATTAGTAGATATTTACAGTATGAGTGTAAATTACCAGGAAAAGTCAATATAAATGTACAAAGTTCACTTCCAGTGCACAACATTAGAATAAATTCATGAAAAAAGGGAGGGGAATTGGAGGCAAGGAGGGGGAAAAAAGGAAGGCGTGGGGGCATTCTTAAAAATGCATTCTCATCATATACAAAGAAAGTATAAAATCTCTAAATGACAATATTGGCTTAAAAGAACAATCAATCTGAAACAGACAGAAGCATAGTGATTAGTGATGAGCGAGCATGCTTGTCACTACTCGGTACTCGCACGAGTATCACTGTACTCGGGCTGCTCGGCGGGGACCGAGTAATCTCGCGATACTCGTGCTTTACTCGTGGTCTTCATTTCTGCATGTTGGCGCTCTTTTGAGAGCCAGCCCTCATGCAGGGATTGGCTGGCAGACCACTGCAATGCCACAGCCCTGTTAGTTGTGGAATTGCAGTGATTGGCCGGCCTGCACAGCGTCACCGAGCCTTTATATAGGCCGGCGCGCTGTGCTCTGCTCACAGCTATTCTGACAGTGAGTGTAGGGAGAGTGTCGCTGATTCAGGGAAAGCTTTGCGGCCCTTTATAGTTAGTTCCGGAGCAGGGCTGCAAACAGTGTGACCAGAAGTCCTTCTCAGGACTATTCTAGTTGTATACAGGCAGGCAGGGTATAGCCAGGTCGGAGTACAGTAGCAGAGTCCTTCTCAGGACTATTGTTGCTATATACAGGCAGGGTATAGCCAGGTCGGAATACAGGCTAGTGACCAGAAGAGTCCTTGTCAGGACTATTGTAGCAGTATACAGGCAGGCAGGCAGGGTATATATAGCCATTCCTAGTGGTGACCGTATACCAGCCTTCATCATATCTGGGGCTGGTGTACACAGTGTAAAACAGTCCAGATAGTGTCAGACTTCTCAGTAATTGTCGCTCCTAAAAACCAGTTATGTTCTTATTGCGTCCGTGCTTGCATTTAAAAACAGCACGTGTGTGGCAGTCGGTGGCAGGGTACAGGTGCGCGTTTTGCACAAACTATTATATAACGCACAAGTCTAGTGTATAATACACGTCAGTCAGCAGTGTCTGATAGTGTCAGACTTCTCAGTAATTGTCGCTCCTAAAAACCAGTTATGTTCTTATTGCGTCCGTGCTTGCATTTAAAAACAGCACGTGTGTGGCAGTCGGTGGCAGGGTACAGGTGCGCGTTTTGCACAAACTATTATATAACGCACAAGTCTAGTGTATAATACACGTCAGTCAGCAGTGTCTGATAGTGTCAGACTTCTCAGTAATTGTCGCTCCTAAAAACCAGTTAGGTTCTTATTGCGTCCGTGCTTGCATTTAAAAACAGCACGTGTGTGGCAGTCGGTGGCAGGGTACAGGTGCGCGTTTTGCACAAACTATTATATAACGCACAAGTCTAGTGTATAATACACGTCAGTCAGCAGTGTCTGATAGTGTCAGACTTCTCAGTAATTGTCGCTCCTAAAAACCAGTTAGGTTCTTATTGCGTCCGTGCTTGCATTTAAAAACAGCACGTGTGTGGCAGTCGGTGGCAGGGTACAGGTGCGCGTTTTGCACAAACTATTATATAACGCACAAGTCTAGTGTATAATACACGTCAGTCAGCAGTGTCTGATAGTGTCAGACTTCTCAGTAATTGTCGCTCCTAAAAACCAGTTATGTTCTTATTGCGTCCGTGCTTGCATTTAAAAACAGCACGTGTGTGGCAGTCGGTGGCAGGGTACAGGTGCGCGTTTTGCACAAACTATTATATAACGCACAAGTCTAGTGTATAATACACGTCAGTCAGCAGTGTCTGATAGTGTCAGACTTCTCAGTAATTGTCGCTCCTAAAAACCAGTTATGTTCTTATTGCGTCCGTGCTTGCATTTAAAAACAGCACGTGTGTGGCAGTCGGTGGCAGGGTACAGGTGCGCGTTTTGCACAAACTATTATATAACGCACAAGTCTAGTGTATAATACACGTCAGTCAGCAGTGTCTGATAGTGTCAGACTTCTCAGTAATTGTCGCTCCTAAAAACCAGTTAGGTTCTTATTGCGTCCGTGCTTGCATTTAAAAACAGCACGTGTGTGGCAGTCGGTGGCAGGGTACAGGTGCGCGTTTTGCACAAACTATTATATAACGCACAAGTCTAGTGTATAATACACGTCAGTCAGCAGTGTCTGATAGTGTCAGACTTCTCAGTAATTGTCGCTCCTAAAAACCAGTTAGGTTCTTATTGCGTCCGTGCTTGCATTTAAAAACAGCACGTGTGTGGCAGTCGGTGGCAGGGTACAGGTGCGCGTTTTGCACAAACTATTATATAACGCACAAGTCTAGTGTATAATACACGTCAGTCAGCAGTGTCTGATAGTGTCAGACTTCTCAGTAATTGTCGCTCCTAAAAACCAGTTAGGTTCTTATTGCGTCCGTGCTTGCATTTAAAAACAGCACGTGTGTGGCAGTCGGTGGCAGGGTACAGGTGCGCGTTTTGCACAAACTATTATATAACGCACAAGTCTAGTGTATAATACACGTCAGTCAGCAGTGTCTGATAGTGTCAGACTTCTCAGTAATTGTCGCTCCTAAAAACCAGTTATGTTCTTATTGCGTCCGTGCTTGCATTTAAAAACAGCACGTGTGTGGCAGTCGGTGGCAGGGTACAGGTGCGCGTTTTGCACAAACTATTATATAACGCACAAGTCTAGTGTATAATACACGTCAGTCAGCAGTGTCTGATAGTGTCAGACTTCTCAGTAATTGTCGCTCCTAAAAACCAGTTATGTTCTTATTGCGTCCGTGCTTGCATTTAAAAACAGCACGTGTGTGGCAGTCGGTGGCAGGGTACAGGTGCGCGTTTTGCACAAACTATTATATAACGCACAAGTCTAGTGTATAATACACGTCAGTCAGCAGTGTCTGATAGTGTCAGACTTCTCAGTAATTGTCGCTCCTAAAAACCAGTTAGGTTCTTATTGCGTCCGTGCTTGCATTTAAAAACAGCACGTGTGTGGCAGTCGGTGGCAGGGTACAGGTGCGCGTTTTGCACAAACTATTATATAACGCACAAGTCTAGTGTATAATACACGTCAGTCAGCAGTGTCTGATAGTGTCAGACTTCTCAGTAATTGTCGCTCCTAAAAACCAGTTAGGTTCTTATTGCGTCCGTGCTTGCATTTAAAAACAGCACGTGTGTGGCAGTCGGTGGCAGCGTCAGGCTCCACGTTGTCCCTGGATAGAGACGTGCATGAGGGCCTCAAAACATTGTTCCCATTGCAAAGGAGTGGGTCTCCTGTCGTTGTAATGTCCATTCTGCAAAGAATGGGCGAAAAAATTTACCACTGGGGGTATACCTGAAACAAAGGCCTAAGTATTGCAATTTGTAACGGTCATCATCATGGTGGCGCATGAGGAGAAGGAGGAGCAGTCCAGCGATTAGCCAAACTCCAGAAGTGTGTACCCATGGGTGAGTGGAGGTACATGGCAAACTTTAAATTCCGCTCTCATTTGCTGGTGGTGTGGTGAAGTCTGGCCCAATCCAACCCTTGTTCATCTTGATCAGAGTCAGCTTGTCAGCATTTTCAGTTGACAGGCGGGTGCGTTTATCTGTAATGATTCCACCTGCGGCACTAAAAACACGCTCTGACAAAACGCTAGCAGCAGGGCAGGCCAGGCCTTCCAAGGCGTAGAGAGCCAATTCATGCCACGTGTCCAGCTTGGATACCCAATAATTGTAAGGCACAGAGGAATGTCGGAGTACAGTTGTTCGATCTGCAAGGTACTCCTTCAGCATCTGGGCAAACTTAGGATTTCTTGTGGCACTACCCCGCACCTCAGGGGCTGTGGTACGTGAGGGGCTGAGAAAACTGTCACACATCTTAAAGACTGTTCCCCTACCTCTGGCGGATTGGACTTGTGCCTCTCTCGGCTGTACGCCTCGGTTGTCCACTGATTCATGACCTATGCCGCTAGCGTTTTGTGAGGGGAATGCTTTGCCTACTTCCGTGACTATGGCCTTCTGGAACTGCTGCATTTTGCCTGACCTCTCCGCCTCGGGAATAAGAGACATAAAGTTCTCCTTTTAGCGTGGGTCTAACAGTGTTACCAACCAGTAATGATTGTCGGCCAAGATGTTCTTAACGCGAGGGTCACGAGACAGGCAGCTTACCATAAAGTCAGCCATGTGTGCCAGACTCTTAACAGCCATCACTTCAGTATCCTGACCGACACGATGACTGAACATGCTGTCCTCCTCCTCCTCATCATCTACCCTGTCCTCTGGCCAGCCACGCTGAACCGAGGATATGACTGCATGTCATATCCTCAATTTGGCCAGAGAGTTGCTCCATGTCTTCATCCTCCTCCTCGTCATAGTCCTCCACTGCACGTTGTGATGAGACGAGGCTGGGCTGTGTGTTATCATCACCCACACCCACTACTGTTTCTTGCTGAAACTCATCGCGCTCCGCCTGCAATGCATCATGTTTGTTTTCTGAGCAGAGACCATTTTAGAAGGCAGAGAAGCGGTATGGTGACGCTAATAATGTCGTCATCGCCGCTCACCATCTTGTTGTAGTCCTCAAAGTTTTGGCGGATGGTGCATAGGTCGGACATCCATCTCCACTCCTCAGGTGTTATGTGTGGAGTTTGACCCATTTCCCGACGGCTTAGGTGATGCAGGTACTCAACAACTGCCCTCTTCTGCTCACATATCCTGACCAACATGTGCAGAGTTGAATTCCAACGCGTGGGGACATCACACACCAGTCTGTGTGCCGGAAGATGCAAACGGCGTCTTAAGGCGGCAAGGCCGGCTGAAGCAGTAGGTGACTTTCGAAAATGTGCAGACAGGCGGCGAACTTTTACCAGCAGATCAGACAGCTCTGACTATGACTTTAGAAACCGCTGAACCTCGAGGTTGAGCACATGGGCCAAGCATGGAACATGTGTCAGCTGGCCTCGCCTCAAAGCCGCCACCAGGTTCCGGCCATTGTCACACACCACCTTTCCTGGCTTTAGGTTCAGAGTTGTGAGCCAGTGATCTGCCTGCTGTTTCAGAGCTGTCCACACCTCTTCTGCATTGTGGGGTTTGTCACCTATGCAGATTAGCTTCAGCACTGCCTGTTGCCGCTTCGCCGAGGCAGTGCTGCAGTGCTTCTGTGTCGCCCTGGACAAGCCAGGGGCCACAGAGCACAACACTTAAACACCCCACACTCCCTGCAGGCATATCATAGTCAAAACACAAAATCCTTGTTGCCTTCCCCAGGGGCTGTTGTCCACACCAGGGTGTGGAGCCAGGCGGTTGGTCTCCACCCACCGAGGAGGAGGGAAAACACAGGCAGTGAGAGTTAAGCTAAGGAAGTGGAAGGAGGAAAGTAGTAGAGAGGAGAAAAGTGACAGCAAAGAGCCTGAAGTTGGTCCGGGTGTGTGGCCTGGACAGGACAGCAAGGTTGGCAGGATGTGCTGACCGTCTGCAGTGGAGGCCGATTGGAGTCTGCCGTAAGGACCGTGGACGGGTGGTGACCCGGCCGTACCGGACCGGTATACAAAGCGAAGCCAGCACCATTGGCAGAGGACTTTCGGATCCCGGCAAGGCTTGGTGTCGCCGTGAATTTGCCAAATCCGTTATTGAAGGGGACCTCAGGGTTTCCAAACAGCCAAGTCCAGATAGAAGGCAACCGTACAACCGTGAAGGGGAGACACAGCCACCGGCAAGGGCAACCGTCTCCCAGGGCCAGCGCCTGTGGGCAAAAGGGGCTCCTCCGGCCCATATCCAGGTCAGGGAGCGGGTTACCGTTGGGAAACCATCACTACCAACACTTAACTTCGGTGCAGGGAGAGACAGTCATCACTAACCTGCAGGGAGGAACAACCGCAGCCGTCCGAGTGACCTGTCCATCCAGCCACTTGTTTTACCCTGAACTGTGTCATCATCATTGGGCTGAGTGAGTACCTCCGTGCCATGCGGCACAGCGCTGCCCCTGCGACCATGCACTTCATCAGGCCCCGCAACCCGCCTGTCATCCATCTCTACCCCATCACCAGGCCCCGGGACAACCAACCCCCCTACCCACGTAGGGGAGAAATAACAACAAAGCTGCTCCCTGTCACAGGCTCCCGGGATCCCCGTCCAGAGCAGCGGTGGTGTCCACACAATCACCACAACCGTGGGTGGCGTCACGGACAATATCCCCAAAACCCAAACCACCCCTTTTCACTCACGGGCGAGTAGCGCCGCTCGAGTCCCCGGGATCCGGCCATCGCTCGAGCCAACGAGCAGCAGCAGCCGTAGAGCTGCGTCAGCCGGACCCGAGCAGTGGGAGAGCGCACCGTCCCCTCCTCCGCCAGCGACACTTACAGCTTGGGACTGGTGTGGAGGGTAAAGTGGATCAGGATGCGCAGGAGGAGGAGGAGGCTGAGGAGCATGACATTCCGGAGCTGTAGAGTGTGTGTGAAACCCTGACTGAGGTAGGGCCTGCAAAACTTGGTGTGTGAAGGACGTATTCCGTCCCTCGCTCAGACTGGGTCCCAGCTTGCACAATATTAACCCAGTGTGACGTCAACGAGATGTAGCGGCCTTGCCCACATGCACTTGTCCACGTGTCTGTGGTTAGGTGGACTTTGGCTGAAACAGCGTTGTTCCGGGCACGTGTGATGTTTTGTGACACGTGGTTAGTTATGCAATGCGGGGACGGCACACAGGGAGAAATAGTGGCGGCTGTGGACCGAGTAACGTGGGACAGCTGCCACCATCAGTTCGCGGAATGCTTCTGTCTCAACCAGCCTAAAAGGCAACATTTCCAGCGCAAGCAGTCGCGAAATGTTAGCATTTAGAACTGTGGCATGTGGGGTGTTGGCAGTGTATTTGCGCCTGCGCTCAAAGGTTTCCTGAATGGATAACTGAACGTTGCGCTGGGACAAGGACGTGCTTGATGATGGTGTTCTTTCTGCGTAGGCAACTGCAGGTGCAGGAGTGGAGGAGGCTTGTTCGCAGGCAGCATGGACAGGGGATTGGCTCGCATGCACAACCAGCGAAGACGTAGCAGTGACATCAGCAAGCACTGCTCCTCGACTCTGTTGTACTTCCCACAAAGTCGGGTGCTTGGCTGACATGTGCCTGATCATGCTGGTGGTGGTCAGGCTGCTAGTTTTGGTACCCCTGGTGATGCTGGCATGGCAGGTGTTGCAAATGGCCTTTTTAGAATCATCTGGAGCCAACTTAAAAAACTGCCAGTGTCAGAGTTCCTGGTTTTCCAGTTTTCTTTTGAAAGAGCTTGCCCTTTGTTAACATGGAGTTTTCTGTTATGTTGCCCTACTTCCTGTCCATCTGTTTAAAAGCCGCCCCTAAAGCTTAGTCCAGTGCCTGAGTATACTGCTTCCTGTGTGCTCCTGCCCTGCTGCTTTTGGTTCCTGATTGTTATTCGGATCCTCTTGGAAAACAACCGACACCGACTCTGGACTTCATCTGGTATCATCTAGCTGTACCTGGACTCCGTTTGCCGTCTTTGGTCGGAACTTCTGCCCGGTTCCTTCCGTTTAATACCACTCTGGACTCACATCACGTACAGACATTTTTCGACTTACCTATTGCCCTTTTGTGTCCCGGCTGCTGCGCATTTAGGGCTTCTGGGGTGATTGCCAGACAGTCCCTGTATAGGGGTTTGCTGTTGGTGGTCTCCCTGGGGGAGTCCGGTGCGCGGTACCGGGAATTCCCTTTCGCTCAGTCCCTGGAAGGTATTTCCTGTATTTATGTTCTACTGTGTTTTTGTTCCGTTTATGTACATATTTGCTGGTTGCATATTATAAATGTCTTGCACCAAGAACTCGTCTCTGGTTGTCATTGCCCTAACGCAATCGAAATCCTCAATACATACAATAGTATTACAGCCAGACTCGGGAAGACCTAACATTTGTACAGGCACCTTGTGTCGTGTTGTTCCGGGGAACAGTTGACTGACGTCTGCCTGGGGCCACCACTCTGCTTCTTACTGCCTGTTGTGATGCTACGCCTCCCTCCCCCTGTGCACTGCTGTCCTCGCTCTGCATATCCTCCTGCCAGGTTGGGTCAGTTACTGGATCATCCACCACGTCGTCTTCCTCTTCCGCACCCTGCTCCTCCTCCTGACTTCCTGACAATTGTGTCTCATCATCGGCCACCCCTTGTTGAGACACGTTGCCAACTTCGTGAGAACGTGGCTGCTCAAATATTTGTGCATCTGTACATACAATCTCGTCATGGCCCACTTCAACAGGAGCTGGCGAGAGGCCAGAATTTGTGAATGGAAACGTGAACGAACAGCTATTCCGAGTGTCCAAGTGTGGGATCAGTAATGTCCGTGGACGTGTACTCGGCCTGGTGGTAGGAAGGAGGATCAGGTTCTGAAATGTGCGGTGCAGTATCACGGCTACTGACACTTGACCGTGTGGAAGACAGAGTGTTTGTGGTGGTGCCAATCTGACTGGAAGCATTATCCGCTATCCAACTAACAACCTGTTGACACTGGTCTTGGTTCAAGAGGGGTGTACTGCTGCGGTCCCCAAGAATTTGGGACAGGACGTGCGAGCGACTAGATGTGGCCCTTTGTTGTGGCGAAATTAGAGCTTGCACACAACCTCGGTGTCTGCCTGCACCACCATCACGTCCACTTCCTTGTTCGTTGACAACGCCCTTGCGCATTTTGCAATGCTGTGCTGATGTGTATTCACTAGACTTGTGTGTTATATCCAAGTTTGTGCAAAACTCACACAAATGCAGCGGAAAGCTGCCACCAACAGGCACACACGTGCAATTTTTAAATGCAAGCACGGAGGCACTAAGAACCTAACAGGTCTCTATCCAGGGACAACGTAGAGCCTCCCAATGTTTGGCTTCCCTGCCTAAGGGCTATACTATAATACACCCACTTCCTTCCAATGGGCACTTCAGGTTTACAGGCCTTCATGCACGTCTCTATCCAGGGACAACGTGGAGCCTCCCAATGTTTGGCTTCCCTGCCTAAGGGCTATACTATAATACACCCACTTCCTTCCAATGGGCACTTCAGGTTTACAGGCCTTCATGCACGTCTCTATCCAGGGACAACGTGGAGCCTCCCAATGTTTGGCTTCCCTGCCTAAGGGCTATACTATAATACACCCACTTCCTTCCAATGGGCACTTCAGGTTTACAGGCCTTCATGCACGTCTCTATCCAGGGACAACGTGGAGCCTCCCAATGTTTGGCTTCCCTGCCTAAGGGCTATACTATAATACACCCACTTCCTTCCAATGGGCACTTCAGGTTTACAGGCCTTCATGCACGTCTCTATCCAGGGACAACGTGGAGCCTCCCAATGTTTGGCTTCCCTGCCTAAGGGCTATACTATAATACACCCACTTCCTTCCAATGGGCACTTCAGGTTTACAGGCCTTCATGCACGTCTCTATCCAGGGACAACGTGGAGCCTCCCAATGTTTGGCTTCCCTGCCTAAGGGCTATACTATAATACACCCACTTCCTTCCAATGGGCACTTCAGGTTTACAGGCCTTCATGCACGTCTCTATCCAGGGACAACGTGGAGCCTCCCAATGTTTGGCTTCCCTGCCTAAGGGCTATACTATAATACACCCACTTCCTTCCAATGGGCACTTCAGGTTTACAGGCCTTCATGCACGTCTCTATCCAGGGACAACGTGGAGCCTCCCAATGTTTGGCTTCCCTGCCTAAGGGCTATACTATAATACACCCACTTCCTTCCAATGGGCACTTCAGGTTTACAGGCCTTCATGCACGTCTCTATCCAGGGACAACGTGGAGCCTCCCAATGTTTGGCTTCCCTGCCTAAGGGCTATACTATAATACACCCACTTCCTTCCAATGGGCACTTCAGGTTTACAGGCCTTCATGCACGTCTCTATCCAGGGACAACGTGGAGCCTCCCAATGTTTGGCTTCCCTGCCTAAGGGCTATACTATAATACACCCACTTCCTTCCAATGGGCACTTCAGGTTTACAGGCCCTCATGCACGTCTGTATGCAGGGGCATTGGTGAACCTCACAATTTAGGACTGCCCTGGCAAAGGAAAATACTACAAAGACTCACTTCCTCAAAATGGGCACATTAGACTCAAGAGGCCTTCATGTACGTCTCTTCTCAGGGACATCGGAGTGCCACACAATGTTTTCACGTAAAATCTTTCATGTATTGATCTCAAAAAGTAACATACACCAGCTCTATCTCACTATTGGGTATGTGCCCTTAACATTTCCGCCATGAAAAATCATTTTGGGGTCATTTTGGAAGGTTTTCTGGTGAGTCCGTAAAAATGGCGTAAAACGCGGACAAAATTGTTCACAGCTGTGACTTTTGAGTGATAAATGCTTCAAGGGGTCTTCCCCATGCTGTTGCCATGTCATTTGAGCACTCTTCTGAGACTTTTGTGACATTTTTAGGGTTTCTCCATGCTGCCGGGAGGTCATTTCACAAAAATACTCGGGTCTCCCATAGGATAACATTGGGCTCGTTGCTCGGGCCGAGTACACGAGTATCTTGGGAGGCTCGGCCCGAGCTTCGAGCACCCGAGCTTTTTAGTACTCGCTCATCACTAATAGTGATGCAACAACTGGGAAAGGCCGATGACTGTGCAAACACTATAAAAAGTCCAAAGTAAACCAGAAATTATCTTCATTTCCAAGCGATTACATGCACCATTTATGAACTCAGCAAAAGGCATAAAAGGTATTCATATTCTCACAGTGGTGCAACACCCAGTTCTTTGATAGAGCGAGAGAAAGAAGAGTGAACGGACAGGTAAGCAATTTTGCTCTTAGACTCCATTACAGTCTTTTAATGGCAATATTTACTTTACACCAGACTAGACCACACATAGGCTTCATGTGAGAAGTGACTGCCTTCGCTTGTTGAATTGGGACAGGACACAAGTAGGACCATTAATATCTTATTGAAGTTATATATAGTTTATTACTTGTTTATGTCTCATTTTCTTTATACATGTAGATGAACTCTCTGAGAAAATCTCTGAGAAATATGCAAATAATATGTGAACGATGAATAGATATTTTTGGCATAGGGCGAATTCTGAAATGATACGGGAAGAAATATTTCTAAATATCTCACCCTATCCATGCAGCGGTGGTGACTAAGTTCAAAATGTGTATTTAAAACTTTAACATTATAGGTATGAGGAAGTTTAGACTCTCCTGTACCCTTACTGGTTACCAATGGCAGCTGTATATATTCTACCTGGTATGTCAATTCATGCACTCTACTTTCCCATGAACTTGACCATTGAGGAAGGATTCTCCAGTCGTGCTGTATGTGTGTTACCCACCAATACCATCTGTAAATAATACACGAACTGCATGTGACTTGGTTTAAAATTGGCCACAGCAGCCTTTATTACCTATTATTTACATACTAACACAAGGGGGCGCCGTCCAACGGGCGACCCCAACAAATAACAATAGGTAACACAGTAACCAATACAGTAAATATACAACCCTGAGTAGGCCCAGTCCAGGAACCACTTCTCACCCCAGTATCCCTGGCCGCAACACACCGACCCAGAGATGAGGTATTAATCACCTACGGATTAACCCTCCAACTTTGCAGAACCCCGTGCCTGCAACATCCCGGAACCTGGAGCCACCATACCAAGATGGTGTCTCTCTGTCCAGTTACCATTGCCTTCAACCGCCTCTGGACCAGACCTACCCCCCGCTGCTGTGACAAAGAAACAACCCAGACAAAATTCCCCTCGGTATTAAACACAAGGGAGGGTGGGCGGGGATCGTTCCATATCCGGAAGTCAAGAGAGAGGGGGTAAGTCAAAGTCCTTTACTTACACCCCTCAACTGTCCCACCTCTTCCTCCAGGGAACTCCTCCTACCCACCAATCCCTCTATTCTGCCTTATAAACAAACCATTCCTGTTTCCATTAACCCCATCACTCCTTCCCTTCCCTCTAGTCATGTCGCCCCTCCACCCTATGGGTTCCATGGCTTTCTGATCTTCACTCCACTTTGCTCTGCTGTGTGTGCTAATACCTGGTATGTCAATTCATGCACTCTACTTTCCCATGAACTGATCTTCACTCCACTTTGCTCTGCTGTGTGTGCTAATACCTGGTATGTCAATTCATGCACTCTACTTTCCCATGAACTGATCTTCACTCCACTTTGCTCTGCTGTGTGTGCTAATACCTGGTATGTCAATTCATGCACTCTCCTTTTGCACTATATCTGACCTGTTCTTTCTCTGCTTCAATATCTTCCTGACATCCTCCAGCATCTGTGTGATCTTTCCCCCCCTGTTTAGCACCCCCCTTTTATGACCTTTGTTTATTTTGCCTATGTTAAGCTGCATCTTCTTTTATTTTTTTTTTTTTTCTTTGATTGAGTGATCAAGGGGTTAGTCTTGCAACCCACCCCTTCACAGCTGAGTGCACTTGTATGTGTATATAGTGGGGCAAATAAAAGTCTGCACAAGACTTTTCGTCTGCACCAATACAAGTATGCACCATATAAGTATGATGCATTGAATTAGGCCAGAGATATTATGATGCACTTGGTCATCTATCATCTATCATCTGCCATCATCTAATCACCATGTCTATCTTCCCACAGGTATGTCAATTCATGCACTCTACTTTCCCATGAACTGATCTTCACTCCACTTTGCTCTGCTGTGTGTGCTAATACCTGGTATGTCAATTCATGCACTCTCCTTTTGCACTATATCTGACCTGTTCTTTCTCTGCTTCAATATCTTCCTGACATCCTCCAGCATCTGTGTGATCTTTCCCCCCCTGTTTAGCACCCCCCTTTTATGACCTTTGTTTATTTTGCCTATGTTAAGCTGCATCTTCTTTTATTTTTTTTTTTTTTCTTTGATTGAGTGATCAAGGGGTTAGTCTTGCAACCCACCCCTTCACAGCTGAGTGCACTTGTATGTGTATATAGTGGGGCAAATAAAAGTCTGCACAAGACTTTTCGTCTGCACCAATACAAGTATGCACCATATAAGTATGATGCATTGAATTAGGCCAGAGATATTATGATGCACTTGGTCATCTATCATCTATCATCTGCCATCATCTAATCACCATGTCTATCTTCCCACAGGTATGTCAATTCATGCACTCTACTTTCCCATGAACTGATCTTCACTCCACTTTGCTCTGCTGTGTGTGCTAATACCTGGTATGTCAATTCATGCACTCTCCTTTTGCACTATATCTGACCTGTTCTTTCTCTGCTTCAATATCTTCCTGACATCCTCCAGCATCTGTGTGATCTTTCCCCCCCTGTTTAGCACCCCCCTTTTATGACCTTTGTTTATTTTGCCTATGTTAAGCTGCATCTTCTTTTATTTTTTTTTTTTTTCTTTGATTGAGTGATCAAGGGGTTAGTCTTGCAACCCACCCCTTCACAGCTGAGTGCACTTGTATGTGTATATAGTGGGGCAAATAAAAGTCTGCACAAGACTTTTCGTCTGCACCAATACAAGTATGCACCATATAAGTATGATGCATTGAATTAGGCCAGAGATATTATGATGCACTTGGTCATCTATCATCTATCATCTGCCATCATCTAATCACCATGTCTATCTTCCCACAGGTATGTCAATTCATGCACTCTACTTTCCCATGAACTGATCTTCACTCCACTTTGCTCTGCTGTGTGTGCTAATACCTGGTATGTCAATTCATGCACTCTCCTTTTGCACTATATCTGACCTGTTCTTTCTCTGCTTCAATATCTTCCTGACATCCTCCAGCATCTGTGTGATCTTTCCCCCCCTGTTTAGCACCCCCCTTTTATGACCTTTGTTTATTTTGCCTATGTTAAGCTGCATCTTCTTTTATTTTTTTTTTTTTTCTTTGATTGAGTGATCAAGGGGTTAGTCTTGCAACCCACCCCTTCACAGCTGAGTGCACTTGTATGTGTATATAGTGGGGCAAATAAAAGTCTGCACAAGACTTTTCGTCTGCACCAATACAAGTATGCACCATATAAGTATGATGCATTGAATTAGGCCAGAGATATTATGATGCACTTGGTCATCTATCATCTATCATCTGCCATCATCTAATCACCATGTCTATCTTCCCACAGGTATGTCAATTCATGCACTCTACTTTCCCATGAACTGATCTTCACTCCACTTTGCTCTGCTGTGTGTGCTAATACCTGGTATGTCAATTCATGCACTCTCCTTTTGCACTATATCTGACCTGTTCTTTCTCTGCTTCAATATCTTCCTGACATCCTCCAGCATCTGTGTGATCTTTCCCCCCCTGTTTAGCACCCCCCTTTTATGACCTTTGTTTATTTTGCCTATGTTAAGCTGCATCTTCTTTTATTTTTTTTTTTTTTTCTTTGATTGAGTGATCAAGGGGTTAGTCTTGCAACCCACCCCTTCACAGCTGAGTGCACTTGTATGTGTATATAGTGGGGCAAATAAAAGTCTGCACAAGACTTTTCGTCTGCACCAATACAAGTATGCACCATATAAGTATGATGCATTGAATTAGGCCAGAGATATTATGATGCACTTGGTCATCTATCATCTATCATCTGCCATCATCTAATCACCATGTCTATCTTCCCACAGGTATGTCAATTCATGCACTCTACTTTCCCATGAACTGATCTTCACTCCACTTTGCTCTGCTGTGTGTGCTAATACCTGGTATGTCAATTCATGCACTCTCCTTTTGCACTATATCTGACCTGTTCTTTCTCTGCTTCAATATCTTCCTGACATCCTCCAGCATCTGTGTGATCTTTCCCCCCCTGTTTAGCACCCCCCTTTTATGACCTTTGTTTATTTTGCCTATGTTAAGCTGCATCTTCTTTTATTTTTTTTTTTTTTCTTTGATTGAGTGATCAAGGGGTTAGTCTTGCAACCCACCCCTTCACAGCTGAGTGCACTTGTATGTGTATATAGTGGGGCAAATAAAAGTCTGCACAAGACTTTTCGTCTGCACCAATACAAGTATGCACCATATAAGTATGATGCATTGAATTAGGCCAGAGATATTATGATGCACTTGGTCATCTATCATCTATCATCTGCCATCATCTAATCACCATGTCTATCTTCCCACAGGTATGTCAATTCATGCACTCTACTTTCCCATGAACTGATCTTCACTCCACTTTGCTCTGCTGTGTGTGCTAATACCTGGTATGTCAATTCATGCACTCTCCTTTTGCACTATATCTGACCTGTTCTTTCTCTGCTTCAATATCTTCCTGACATCCTCCAGCATCTGTGTGATCTTTCCCCCCCTGTTTAGCACCCCCCTTTTATGACCTTTGTTTATTTTGCCTATGTTAAGCTGCATCTTCTTTTATTTTTTTTTTTTTTCTTTGATTGAGTGATCAAGGGGTTAGTCTTGCAACCCACCCCTTCACAGCTGAGTGCACTTGTATGTGTATATAGTGGGGCAAATAAAAGTCTGCACAAGACTTTTCGTCTGCACCAATACAAGTATGCACCATATAAGTATGATGCATTGAATTAGGCCAGAGATATTATGATGCACTTGGTCATCTATCATCTATCATCTGCCATCATCTAATCACCATGTCTATCTTCCCACAGGTATGTCAATTCATGCACTCTACTTTCCCATGAACTGATCTTCACTCCACTTTGCTCTGCTGTGTGTGCTAATACCTGGTATGTCAATTCATGCACTCTCCTTTTGCACTATATCTGACCTGTTCTTTCTCTGCTTCAATATCTTCCTGACATCCTCCAGCATCTGTGTGATCTTTCCCCCCCTGTTTAGCACCCCCCTTTTATGACCTTTGTTTATTTTGCCTATGTTAAGCTGCATCTTCTTTTATTTTTTTTTTTTTTTCTTTGATTGAGTGATCAAGGGGTTAGTCTTGCAACCCACCCCTTCACAGCTGAGTGCACTTGTATGTGTATATAGTGGGGCAAATAAAAGTCTGCACAAGACTTTTCGTCTGCACCAATACAAGTATGCACCATATAAGTATGATGCATTGAATTAGGCCAGAGATATTATGATGCACTTGGTCATCTATCATCTATCATCTGCCATCATCTAATCACCATGTCTATCTTCCCACAGGTATGTCAATTCATGCACTCTACTTTCCCATGAACTGATCTTCACTCCACTTTGCTCTGCTGTGTGTGCTAATACCTGGTATGTCAATTCATGCACTCTCCTTTTGCACTATATCTGACCTGTTCTTTCTCTGCTTCAATATCTTCCTGACATCCTCCAGCATCTGTGTGATCTTTCCCCCCCTGTTTAGCACCCCCCTTTTATGACCTTTGTTTATTTTGCCTATGTTAAGCTGCATCTTCTTTTATTTTTTTTTTTTTTCTTTGATTGAGTGATCAAGGGGTTAGTCTTGCAACCCACCCCTTCACAGCTGAGTGCACTTGTATGTGTATATAGTGGGGCAAATAAAAGTCTGCACAAGACTTTTCGTCTGCACCAATACAAGTATGCACCATATAAGTATGATGCATTGAATTAGGCCAGAGATATTATGATGCACTTGGTCATCTATCATCTATCATCTGCCATCATCTAATCACCATGTCTATCTTCCCACAGGTATGTCAATTCATGCACTCTACTTTCCCATGAACTGATCTTCACTCCACTTTGCTCTGCTGTGTGTGCTAATACCTGGTATGTCAATTCATGCACTCTCCTTTTGCACTATATCTGACCTGTTCTTTCTCTGCTTCAATATCTTCCTGACATCCTCCAGCATCTGTATGATCTTTCCCCCCCTGTTTAGCACCCCCCTTTTATGACCTTTGTTTATTTTGCCTATGTTAAGCTGCATCTTCTTTTATTTTTTTTTTTTTTCTTTGATTGAGTGATCAAGGGGTTAGTCTTGCAACCCACCCCTTCACAGCTGAGTGCACTTGTATGTGTATATAGTGGGGCAAATAAAAGTCTGCACAAGACTTTTCGTCTGCACCAATACAAGTATGCACCATATAAGTATGATGCATTGAATTAGGCCAGAGATATTATGATGCACTTGGTCATCTATCATCTATCATCTGCCATCATCTAATCACCATGTCTATCTTCCCACAGGTATGTCAATTCATGCACTCTACTTTCCCATGAACTGATCTTCACTCCACTTTGCTCTGCTGTGTGTGCTAATACCTGGTATGTCAATTCATGCACTCTCCTTTTGCACTATATCTGACCTGTTCTTTCTCTGCTTCAATATCTTCCTGACATCCTCCAGCATCTGTATGATCTTTCCCCCCCTGTTTAGCACCCCCCTTTTATGACCTTTGTTTATTTTGCCTATGTTAAGCTGCATCTTCTTTTATTTTTTTTTTTTTTCTTTGATTGAGTGATCAAGGGGTTAGTCTTGCAACCCACCCCTTCACAGCTGAGTGCACTTGTATGTGTATATAGTGGGGCAAATAAAAGTCTGCACAAGACTTTTCGTCTGCACCAATACAAGTATGCACCATATAAGTATGATGCATTGAATTAGGCCAGAGATATTATGATGCACTTGGTCATCTATCATCTATCATCTGCCATCATCTAATCACCATGTCTATCTTCCCACAGGTATGTCAATTCATGCACTCTACTTTCCCATGAACTGATCTTCACTCCACTTTGCTCTGCTGTGTGTGCTAATACCTGGTATGTCAATTCATGCACTCTCCTTTTGCACTATATCTGACCTGTTCTTTCTCTGCTTCAATATCTTCCTGACATCCTCCAGCATCTGTATGATCTTTCCCCCCCTGTTTAGCACCCCCCTTTTATGACCTTTGTTTATTTTGCCTATGTTAAGCTGCATCTTCTTTTATTTTTTTTTTTTTTCTTTGATTGAGTGATCAAGGGGTTAGTCTTGCAACCCACCCCTTCACAGCTGAGTGCACTTGTATGTGTATATAGTGGGGCAAATAAAAGTCTGCACAAGACTTTTCGTCTGCACCAATACAAGTATGCACCATATAAGTATGATGCATTGAATTAGGCCAGAGATATTATGATGCACTTGGTCATCTATCATCTATCATCTGCCATCATCTAATCACCATGTCTATCTTCCCACAGGTATGTCAATTCATGCACTCTACTTTCCCATGAACTGATCTTCACTCCACTTTGCTCTGCTGTGTGTGCTAATACCTGGTATGTCAATTCATGCACTCTCCTTTTGCACTATATCTGACCTGTTCTTTCTCTGCTTCAATATCTTCCTGACATCCTCCAGCATCTGTGTGATCTTTCCCCCCCTGTTTAGCACCCCCCTTTTATGACCTTTGTTTATTTTGCCTATGTTAAGCTGCATCTTCTTTTATTTTTTTTTTTTTTCTTTGATTGAGTGATCAAGGGGTTAGTCTTGCAACCCACCCCTTCACAGCTGAGTGCACTTGTATGTGTATATAGTGGGGCAAATAAAAGTCTGCACAAGACTTTTCGTCTGCACCAATACAAGTATGCACCATATAAGTATGATGCATTGAATTAGGCCAGAGATATTATGATGCACTTGGTCATCTATCATCTATCATCTGCCATCATCTAATCACCATGTCTATCTTCCCACAGGTATGTCAATTCATGCACTCTACTTTCCCATGAACTGATCTTCACTCCACTTTGCTCTGCTGTGTGTGCTAATACCTGGTATGTCAATTCATGCACTCTCCTTTTGCACTATATCTGACCTGTTCTTTCTCTGCTTCAATATCTTCCTGACATCCTCCAGCATCTGTGTGATCTTTCCCCCCCTGTTTAGCACCCCCCTTTTATGACCTTTGTTTATTTTGCCTATGTTAAGCTGCATCTTCTTTTATTTTTTTTTTTTTTCTTTGATTGAGTGATCAAGGGGTTAGTCTTGCAACCCACCCCTTCACAGCTGAGTGCACTTGTATGTGTATATAGTGGGGCAAATAAAAGTCTGCACAAGACTTTTCGTCTGCACCAATACAAGTATGCACCATATAAGTATGATGCATTGAATTAGGCCAGAGATATTATGATGCACTTGGTCATCTATCATCTATCATCTGCCATCATCTAATCACCATGTCTATCTTCCCACAGGTATGTCAATTCATGCACTCTACTTTCCCATGAACTGATCTTCACTCCACTTTGCTCTGCTGTGTGTGCTAATACCTGGTATGTCAATTCATGCACTCTCCTTTTGCACTATATCTGACCTGTTCTTTCTCTGCTTCAATATCTTCCTGACATCCTCCAGCATCTGTGTGATCTTTCCCCCCCTGTTTAGCACCCCCCTTTTATGACCTTTGTTTATTTTGCCTATGTTAAGCTGCATCTTCTTTTATTTTTTTTTTTTTTTCTTTGATTGAGTGATCAAGGGGTTAGTCTTGCAACCCACCCCTTCACAGCTGAGTGCACTTGTATGTGTATATAGTGGGGCAAATAAAAGTCTGCACAAGACTTTTCGTCTGCACCAATACAAGTATGCACCATATAAGTATGATGCATTGAATTAGGCCAGAGATATTATGATGCACTTGGTCATCTATCATCTATCATCTGCCATCATCTAATCACCATGTCTATCTTCCCACAGGTATGTCAATTCATGCACTCTACTTTCCCATGAACTGATCTTCACTCCACTTTGCTCTGCTGTGTGTGCTAATACCTGGTATGTCAATTCATGCACTCTCCTTTTGCACTATATCTGACCTGTTCTTTCTCTGCTTCAATATCTTCCTGACATCCTCCAGCATCTGTGTGATCTTTCCCCCCCTGTTTAGCACCCCCCTTTTATGACCTTTGTTTATTTTGCCTATGTTAAGCTGCATCTTCTTTTATTTTTTTTTTTTTTCTTTGATTGAGTGATCAAGGGGTTAGTCTTGCAACCCACCCCTTCACAGCTGAGTGCACTTGTATGTGTATATAGTGGGGCAAATAAAAGTCTGCACAAGACTTTTCGTCTGCACCAATACAAGTATGCACCATATAAGTATGATGCATTGAATTAGGCCAGAGATATTATGATGCACTTGGTCATCTATCATCTATCATCTGCCATCATCTAATCACCATGTCTATCTTCCCACAGGTATGTCAATTCATGCACTCTACTTTCCCATGAACTGATCTTCACTCCACTTTGCTCTGCTGTGTGTGCTAATACCTGGTATGTCAATTCATGCACTCTCCTTTTGCACTATATCTGACCTGTTCTTTCTCTGCTTCAATATCTTCCTGACATCCTCCAGCATCTGTGTGATCTTTCCCCCCCTGTTTAGCACCCCCCTTTTATGACCTTTGTTTATTTTGCCTATGTTAAGCTGCATCTTCTTTTATTTTTTTTTTTTTTCTTTGATTGAGTGATCAAGGGGTTAGTCTTGCAACCCACCCCTTCACAGCTGAGTGCACTTGTATGTGTATATAGTGGGGCAAATAAAAGTCTGCACAAGACTTTTCGTCTGCACCAATACAAGTATGCACCATATAAGTATGATGCATTGAATTAGGCCAGAGATATTATGATGCACTTGGTCATCTATCATCTATCATCTGCCATCATCTAATCACCATGTCTATCTTCCCACAGGTATGTCAATTCATGCACTCTACTTTCCCATGAACTGATCTTCACTCCACTTTGCTCTGCTGTGTGTGCTAATACCTGGTATGTCAATTCATGCACTCTCCTTTTGCACTATATCTGACCTGTTCTTTCTCTGCTTCAATATCTTCCTGACATCCTCCAGCATCTGTGTGATCTTTCCCCCCCTGTTTAGCACCCCCCTTTTATGACCTTTGTTTATTTTGCCTATGTTAAGCTGCATCTTCTTTTATTTTTTTTTTTTTTTCTTTGATTGAGTGATCAAGGGGTTAGTCTTGCAACCCACCCCTTCACAGCTGAGTGCACTTGTATGTGTATATAGTGGGGCAAATAAAAGTCTGCACAAGACTTTTCGTCTGCACCAATACAAGTATGCACCATATAAGTATGATGCATTGAATTAGGCCAGAGATATTATGATGCACTTGGTCATCTATCATCTATCATCTGCCATCATCTAATCACCATGTCTATCTTCCCACAGGTATGTCAATTCATGCACTCTACTTTCCCATGAACTGATCTTCACTCCACTTTGCTCTGCTGTGTGTGCTAATACCTGGTATGTCAATTCATGCACTCTCCTTTTGCACTATATCTGACCTGTTCTTTCTCTGCTTCAATATCTTCCTGACATCCTCCAGCATCTGTGTGATCTTTCCCCCCCTGTTTAGCACCCCCCTTTTATGACCTTTGTTTATTTTGCCTATGTTAAGCTGCATCTTCTTTTATTTTTTTTTTTTTTCTTTGATTGAGTGATCAAGGGGTTAGTCTTGCAACCCACCCCTTCACAGCTGAGTGCACTTGTATGTGTATATAGTGGGGCAAATAAAAGTCTGCACAAGACTTTTCGTCTGCACCAATACAAGTATGCACCATATAAGTATGATGCATTGAATTAGGCCAGAGATATTATGATGCACTTGGTCATCTATCATCTATCATCTGCCATCATCTAATCACCATGTCTATCTTCCCACAGGTATGTCAATTCATGCACTCTACTTTCCCATGAACTGATCTTCACTCCACTTTGCTCTGCTGTGTGTGCTAATACCTGGTATGTCAATTCATGCACTCTCCTTTTGCACTATATCTGACCTGTTCTTTCTCT
Source organism: Anomaloglossus baeobatrachus (assembly GCF_048569485.1). Lineage (NCBI taxonomy): Eukaryota > Metazoa > Chordata > Amphibia > Anura > Aromobatidae > Anomaloglossus > Anomaloglossus baeobatrachus. Next base: position 661,862,782 of record NC_134355.1, on the reverse strand, counting down.
GCTTCAATATCTTCCTGACATCCTCCAGCATCTGTGTGATCTTTCCCCCCCTGTTTAGCACCCCCCTTTTATGACCTTTGTTTATTTTGCCTATGTTAAGCTGCATCTTCTTTTATTTTTTTTTTTTTTCTTTGATTGAGTGATCAAGGGGTTAGTCTTGCAACCCACCCCTTCACAGCTGAGTGCACTTGTATGTGTATATAGTGGGGCAAATAAAAGTCTGCACAAGACTTTTCGTCTGCACCAATACAAGTATGCACCATATAAGTATGATGCATTGAATTAGGCCAGAGATATTATGATGCACTTGGTCATCTATCATCTATCATCTGCCATCATCTAATCACCATGTCTATCTTCCCACAGGTATGTCAATTCATGCACTCTACTTTCCCATGAACTGATCTTCACTCCACTTTGCTCTGCTGTGTGTGCTAATACCTGGTATGTCAATTCATGCACTCTCCTTTTGCACTATATCTGACCTGTTCTTTCTCTGCTTCAATATCTTCCTGACATCCTCCAGCATCTGTGTGATCTTTCCCCCCCTGTTTAGCACCCCCCTTTTATGACCTTTGTTTATTTTGCCTATGTTAAGCTGCATCTTCTTTTATTTTTTTTTTTTTTTCTTTGATTGAGTGATCAAGGGGTTAGTCTTGCAACCCACCCCTTCACAGCTGAGTGCACTTGTATGTGTATATAGTGGGGCAAATAAAAGTCTGCACAAGACTTTTCGTCTGCACCAATACAAGTATGCACCATATAAGTATGATGCATTGAATTAGGCCAGAGATATTATGATGCACTTGGTCATCTATCATCTATCATCTGCCATCATCTAATCACCATGTCTATCTTCCCACAGGTATGTCAATTCATGCACTCTACTTTCCCATGAACTGATCTTCACTCCACTTTGCTCTGCTGTGTGTGCTAATACCTGGTATGTCAATTCATGCACTCTCCTTTTGCACTATATCTGACCTGTTCTTTCTCTGCTTCAATATCTTCCTGACATCCTCCAGCATCTGTGTGATCTTTCCCCCCCTGTTTAGCACCCCCCTTTTATGACCTTTGTTTATTTTGCCTATGTTAAGCTGCATCTTCTTTTATTTTTTTTTTTTTTCTTTGATTGAGTGATCAAGGGGTTAGTCTTGCAACCCACCCCTTCACAGCTGAGTGCACTTGTATGTGTATATAGTGGGGCAAATAAAAGTCTGCACAAGACTTTTCGTCTGCACCAATACAAGTATGCACCATATAAGTATGATGCATTGAATTAGGCCAGAGATATTATGATGCACTTGGTCATCTATCATCTATCATCTGCCATCATCTAATCACCATGTCTATCTTCCCACAGGTATGTCAATTCATGCACTCTACTTTCCCATGAACTGATCTTCACTCCACTTTGCTCTGCTGTGTGTGCTAATACCTGGTATGTCAATTCATGCACTCTCCTTTTGCACTATATCTGACCTGTTCTTTCTCTGCTTCAATATCTTCCTGACATCCTCCAGCATCTGTATGATCTTTCCCCCCCTGTTTAGCACCCCCCTTTTATGACCTTTGTTTATTTTGCCTATGTTAAGCTGCATCTTCTTTTATTTTTTTTTTTTTTCTTTGATTGAGTGATCAAGGGGTTAGTCTTGCAACCCACCCCTTCACAGCTGAGTGCACTTGTATGTGTATATAGTGGGGCAAATAAAAGTCTGCACAAGACTTTTCGTCTGCACCAATACAAGTATGCACCATATAAGTATGATGCATTGAATTAGGCCAGAGATATTATGATGCACTTGGTCATCTATCATCTATCATCTGCCATCATCTAATCACCATGTCTATCTTCCCACAGGTATGTCAATTCATGCACTCTACTTTCCCATGAACTGATCTTCACTCCACTTTGCTCTGCTGTGTGTGCTAATACCTGGTATGTCAATTCATGCACTCTCCTTTTGCACTATATCTGACCTGTTCTTTCTCTGCTTCAATATCTTCCTGACATCCTCCAGCATCTGTATGATCTTTCCCCCCCTGTTTAGCACCCCCCTTTTATGACCTTTGTTTATTTTGCCTATGTTAAGCTGCATCTTCTTTTATTTTTTTTTTTTTTCTTTGATTGAGTGATCAAGGGGTTAGTCTTGCAACCCACCCCTTCACAGCTGAGTGCACTTGTATGTGTATATAGTGGGGCAAATAAAAGTCTGCACAAGACTTTTCGTCTGCACCAATACAAGTATGCACCATATAAGTATGATGCATTGAATTAGGCCAGAGATATTATGATGCACTTGGTCATCTATCATCTATCATCTGCCATCATCTAATCACCATGTCTATCTTCCCACAGGTATGTCAATTCATGCACTCTACTTTCCCATGAACTGATCTTCACTCCACTTTGCTCTGCTGTGTGTGCTAATACCTGGTATGTCAATTCATGCACTCTCCTTTTGCACTATATCTGACCTGTTCTTTCTCTGCTTCAATATCTTCCTGACATCCTCCAGCATCTGTATGATCTTTCCCCCCCTGTTTAGCACCCCCCTTTTATGACCTTTGTTTATTTTGCCTATGTTAAGCTGCATCTTCTTTTATTTTTTTTTTTTTTCTTTGATTGAGTGATCAAGGGGTTAGTCTTGCAACCCACCCCTTCACAGCTGAGTGCACTTGTATGTGTATATAGTGGGGCAAATAAAAGTCTGCACAAGACTTTTCGTCTGCACCAATACAAGTATGCACCATATAAGTATGATGCATTGAATTAGGCCAGAGATATTATGATGCACTTGGTCATCTATCATCTATCATCTGCCATCATCTAATCACCATGTCTATCTTCCCACAGGTATGTCAATTCATGCACTCTACTTTCCCATGAACTGATCTTCACTCCACTTTGCTCTGCTGTGTGTGCTAATACCTGGTATGTCAATTCATGCACTCTCCTTTTGCACTATATCTGACCTGTTCTTTCTCTGCTTCAATATCTTCCTGACATCCTCCAGCATCTGTGTGATCTTTCCCCCCCTGTTTAGCACCCCCCTTTTATGACCTTTGTTTATTTTGCCTATGTTAAGCTGCATCTTCTTTTATTTTTTTTTTTTTTCTTTGATTGAGTGATCAAGGGGTTAGTCTTGCAACCCACCCCTTCACAGCTGAGTGCACTTGTATGTGTATATAGTGGGGCAAATAAAAGTCTGCACAAGACTTTTCGTCTGCACCAATACAAGTATGCACCATATAAGTATGATGCATTGAATTAGGCCAGAGATATTATGATGCACTTGGTCATCTATCATCTATCATCTGCCATCATCTAATCACCATGTCTATCTTCCCACAGGTATGTCAATTCATGCACTCTACTTTCCCATGAACTGATCTTCACTCCACTTTGCTCTGCTGTGTGTGCTAATACCTGGTATGTCAATTCATGCACTCTCCTTTTGCACTATATCTGACCTGTTCTTTCTCTGCTTCAATATCTTCCTGACATCCTCCAGCATCTGTGTGATCTTTCCCCCCCTGTTTAGCACCCCCCTTTTATGACCTTTGTTTATTTTGCCTATGTTAAGCTGCATCTTCTTTTATTTTTTTTTTTTTTTCTTTGATTGAGTGATCAAGGGGTTAGTCTTGCAACCCACCCCTTCACAGCTGAGTGCACTTGTATGTGTATATAGTGGGGCAAATAAAAGTCTGCACAAGACTTTTCGTCTGCACCAATACAAGTATGCACCATATAAGTATGATGCATTGAATTAGGCCAGAGATATTATGATGCACTTGGTCATCTATCATCTATCATCTGCCATCATCTAATCACCATGTCTATCTTCCCACAGGTATGTCAATTCATGCACTCTACTTTCCCATGAACTGATCTTCACTCCACTTTGCTCTGCTGTGTGTGCTAATACCTGGTATGTCAATTCATGCACTCTCCTTTTGCACTATATCTGACCTGTTCTTTCTCTGCTTCAATATCTTCCTGACATCCTCCAGCATCTGTGTGATCTTTCCCCCCCTGTTTAGCACCCCCCTTTTATGACCTTTGTTTATTTTGCCTATGTTAAGCTGCATCTTCTTTTATTTTTTTTTTTTTTCTTTGATTGAGTGATCAAGGGGTTAGTCTTGCAACCCACCCCTTCACAGCTGAGTGCACTTGTATGTGTATATAGTGGGGCAAATAAAAGTCTGCACAAGACTTTTCGTCTGCACCAATACAAGTATGCACCATATAAGTATGATGCATTGAATTAGGCCAGAGATATTATGATGCACTTGGTCATCTATCATCTATCATCTGCCATCATCTAATCACCATGTCTATCTTCCCACAGGTATGTCAATTCATGCACTCTACTTTCCCATGAACTGATCTTCACTCCACTTTGCTCTGCTGTGTGTGCTAATACCTGGTATGTCAATTCATGCACTCTCCTTTTGCACTATATCTGACCTGTTCTTTCTCTGCTTCAATATCTTCCTGACATCCTCCAGCATCTGTGTGATCTTTCCCCCCCTGTTTAGCACCCCCCTTTTATGACCTTTGTTTATTTTGCCTATGTTAAGCTGCATCTTCTTTTATTTTTTTTTTTTTTTCTTTGATTGAGTGATCAAGGGGTTAGTCTTGCAACCCACCCCTTCACAGCTGAGTGCACTTGTATGTGTATATAGTGGGGCAAATAAAAGTCTGCACAAGACTTTTCGTCTGCACCAATACAAGTATGCACCATATAAGTATGATGCATTGAATTAGGCCAGAGATATTATGATGCACTTGGTCATCTATCATCTATCATCTGCCATCATCTAATCACCATGTCTATCTTCCCACAGGTATGTCAATTCATGCACTCTACTTTCCCATGAACTGATCTTCACTCCACTTTGCTCTGCTGTGTGTGCTAATACCTGGTATGTCAATTCATGCACTCTCCTTTTGCACTATATCTGACCTGTTCTTTCTCTGCTTCAATATCTTCCTGACATCCTCCAGCATCTGTATGATCTTTCCCCCCCTGTTTAGCACCCCCCTTTTATGACCTTTGTTTATTTTGCCTATGTTAAGCTGCATCTTCTTTTATTTTTTTTTTTTTTCTTTGATTGAGTGATCAAGGGGTTAGTCTTGCAACCCACCCCTTCACAGCTGAGTGCACTTGTATGTGTATATAGTGGGGCAAATAAAAGTCTGCACAAGACTTTTCGTCTGCACCAATACAAGTATGCACCATATAAGTATGATGCATTGAATTAGGCCAGAGATATTATGATGCACTTGGTCATCTATCATCTATCATCTGCCATCATCTAATCACCATGTCTATCTTCCCACAGGTATGTCAATTCATGCACTCTACTTTCCCATGAACTGATCTTCACTCCACTTTGCTCTGCTGTGTGTGCTAATACCTGGTATGTCAATTCATGCACTCTCCTTTTGCACTATATCTGACCTGTTCTTTCTCTGCTTCAATATCTTCCTGACATCCTCCAGCATCTGTGTGATCTTTCCCCCCCTGTTTAGCACCCCCCTTTTATGACCTTTGTTTATTTTGCCTATGTTAAGCTGCATCTTCTTTTATTTTTTTTTTTTTTCTTTGATTGAGTGATCAAGGGGTTAGTCTTGCAACCCACCCCTTCACAGCTGAGTGCACTTGTATGTGTATATAGTGGGGCAAATAAAAGTCTGCACAAGACTTTTCGTCTGCACCAATACAAGTATGCACCATATAAGTATGATGCATTGAATTAGGCCAGAATTGGGCCGGAAGTGACCGGAAGGTAACAGCATACATAGTCACTGTAAACAATGTTTGTGTTTCTATTCACTCTCACCCCTATAATACTTCACTTCTCACTGCCCCCTCTGATCCCTCAAGCCAGTAATGAACTTTACATCTCTCCCTCCATCCTCCCCACCCATCTTACCTTCCCCTCACATATTTTCTTCCACATTTCACCTAGTGTCTCCAGACACACACGTCCATCTCATGGCCTCTCCTGCTCCCACCTACTAACACTCTCACTGCTTCTCCTCAGTGCTGGGGATATTGCTTCAAATCCAGGTCCTCCTCACCACATCCCTATTGTCACTTCAAACCCTCTTCAACAACCTAACACAAATTTCCGCACCCTCTCAAACCTCATACCCATTCACCCAGCCCCCGCTCCCCCAGTCCCACTAACAGGAGCTCTATGGAACGCTCGCTCTGTCTGCAACAAACTATCCTACATTCATGATCTGTTCATCACTAATAAACTCTCCTTCCTCGCCATCACAGAAACCTGGCTCACCCCCTCTGACACAGCCTCTCCTGCTGCACTTTCTTATGGCGGTCTCCAACTCTCTCACACCCCCCGCCCCAGTAACAAGCATGGTGGAGGAGTTGGTTTGCTCCTGTCCGACCAATGCTCCTTTACCCCAATTCCACTACCACCCTCTGTCACGCTCCCCTCTTTTGAGGTGCACTCCGTACGCATCTACGCCCCCTCCAACCTTCAGCTGGCTGTCATTTACCGCCCTCCAGGGCCAGCCACTGCCTTTTTTGACCATTTCACCACCTGGCTACTACATTTCCTTTCCACCGACATCCCCACCATCATCATGGGTGATTTCAATATCCCCATTGACACTTCCCACTCATCTGTCTCCAAACTTCTAACACTCGCTTCCTCCTTCGGCCTCACCCAATGGTCTTCTGCAGCTACTCACAAAGATGGCCACACGCTGGACCTCATCTTCACTCGCCTCTGTTCCCTATCTAACCTCTCTAACTCGCCTCTCCCCCTGTCTGACCACAACCTACTCACATTCTCTTCCCTCTCTTCTCCAAGTATGCAACCCCCCCTCCACAAATTTTCACACCCTCGCAGAAATATCAAACACATTGATTTACACGCCCTTTCTCAGTCCCTTCTCCCCCTCACAGACATTGCATTTCTACATGATGCAGATGCCGCTGCAACTTTATACAACACTACAATCTCTGCAGCTCTCGAATCAGCTGCCCCCCTCACACACACCAAAACCCGCACAATCAACAGGCAACCCTGGCACACAAGGCAGACTAAAGAACTTAGACGGGCTTCCAGAATTGCTGAGCGCAGATGGAAGAGGTCTCATTCCACTGAGCACTTCATTGCATATAAAGAGTCCCTCACCACTTTCAAGTCCACACTCACTGCTGCAAAACAAACCTACTTCTCATCCCTCATATCTTCTTTCTCTCACAACCCTAAACAGCTATTCAACACTTTCAATTCTCTCCTTCGTCCTCCGGCACCACCTCCCTCTCCTCTCATCTCAGCTGAAGACTTTGCCTCTTTCTTCAAGCGGAAGATTGACAACATCAGAGCAAGCTTTGGCCCACAATCACCACAGCCCCTCATCATAGCTACTCAGCCATCTTCCTCCAAATCCAGCTTCTCCACCATGACAGAAAACAATCTCTCCACTCTACTCTCAAGATCACATCTAACCACCTGTGCACTGGACCCGCTCCCATCGCACCTCATCCCCAACATCACCGCAGTCCTCATCCCAGCCCTAACCCATCTCTTCAACCTATCACTAGCAAGTGGTGTAGTCCCTTCATGCTTTAAACATGCCTCTATTACACCCATCCTCAAAAAGCCCTCCCTTGACCCATCCTCTGTGTCAAACTATCGCCCCATATCCCTTCTCCCCTACGCCTCAAAACTACTGGAACAGCATGTCCATCTTGAATTGTCCTCATACCTCTCCTCCTGCTCCCTCTTTGACCGGCTTCAATCTGGCTTCCGACCACATCATTCTACCGAAACTGCCCTAACCAAAGTCACCAATGATCTACTAACCGCCAAAGCCAAGCGACACTACTCTGTCCTCCTCCTCCTGGACCTGTCCTCTGCCTTCGACACAGTAGACCATTCCCTCCTACTACAGATTCTCTCATCTCTGGGCATCACAGACTTGGCCCTATCCTGGATCTCCTCATACCTAACCGACCGAACTTTCAGCGTCTCCCATTCTCACACCACTTCCTCATCTCGCCCCCTATCTGTCGGTGTCCCCCAAGGCTCAGTTCTTGGACCCCTGCTGTTCTCCATCTATACCTTCGGCTTGGGACAGCTCATAGAGTCCCACGGCTTCCAGTATCATCTCTATGCCGATGACACACAGATCTACCTCTCTGGACCTGACATTACCTCCCTACTAACCAAAATTCCACAATGTCTGTCTGCTATTTCATCCTTCTTCTCGGCGCGATTCCTAAAACTTAACATGGACAAAACAGAGTTTATTGTCTTTCCTCCTCCTCACTCATCTCCTCCAACAAGCCTTTCCATCACACTTGATGGTTGCTCACTCTCCCCAGTCTCACAAGCTCGTTGCCTTGGAGTGACCCTCGACTCTGCTCTATCCTTCAAGCCACACATCCAAGCCCTCTTCACCTCATGCCGATTACAACTCAAAAATATCTCCCGGATCCGTGCTTTTCTTAACCAAGAATCTGCAAAAACATTAGTGCATGCCCTCATCATCTCCCGCCTCGACTACTGCAACCTCCTGCTCTCTGGCCTCCCTTCCAACACTCTTGCACCCCTCCAATCTATCCTAAACTCTGCAGCCCGCTTAATCCACCTCTCCCCTCGCTACTCCCCAGCCTCGCCACTCTGCCAATCCCTTCACTGGCTTCCCATCGCCCAACGACTCCAGTTCAAAACATTAACCATGACATACAAAGCCATGCACAACCTGTCTCCTCCCTACATCTGTGACCTAGTCTCCCGGTACCTACCTGCACGCAACCTTAGATCCTCACAAGATCTCCTTCTCTGCTCCTCTCTTATCTCCTCTTCCCACAATCGTGTACAAGATTTCTCCCGTGCATCCCCCATACTCTGGAACGCTCTACCTCAGCACATCAGACTCTCCACGACCGTGGAAAGCTTCAAGAGGAACCTCAAGACCCACCTCTTCCAACAAGCCTACAACCTACAATAGCCTTCAGCCCAGTAGACCACTGCGCAACCAGCTCTGTCCTCACCTATTGTACCATCACCCATTCCCTGTAGACTGTGAGCCCTCGCGGGCAGGGTCCTCTCTCCTCCTATACCAGTCTGTCTTGTACTGTTAATGATTGTTGTACGTATACCCTCTTTCACTTGTAAAGCGCCATGGAATAAATGGCGCTATAATAATAAATAATAATAATAATAATAATAATAATAATAATACCTCAATTAATAAAATGATGTTCTATACTGCAAGGGTAGGTGATGTTCTATACTGTAAGGGTAGGTGATGTTTTATACTGCAAGGGTAGGTGATGTTCTATACTGTAAGGGTAGGTGATGTTCTATACTATAAGGGTAGGTGATGTTCTATACTATAAGGGTAGGTGATGTTCTATACTGTAAGGGTAGGTGATGTTCTATACTATAAGGGTAGGTGATGTTCTATACTGCAAGGGCAGGTGATGTTCTATACTGTAAGGGTAGGTGATATTCTATACTATAAGGGTAGGTGATGTTCTATACTGTAAGGGTAGGTGATGTTCTATACTATAAGGGTAGGTGATGTTCTATACTGCAAGGGTAGGTGATGTTATATACTGCAAGGGTAGGTGATGTTCTATACTGTAAGGGTAGGTGATGTTCTATACTATAAGGGTAGGTGATGTTCTATACTGTAAGGGTAGGTGATGTTCTATACTATAAGGGTAGGTGATGTTCTATACTGCAAGGGTAGGTGATGTTCTATACTGTAAGGGTAGGTAATGTTCTATACTATAAGGGTAGGTAATGTTCTATACTGTAAGGGTAGGTGATGTTCTATACTGTAAGGGTAGGTAATGTTCTATACTGTAAGGGTAGGTGATGTTCTATACTATAAGGGTAGGTGATGTTCTATACTGCAAGGGTAGGTGATGTTCTATACTATAAGGGTAGGTGATGTTCTATAATGCAAGGGTAGGTGATGTTCTATACTATAAGGTTAGATGATGTTCTATACTGAAAGGGTAGGTGATGTTCTATACTATAAGGTTAGATGATGTTCTATACTGAAAGGGTAGGTGATGTTCTATACTATAAGGGTAGGTGATGTTCTATACTGCAAGGGTAGGTGATGTTCTATACTGTAAAGGTAGGTGATGTTCTATACTATAAGGGTAGGTGATGTTCTATACTATAAGGGTAGGTGATGTTCTATACTATAAGGGTAGGTGATGTTCTATACTGCAAGGGTAGGTGATATTCTATACTGTAAGGGTAGGTGATGTTCTATACTGTAAGGGTAGGTGATGTTCTAAACTGCAAGGGTAGGTGATGTTCTATACTGCAAGGGTAGGTGATGTTCTATACTATAAGGGTAGGTGATGTTCTATACTGCAAGGGTAGGTGATGTTCTATACTATAAGGGTAGGTGATGTTCTATACTGTAAGGGTAGGTGATGTTCTATACTATAAGGGTAGGTGATGTTCTATACTATAAGGGTAGGTGATGTTCTATACTATAAGGGTAGGTGATGTTCTATACTATAAGGGTAGGTGATGTTCTATACTGCAAGGGTAGGTGATGTTCTATACTATAAGGGTAGGTGATGTTCTATACTGCAAGGGTACGTGATGTTCTAAACTGTAAGGGTAGGTGATGTTCTATACTGTAAGGGTAGGTGATGTTCTAAACTGCAAGGGTAGGTGATGTTCTATACTGTAAGGGTAGGTGATGTTCTATACTATAAGGGCAGTGATGTTCTATACTATAAGGGTAGGTGATGTTCTATACTGCAAGGGTAGGTGATGTTCTATACTATAAGGGTAGGTGATGTTCTATACTATAAGGGTAGGTGATGTTCTATACTGCAAGGGTAGGTGATGTTCTATACTGCAAGGGTAGGTGATGCTCTATACTTCAAGGGTAGGTGATGTTCTATACTGTAAGGGTAGGTGATGTTCTAAACTTCAAGGGTAGGTGATGTTCTATACTGTAAGGGTAGGTGATGTTCTATACTATAAGGGCAGTGATGTTCTATACTATAAGGGTAGGTGATGTTCTATACTGCAAGGGTAGGTGATGTTCTATACTATAAGGGTAGGTGATGTTCTATACTATAAGGGTAGGTGATGTTCTATACTGCAAGGGTAGGTGATGTTCTATACTGCAAGGGTAGGTGATGTTCTATACTGCAAGGGTAGGTGATGCTCTATACTTCAAGGGTAGGTGATGTTCTATACTGTAAGGGTAGGTGATGTTCTATACTGTAAGGGTAGGTGATGTTCTATACTGTAAGGGTAGGTGATGTTCTATACTGTAAGGGTAGGTGATGTTCTATACTATAAGGGTAGGTGATGTTCTATACTATAAGGTTAGGTGATGTTCTATACTGCAAGGGTAGGTGATGTTCTATACTATAAGGGTAGGTGATGTTCTATACTATAAGGGTAGGTGATGTTCTATACTATAAGGGTAGGTGATGTTCTATACTATAAGGGTAGGTGATGTTCTATACTGCAAGGGTAGGTGATGTTCTATACTATAAGGGTAGGTGATGTTCTATACTATAAGGGTAGGTGATGTTCTATACTGTAAGGGTAGGTGATGTTCTATACTATAAGGGTAGGTGATGTTCTATACTGTAAGGGTAGGTGATGTTCTATACTATAAGGGTAGGTGATGTTCTATACTATAAGGGTAGGTGATGTTCTATACTATAAGGGTAGGTGATGTTCTATACTATAAGGGTAGGTGATGTTCTATACTGCAAGGGTAGGTGATGTTCTATACTGCAAGGGTAGGTGATGTTCTATACTGCAAGGGTAGGTGATGCTCTATACTTCAAGGGTAGGTGATGTTCTATACTGTAAGGGTAGGTGATGTTCTATACTGTAAGGGTAGGTGATGTTCTATACTGTAAGGGTAGGTGATGTTCTATACTGTAAGGGTAGGTGATGTTCTATACTGTAAGGGTAGGTGATGTTCTATACTATAAGGGTAGGTGATGTTCTATACTATAAGGTTAGGTGATGTTCTATACTGCAAGGGTAGGTGATGTTCTATACTATAAGGGTAGGTGATGTTCTATACTATAAGGGTAGGTGATGTTCTATACTATAAGGGTAGGTGATGTTCTATACTGCAAGGGTAGGTGATGTTCTATACTATAAGGGTAGGTGATGTTCTATACTATAAGGGTAGGTGATGTTCTATACTGTAAGGGTAGGTGATGTTCTATACTATAAGGGTAGGTGATGTTCTATACTGTAAGGGTAGGTGATGTTCTATACTATAAGGGTAGGTGATGTTCTATACTATAAGGGTAGGTGATGTTCTATACTATAAGGGTAGGTGATGTTCTATACTGCAAGGGTAGGTGATGTTCTGTACTATAAGGGTAGGTGATGTTCTATACTGCAAGGGTAGGTGATGTTCTTAACTGTAAGGGTAGGTGATGTTCTATACTGTAAGGGTAGGTGATGTTCTAAACTGCAAGGGTAGGTGATGTTCTATACTGTAAGGGTAGGTGATGTTCTATACTATAAGGGCAGTGATGTTCTATACTATAAGGGTAGGTGATGTTCTATACTGCAAGGGTAGGTGATGTTCTATACTATAAGGGTAGGTGATGTTCTATACTATAAGGGTAGGTGATGTTCTATACTGCAAGGGTAGGTGATGTTCTATACTGCAAGGGTAGGTGATGTTCTATACTGCAAGGGTAGGTGATGCTCTATACTTCAAGGGTAGGTGATGTTCTATACTGTAAGGGTAGGTGATGTTCTAAACTGCAAGGGTAGGTGATGTTCTATACTGTAAGGGTAGGTGATGTTCTATACTATAAGGGCAGTGATGTTCTATACTATAAGGGTAGGTGATGTTCTATACTGCAAGGGTAGGTGATGTTCTATACTATAAGGGTAGGTGATGTTCTATACTATAAGGGTAGGTGATGTTCTATACTGCAAGGGTAGGTGATGTTCTATACTGCAAGGGTAGGTGATGTTCTATACTGCAAGGGTAGGTGATGCTCTATACTTCAAGGGTAGGTGATGCTCTATACTTCAAGCGTAGGTGATGTTCTATACTTTAAGGGTAGGTGATGTTCTAAACTGCAAGGGTAGGTGATGTTCTATACTGTAAGGGTAGGTGATGTTCTATACTATAAGGGCAGTGATGTTCTATACTATAAGGGTAGGTGATGTTCTATACTGCAAGGGTAGGTGATGTTCTATACTATAAGGGTAGGTGATGTTCTATACTATAAGGGTAGGTGATGTTCTATACTATAAGGGCAGTGATGTTCTATACTATAAGGGTAGGTGATGTTCTATACTGCAAGGGTAGTGATGTTCTATACTATAAGGGTAGGTGATGTTCTATACTGCAAGGGTAGGTGATGTTCTTTACTATAAGGGAAGGTGATGTTCTATACTGCAAGGGTAGGTGATGTTCTATACTATAAGGGTAGGTGATGTTCTATACTGCAAGGGTAGGTGATGTTCTATACCATAAGGGTAGGTGATGTTCTATACTGCAAGGGTAGGTGATGTTCTATACCATAAGGGTAGGTGATGTTCTATACTGCAAGGGTAGGTGATGTTCTATGCTATAAGGGTAGGTGATGTTCTATACTGCAAGGGTAGGTTATGTTCTATACTATAAGGGTAGGTGATGTTCTATTCTATAAGGGTAGGTGATGTTCTATACTGCAAGGGTAGGTGATGTTCTATACTATAAGGTTAGGTGATGTTCTATACTATAAGGGTAGGTGATGTTCTATACTGCAAGGGTAGGTGATGTTCTATACTATAAGGGTAGGTGATGTTCTATACTATAAGGGTAGGTGATGTTCTATACTATAAGGGTAGGTGATGTTCTATACTGCAAAGGTATGTGATGTTCTATACTGGAAGGGTATGTGATGTTCTATACTGCAAGGGTAGGTGATGTTCTATACTGCAAGGGTAGGTGATGTTCTATACTGCAAGGGTAGTGATGTTCTATACTGCAAGGGTAGGTGATGTTCTATACTATAAGGGTAGGTGATTAATCTATACTGCAAGGGTAGGTGATGTTCACATTATCCTGTACTCTCTTGCATTTGTCTTTCAAGGGTGACCAGCCTTCTTGGGGGATTTACATATGTAGTCCAAATTGTTGGTACCCCTCATTTAATGAAACAAAAACCCACAATGGTCACAGAAATATCTTGAATCTGACAAAAGTAATAATAAATATAAATTCTATGAAAATGAACAAATGAAAGTCAGATATTGCTGCTTTTCTGCTTTCACATTTTTTTTTTAAACAACCAAGTATTAAGGCATGTACTGGACAGACGTTTCAGTAGGCGCCGACATTTCTGAGTTTAAAATATTTTTTTTTCAGTTGGTCTTATATAATATTCTATTTTTCTGAGATAATGATTATTGGGTTTTCATTGGCTGTAAGCCATAATCATCAACATTAACAGAAATAAACATGTGAAATAGATCCCTCTGTGTGTAATGACTCTACATAATATATAGGAATAGATCCCTCTGTGTGTAATGACTCTACATAATATATAGGAATAGATCCCTCTGTGTGTAATGACTCTATATTATATATAGGAATAGATCCCTCTGTGTGTAATGACTCTATATTATATATAGAAATAGATCCCTCTGTGTGTAGTAACTCTATATAATATATAGGAATAGATCCCTCTGTGTGTAATGACTCTATATAATATATAGGAATAGAGCCCTCTGTGTGTAATGACTCTATATAATATATAGGAATAGAGCCCTCTATGTGTAATGACTCTATATAATATATAGGAATAGATCCTTCTGTGTGTAATGACTCTATATAATATATAGGAATAGAGCCCTCTATGTGTAATGACTCTATATAATATATAGGAATGGATCCCTCTGTGTGTAATGACTCTATATAATATATATGAATAGATCCCTCTGTGTTTTTTTAAATGTAATGTAGCATAATGTAGGGGCCAGTGTGAGAAAGCTGGGTCTTCCTCAGAGGTCATGGGTCTTCCAGCACGACAATGACCCAAAACGCACTTCAAAAAGCACTAGAAAATAGTTTGATAGAAAGCACTGGAGACTACTAAAGTGGCCAGCAATGAGTCCAGACCTGAATCCCATAGAACACCTGTGGAGAGATCTAAAAATGGCAGTTTGGAGAAGGCCCCCTTCAAATCTCAGGGACCTGGAGCAGTCTGCCAAAGAAGAATGGTCTAAGGCTATGTGCCCACGCTGCGGAAAATGCGCGGATTTTGCAGCGGATTTCTCGCGGAAAAGCCGCGGATTTCCCGAAAATCTGCAGCTCAGGCACTTCCCAGCCATTTCTATGGCATTTTGGAAATGCTGTGCCCACGCTGCGGATTTTTTGCGCAGCGGATTTCGTGCGGATTTTGATCCGGAAAAATCTGCAACATGTCAATTATTGTTGCGGATTTTCATCCGGATTTTGTCTTTAAGGCTATGTGTCCACGAGAAAATGTAGCTGCGGATTTTTCGGCATCAAAATCCGCAGCTTTCCCGCAAAATCCGCACGTTTTCAAAGGTGCGATTTGCCGCGGATTTAGGCTATGTGCCCACACTGCGGAAAATGTGCGGATTTTGTCGCGGATTTCTCGCGGCAAAGCCGCGGATTTCCCGAAAATCTGCAGCAGCGGCACTTCCCAGCCATTTCTATGGCTTTTTGGAAATGCTGTGCCCATGCTGCGGATTTTTCCGCGGCGGATTTGGTGCGGATTTTGATCCGGAAAAATCTGCAACATGTCAATTATTGTTGCGGTTTTGATCCGGATTTTGGCTTCAAAATTGGGGGAAAAAAAAAATCCGCACCAAAATCCGCGGCAATTCTGCGGTAAATCCGCGGTAAATCCGCGGCAAATCTGTGTCTTTGAAAAGGTGCGGATTTTGTGGGAAAGCCGCAGATTTTCATGCAGAAAAATCCGCAGCAACATTCTACCGTGGACACATAGCCTTACCGCGGATTTGCCGCAGATTTGATGCGGATTTTGGTGCGGATTTTTTTTTTTTTTCCAATTTTAAAGCCAAAATCCGGATGAAAATCCGCAACAATAATTGACATGTTGCAGATTTTTCCGGATCAAAATCCGCACGAAATCCGCTGCGGAAAAATCCGCAGCGTGGGCACAGCATTTCCAAAATGCCATAGAAATGGCTGGGAAGTGCCTGAGCTGCAGATTTTCGGGAAATCCGCGGCTTTTCCGCGAGAAATCCGCGGCAAAATCTGCGCATTTTCCGCAGCGTGGGCACATAGCCTAAAATTGGAAAAAAAAAAAATCCGCACCAAAATCCGCATCAAATCCGCGGTAAATCCGCGGCAAATCCGCACCTTTGAAAAGGTGCGGATTTTGCGGGAAAGCTGCGGATTTTGATGCAGAAAAATCCGCAGCTACATTCTCTCGTGGACACATAGCCTAAAATTCCAGCAGAGCATTGTAAGAAACTCATGGATGGTTACCGGAAGCGGTTGTTCGCAGTTATTTTGGCTAAAGGTTGTGCAACCAAGTATTAGGCTGAGGGTGCCAATACTTTTGTCTGGCCTATTTTTGGAGTTTTGTGTGAAATGATCAATGATTTGATTTTTGTTTCATTCTCTTTTGTGTTTATTCATTGCAAGCAAAATAAATGAAGATAATAATACCAAAGAATTTGTGATTGCAATCATTTTCAAGAAGAAACTGAGCATTATCTGACAGAATTGCAGGGGTGCCAATACTTTTGGCCAGCACTGTATCCCTTTATCTATTTTGTCTGATCTATCTATGTCATTTTTCTTGCTTTCCACATCTTTTAAACATTAAAAAAACATTCATTTTAGTATGATGTGGTTTTTACCGCTACCGGTCACACAGATGTCCCACGTATGCAAACACAGATGGCACACACACACATGGCACACGGACATCACACAGCCGACACACATATGACACACGGATGACCACATCAGTAGGTGTGACATGTCTGTATTTAAACACTGACGGCTTAAAGGGACCTTCCTAACCTACAATATAGCATCACATCGTGGTAATATAGCCAATTAGAGGCACTATCATAGCCAGTATAACAGTTTTAGGTCAGCCAAGGAGCGTCATTTTATGCTGTATTGTGTAGGGATAGGAGGTTAGAATAACAACTAATTCTACATGGAGAAAGAAAAAGGCTTAAACTAAATGGGCTGTACTACTGCAGTGTTGAGTTACATAGAAAATGAGATTCAAGCCATAGGGAGGTGCTGGACCTCCATAGTAAGTGTGACTGTGAATTGATTGGTCTGTGATATACTGCAATACCAGCTTCTTAATTACCATACATACTTCTTTTTTTACTTTTTTGCACAATACAATAAGAACGATACTAAACCCTTCATTGAATTTGGTCTCTCTAGCTCTCTCTCATTATCGAGATTTTTAATATTGCGATTCAAATCGAAATTTTTTGAACAATTGGGCTAACCGAATGAATTAGATAAAAGATTACCTCTTTCTAAAGATCATCTCTAATTATTATTGATGTTGTGGTATACGATTTAGGCTAAGTTCACACACTGCGTTTTTTTTTACGCTGCGTTTTTGTGCGTTTTTGGCCGCTAAAAACGCACAAAAACGCACCCGCGTCAAAAAACGGGGCAAAAACGCATGCGTTTTTACTGCGATTTGGTGCGTTTTTGGCTGCGTTTTGCTGCGTTTTTGATCTCTGCGGTTTTCTGCAGGAAAACGCAGAAAAACGCAGGAAAGAATTGACATGTCTATTTTTTTTTTAAGCTCAAAAACGCAGCTTAAAAAAAAAGTTGTGTGCGGACAGCAAAATTAAAAACTCATAGACTTTACTGGGAAGCAAAGTCATGCAGTTTTGAGGCCAAAAACGCACCTGAAAAACGAGCAAAAACGCACTGTGCGCACATAGCCTAAAAGAAAAATGTTGAACTTGAAGAACCGGTTTGATTTTTTTTTGTACTATGTAACAATGAGTAGAAATAGTGAGCTGTGTGGGCGTGAGTCAAGTTATTTCTGTCACCATTGTGGGTTTTTTGTTCATTAAACGAGGGGGACCAACAATTTTGACCACGTGTGTAAAAGAGTTTGTGATATTATAAAAGTGCAATATCCTTGAAATCACAGATTTGGAATGACCAACTTCTCTTGCTATGGCTGATAGGGTCACCCCTTTGGCCTTCGTCTGGACAACCTGCTGCCGGAGGGTTTCAGTCACTTGGGAATGGCACACCATATTTGCAGTCAGTGTAAACTGGAAAGTTAGGCTGCCAGTTGCATAGGGTTTGTCAGATAATTTGGGAAATTAGCACCAAGTGCCAGATTAACAGCAATAATTTGCAGGGATCTGAAAGTGTTCTCTAATTTTGATCAGTGTTCTTTTATATTTATCTTATTTATATTTTTATTATGTGCTTTTGAAAAAAATCAATTTATAAAATAAGCTTAAAATACTGCAAGTTTCCTCATGATAAGATATAATCACATAGGACGACACAATGACCGCAACATTTAGGAAATTTTGTGTTGCTCTCTAATTTGGATCTCCAGTGTATATGCGCATGGATGGAGAGATTCCGGCTGCAGCAGTCCCTATAGGAGATTAACAGGATCACTTATGGAAATGAAATGGTTAACTCTGTGCTGCCATCCAGGAACAAAACTTCAAAAGGATTATTGAAGATGAAAAGGGTACCATCTGTGATTTGATCCTGAAGAGGGAATTTGTTCTTGCTCTGAAACAGTATAAAAATCACTTTTGATCTTCAATGAACCTTTTGAAGTTTTGTTCCTGGACAGCAGCATGGTGTTAACCCTTTCATTTCCATAAGTAAACCTGTTCAAAGTATTAACGATTGCACTAGTGGGTGGGGCCCCTGTTGGAGGGCATCCTGTAAACGCCTCTCTGTCAGCAACCCCTTTATTACTCGACCCTAGCCCAGCTCCCAGTGGGAACAGGGGCAACCTGGTGTGTATTTGGGTGTGTATGTGGTGACACCGGTACTGACCTCCTCAGGAACCAGGTTTAGCATTACACCTAAAATTAGGTGCAATACTCTGTGGCGACTGAAGCCTCAGGGGTGCCAAACTTTGTTAGCAGACTTCATCTCGTCTGTATTGGTGGGTCTGGTGTCTTTAATCTTCCTCTCGACAATACCCCATAGATTCTCTATGGGGTTTAAGTCAGGCGAGTTTTCTAGCTAATGAAGCCCAGTGATACTGTGGTTAGTAAACCAGGTATTGGTACTTTTGGCAGTGTGGACAGGTGCCAAATTTCCATCTCCAAAAAGCTTGTCGGCAGAGGGAAGCATGAAGTGCTCTAAAATGTCCTGGTAGACGGTTGCGCTGACTTTGGTCTTGATAAAGCACAGTGGACCTACACCAGCAGATGACATGGCTTCCCAAACCATCACTGATTGTGGAGACTTCACACTAGACCTCAGCAGCTTGGATTGTGGCCTCTCCACTCTTCCTCCAGACTCTGGGACCGCGATTTCCAAATGAAATGCAAAATTTACTTTCATCTGAAAACACCATCTTGGACACTGAGAACAATCCAGTTATTTTTCTCCTTGGCCCAGGTAAGAAGCTTCTGGCGTTGTCTATTGGTCATGAGCTTGACACAAGGAATGTGACACTTGTAGCCCATGTCCTGGATACGTCTGTGTGTGGTGGCTCTTGAAGCACTGACTCCAGCAGCGTCCACTCCTTGTGAATCTCCACCAAATTTGTGAATGGCCTTCTCTTAACAATCCTATCAAGGCTGCAGTTATCCCGGTTCCTTATGCACCTTTCTGTATCACAGTTTTGCCTTCTACTCAACTTTCAATTCATAGCTTGGATACAGCACTCTGTGAACAGCCAGCTTTTTTTAGCAATGACCTTTTGTAGCTTACCCTCCTTGTGGAGTGTCAATGACTGCTTTCTGGACATTTGTCAAGACATTAGTCTTCCCCAAGATTGTGTAGCCTACTGAACCAGACTAAGGGACCATTTTAAACATGTAGGAAGCCTTTGCAGGTGTTTTGTGGTAATTATTCTAATTTTTTGAGATAATGACTTCTTGGTTTTCATTGGCTAAAATACTAAAATAATCATCAACAGTAACAGAAATAAGCACTTGAAATTGATCACGCTGTGTGTAATGACTCTATATAATATTTGTATTTCACTTTTTGTTTTGAATTACTGAAATAAATTTAATTTGATGATATTCTAATTTATTGAGATGCACCTGTATATATAAACCATGTAAAAAAAAATTATAGGATACTGATCAGAGGCTGATCGTGTAATATGATGCAAATGTGTGTGCCAATGACAATATTCATGTGCACCATATATAACCTATAAATAAATAAAAATAAAATAAATCTTTATTTTTATATAGCGCTAACATATTCCGCAGCGCTTTACATAAATCAGGAACACTGTCCCCATTGGGGCTCACAATCTAAATTCCCTATCTGTATGTTTTTGGAGTTAAGGCAACCATATCAATGCAACACAAAGTATGGACCAATGAAGATATTTATATATGCTCTAAATATATTGAGGCATGGAAAGGCAAGGATTGATAACACAGAATAATAACTGTGAGATAAAGTGCAAAGTGCATGTAAACAGATTGTTACTGCACAATGAAGTATATAGTTGAAAGTGCACAATGCTTCAAGGTGCATAAATATACATATACTAGAAGGTGGCCCGATTCTAACGTATCGGGTAGTCTAGAATGTGTATGTAGGTTAGCAGATTGAATAATAATATAATCAGCAAGTCTTGAATAATGATGGTTAATTTCTTGCTCGTTGGTCTCCCGCTGTGCAGCACGCATCGGCGTATTTGACAGTGAGAGACCAACTATCTGAATGGGCAGGGAGCCGGCGTACACTGGTAACCATGTTACACAATTGGGTAACTATGTAAAGCGCTTTGCTTAGTTACCCGATGTGTACCATGATTACCAGTGTACGCCGGCTCAAGCACACATGTGCCGGGAGCCGGGGGTAAGGTGGTAACCATGGTACACATTGGGTAACTAACAAAAGCGCTTTCCATAGTTACAGGATTGTGTACCATTTGTTACCAGCGTACGTCGGTAAGCTGATAATCATGGTACACATTGGGTAACTATGCAAAGCGACAGTGCTGGTTTATTTTTTGCTTGTTGGTCTCCTGCTGTGCAGCACGCATCGGCGTGTTTGACAGTGGGAGACCAATGATCTGAATGGGCAGAGAGTCGGGGTAAGCTAGTAACCATGTTACACATTGGGTAACTAAGCAAAGCGGTTTCTATAGTTACCCGATGTGTACCATGGTTACCAGCGTACGCCGGCTCCGGCACACGTGTGCCGGGAGCCGGGGTAAGCTAGTGGTTTCACACATCCGGCTTTTCTTGACTTTGTCGGATGCTGCGCGCTCCTGTAGGCTGATTTCAGACTCCGTGTTTTAGGTACGTGTGACATGCGTTTTGTAACACGGATGTCACATGTACCCATGTTATTCTATGATGTGCCTCACACGTCCATGTTTGCACATGGACCGTGTGACTTTTCATGACCCCGCACGCACACACGCAGGTATCTCCGGCAGCACAGATGTCACACGGATGGCACACTGATGTGATCCGTGCGACATCAGTGTAAAACATACCAGAGAAAATATGGGTCTTTTTAATAAAAATATTCTCTATATTTACTTCTCTCCAGCGATGCTGTCTCCGGCTCTGCTGCCTCCAGCTCCTTATCGCCGCTCATTATACTCACTGAATATTCAGTGCCCTGAGGAGCTGGAAGCAGGAACAGCGCTGGGGACTTCAGTGCCGGGGACCGCATCGCTGGGTGAGCGTACAGCAGAGTATGTGTGTGTGTGTGTACATGCATGTGTGCTATGTGTGTATGCGCTCGGTGTATCCATGTGTGTCTGCTGTGTGTGTGTGTGTGTATATGCATGCATGTGCGCTGTGTGTGTATGCGCTCTGTGTATCCATGTGTGTCTGCTGTGTGTGTGTGTGTGTGTGTATATGCATGCATGTGCGCTGTGTGTATGCGCCCAGTGTATCCATGTGTGTCTGCTGTGTGTGTATATACATGCATGTGCGCTGTGTGTATGCGCCCAGTCTGTCCATGTGTGTCTGCTATGTGTGTATATGTGCTCAGTGTGTGTGTGTATATACATGCATGTGCGCTGTGTGTATGCGCCCAGTGTATCCATGTGTGTCTGCTATGTGTGTATATGTGCTCAGTGTGTGTGTATACATGCATGTTTGCTATGTGTGTATGCATCGGTGTATCCATGTGTGTCTGCTATGTGTGTGTGTGTGTGTGTGTAACCGTACACTGTACAAGACAGTGGCTGCGCCGCAACTTCCTGGTCACATGAAAACACGTGATCGGAGGTTGTCACGCGGCAACTGTAGTGTACACAGTGCACGTGATCGCGCCGGATGCGACAAAGTGGAGAAAAGGTAAGCGACAGTGCTAACGTGTGCCGGGAGCCGGGGTAAGCTAGTAACCATCTTACACATCGGTAACTAAGGAAAGCGGTTTCTATAGTTACCCGATGTGTACTATGGATAAATATAATAGCAGATTTTGTCAAGCAGAAAATATAGCCCAATAGTCCAATATAATAGTGAATAATAGCAAGGACTAAAACTTAGCTTTTAATAAATACATTAAAAGGGTACCAAAGTGCTAGTGCATGAATTGTGCAAATAACAAAAGCTCATAGCGACGCACGGACCTAAAAAACATGGGTGATTAACCCTGTAGGTGCCGCCTTATGGAATAACATATGGTAACCAAATAGGCAATAGCGAAGCAATGCAGATATTCTGATGCTAATGCTGTCAATCATGCATAATGATCAGAAAATTACTGTATCAGTGCGGCCCTGAAATGAATAATTATCCTTAATGCGCCATGGAGGTCGATCTTTTTCTCTCTCCTGCCATTGCAGGCTGATCTCTCTCCCCTGAGGAACTCTTTTTATTAAGAGGCAAACGCGTCGGGAGTACATATATTTTCATTTTGTGGTTGTGGGGCAGACAACTTATTTGGGGCTGCCCTTGTCAGGGCGGACGTCTAATCACGGGGCACAACAGGGTTTGCTATTCCATCACCCGACGCATTGCCCTGATTCTTCCAGCCAGTGATCAACCCCGGACCGGTGTCTAATCTTATCCATGGAGAAGATCTGGGTGAGATTGTTCTGATTTATTGCCATTTTGGCATCACCTTTTGTTATTTGCACAATTCATGCACTAGCACTTTGGTACCCTTTTAATGTATTTATTAAAAGCTAAGTTTTAGTCCTTGCTATTATTCAGTTCTATGGATACCAGCCTACGCCGGCTCTGGCACACGTGTGCTAGTGGCTTTTCTCCACTTCGTCTTGCGGTGTGGGCTTCGGGTGCTGCAGCAGTCACCTGGGTGTCGGGCGTCTCCGTGTGGGTTCGGGGAATGCGTGCGGGGGGACGGGGCCAGGGCGAGCATCCAATGCGTGAGGGAGCGGGGCCTGGCAAAGCGTCCAATGCGTGCAGGGTGCCGGGGCGAGCGGCCAATCCATGGAGGGTGGGGGGGGGCATGCCGAGCCCAGCAGCCAATCCGCTGGCTGTCACCGTAAGAACACAATTTTGGAGCAAGACAGACAGACAGACAGACAGACAGACAGACAGAATAAGGCAATTATATATATAGATGAAGAGATCATGCGCACCGAGCAGCATTATGTGCTGTTGAGTACATTACAAGATTGAGTCAGTATACAAAAAATTGAGAAATCAGGCAAATATAGAAAAGTGCATTATCTTTATGAGACCAGTATGGATGTATGTCATGCGTTTCAGCATATCCTTCATCAGGGTTGGGGTCATTATACACTGTGTGCAGAATTATTAGGCAAGTTGTATTTTAGAGGATTTTTTTTATTATTGATCAACTATGTTCTCAATCAACCCAAAAGACTCAAATATCAAAGTTTAATATTTTTGGAAGTTGGAGTGGAGATTTTTAGATTTGGCTATCTTAGGAGGATATCTGTTTGTGCAGGTAACTATTACTCTGCAGAATTATTAGGCAACTTAATAAAAACCAAATATATTCCCATCTCACTTGTTTATTTTCACCAGGTAAACCAATATAACTGCACAACATTTAAAAATAAACATTTCTGACATGCAAAAACAAAACCCCAAAAAATTTGTGACCAATATAGCCACCTTTCTTTATGATGACACTCAGCAGCCTACCATCCATAGATTCTGTCGGTTTCTTGATCTGTTTATGATCACCATTGCGTGCAGCAGCCACCACAGCCTCCAGACACTGTTCCGAGAGGTGTACTGTTCTCCCTCCCTTTAGATCTTACATTTTATGAGGGACCACAGGTTCTCTATGGGGTTCAGATCAGGTGAATAAGGGGGCCATGTCATTATTTTTTCATCTTTTAGACCTTTACTGGCCAGCCACGCTGTGGAGTAGTTGGATGCATGTGATGGAGCATTGTCCTGCATGAAAATCATGTTTTTCTTGAACGATACCGACTTCTTCCTGTACCACTGCTTGAAGAAGTTGTCTTCCAGAAACTGGCAGTAGGTCTGGGAGTTGAGTTTCACTCCATCCTCAACCTGAAAAGGTCCCACAAGTTCATCTTTGATGATACCAGCCCATACCAGTACCCCACCTCCACCTTGCTGGCGTCTGAGTCGGAGAGGAGCTCTCTGCCCTTTACTGATCCAGCCTCTGGCCCATCCATCTGGCCCATCAAGAGTCACTCTCATTTCATCAGTCCATAAAACCTTTGAAAAATCAGTCTTAAGATATTTCTTGAGAACAAAAACAAGGGAACAATGGATTTTCATTTTCAAATTCAAATCATTGGGTTACTCCCCATATGTAGACCTGATCCCATTTAACACAAAAACTAGGGAGTTTATCTGACCTGACATAGATTAAACCACCATATTTTAGTCTAAATACTCCAAGATACTGTTAATGGTTTGCTACAAATTTTATTTGAAAAAGTACAAAACAGTTTATTGCATAAAAACTATCACATTATGGGGTTAAAGTTAATAACAGGTTAATCACACCATCATTAATCGTCCATACAGAAAAGACCGAATGTGAGGACACCATTATAAAGCCCTATAGGATGCAGCTCAACATCTAAGGGGTACTTTGCACGCTGCGACATCGCTAGCCGATGCTAGCGATGCCGAGTGCGATAGTACCCGCCCCCATTGCACATGCGATATCTTGTGATATCTGCCGTAGCGAACATTATCACTACGGCAGTTCACACACACTTACTTACCCTGCGACATCGCTCTGGCCGGCGACCTGCCTCCTTCCTAAGGAGGCGGGTCGTGCGGCGTCACAGCGACGTCATATGGCAGGCGGCCAATAGAAGTGGAGGGGCGGAGACGAGCGGGACGTAAACATCCAGCCCACCTCCTTCCTTCCACATTGCCGGTGGAGGCAGGTAAGGACATGTTCCTTGCTCCTGTGGCTTCACACACAGCAATGTGTGCTGCCGCAGGAACGAGGAACAACATCATATCTCCTGATGTAGCGACATTATGAAAATGACTGACGCTGCACAGATCGCCGATTTACGACACTTTTGCGATCGTTTATCGGTGCATCTAGGCTTTACACGTTGCGACGTTGTTACCGGCGCCGGATGTGCGTCACTTTCGATTTGACCCCGACGTAATCGCAGTAGCAATGTCGCAATGTGCAAAGTACCCCTAAGCCTGCATGAACAAAAATAATATATGGGAGTGTGACAGTAGCAGCTGAATATATCTCACACACTGGAGCACGAGTAGGTGTGTAGAAACATATTTCACTGGTCTGAACGAACAGCCAACAACCAGTAGGTGGCGCTCAAATAGCCTGCCAAATACCTATTCACCTTTCTATGTGACTGTTTGTTCCGACTGGGAACAAAACACACCCTCCTCCAGACTCACCCATGTCATATAAGTGTGCAGCAAAGATGTTGGGTTGCGTCCCAAGCCCGACGAACGTTTTGATGTATTCTTCCTCGGGGCTATAAGAATAGAGAACAATAGTGTGTTTAAATAGTCTGGACGGCATAGATTGAGCGCATGTTAGGGGTGGTCTTTTGCACACGTGAGCAATGCTTTCTGGTCATTCCAGGGGAGGCGTGGGTCAGAGGAAATCCTCAGCGACGTCACTTTACCCATAACTCCCCTTCAGGAAGCACCTTCGGCAGAGATCAGATGCAAACGCCCACCACATGGACTCAGAAATGCCATGTTGGTTGTGGGCAAATAGAAGGGGATCCATTAAATAAGGACCTAACCGTGGATTCTCATCAAAAATGCTGGCAGTATAGAACGGGACTGACCTATAGATAGCAAGGTAAATCGAAATCCTCCTCAGATGTACATACTGATATTATATTTGCGTATAAATAATTATAAACATAAAGAGGACCATACATCAATCATAAATACGACAAAATAAGGTCCTACAGGAAAATACAGTCAGGGCCAGAAATATTTGGACAGTGACACAAGTTTTGTTATTTTAGCTGTTTACAAAAACATGTTCAGAAATACAATTATATATATATAATATGGGCTGAAAGTGCACACTCCCAGCTGCAATATGAGAGTTTTCACATCCAAATCGGAGAAAGGGTTTAGGAATCATAGCTCTGTAATGCATAGCCTCCTCTTTTTCAAGGGACCAAAAGTAATTGGAAAAGGGACTCTAAGGGCTGCAATTAACTCTGAAGGCGTCTCCCTCGTTAACCTGTAATCAATGAAGTAGTTAAAAGGTCTGGGGTTGATTACAGGTGGGTGGTTTTGCATTTGGAAGCTGTTGCTGTGACCAGACAACATGCAGACTAAGAAACTCTCAATTGAGGTGAAGCAGAACATCCTGAGGCTGAAAAAAAAGAAAAAATCCATCAGAGAGATAGCAGACATGCTTGGAGTAGCAAAATCAACAGTCGGGTACATTTTGAGAAAAAAGGAATTGACTGGTGAGCTTGGGAACTCAAAAAGGCCTGGGCGTCCACGGATGACAACAGTGGTGGATGATCGCCGCATACTTTCTTTGGTGAAGAACAACCCGTTCACAACATCAACTGAAGTCCAGAACACTCTCAGTGAAGTAGGTGTATCTGTCTCTAAGTCAACAGTAAAGAGAAGACTCCATGAAAGTAAATACAAAGGGTTCACATCTAGATGCAAACCATTCATCAATTCCAAAAATAGACAGGCCAGAGTTAAATTTGCTGAAAAACACCTCATGAAGCCAGCTCAGTTCTGGAAAAGTATTCTATGGACAGATGAGACAAAGATCAACCTGTACCAGAATGATGGGAAGAAAAAAGTTTGGAGAAGAAAGAGAACGGCACATGATCCAAGGCACACCACATCCTCTGTAAAACATGGTGGAGGCAACGTGATGGAATGGGCATGCATGGCTTTCAATGGCACTGGGTCACTTGTGTTTATTGATGACATAACAGCAGACAAGAGTAGCTGGATGAATTCTGAAGTGTTCAGGGATATACTTTCAGCCCAGATTCAGCCAAATGCCGCAAAGTTGATCGGACGGCGCTTCATAGTACAGATGGACAATGACCCCAAGCATACAGCCAAAGCTACTCAGGAGTTCATGAGTGCAAAAAAGTGGAACATTCTGCAATGGCCAAGTCAATCACCAGATCTTAACCCAATTGAGCATGCATTTCACTTGCTCAAATCCAGACTTAAGACGGAAAGACCCACAAACAAGCAAGACCTGAAGGCTGCGGCTGTAAAGGCCTGGCAAAGCATTAAGAAGGAGGAAACCCAGCGTTTGCTGATGTCCATGGGTTCCAGACTTAAGGCAGTGATTGCCTCCAAAGGATTCGCAACAAAATATTGAAAATAAAAATATTTTGTTTGGGTTTGGTTTATTTGTCCAATTACTTTTGACCTCCTAAAATGTGGAGTGTTTGTAAAGAAATGTGACAATTCCTACAATATCTATCATATATTTTTGTTCAAACCTTCAAATTAAATGTTACAATCTGCACTTGAATTCTGGTGTAGAGGTTTCATTTCAAATCCAATGTGGTGGCATGCAGAGCCCAACTCGCGAAAATTGTGTCACTGTCCAAATATTTCTGGACCTAACTGTATATGAGACACAAATATCAATCAATATATATAACAAATTCATGTGATGATGATGTACACATGAGGCTAATAGGGTTCCATCATTTGCGTTCCTTATCAATGTCCCATCACTCGACAAACAACATGACTAGCCGTCCATCTAAATACCTTACAGATTAGAGAAAAGGAAAAAAAAAACTATTGAAAACAAAATAAAAACACACACATAAAAATAGGAGAACCGGGAGATCAATTGGTATTACAAAAATGGGGAAAAAGACAATTTTTCATTTAAGCCATGTGGGGACATTGTCCCCAACCTGACAATCCAACGGCACTCCAGCTGCGCCAAAATCCGTTTTTTATTACCTCCTCTCGATCCTAGCTAAACTTGAGCTTTATATAATGCAACACGACCCATGTCATCTATTTTGCTGTATGCGATTGCGATCTAATATACATTGGATTGACTTCTAGAGAACTTCGCGTCCGCACCAGAGAGGACACGAGAATTCTATAGCAACGGCGCGGCTGTGCCTACATACCATATCCTCAAGGCACCTCTTTCATTACTTCAGTGCCTCAGTGCACACCATTCTTCACCCTACAGTCACCCATCAGACAGCGACTTGATTAAGACCTGGTGGGTCGAAACGTCGTTGGATGTTGCTCTATCACGTTTTTCAATAAAATTTTGTTCACATTTGCTATATAAGAAACGAGTGCAGTGAATTCATTGATACACGCACCAGAGAGCACGTCAGAAATATAATTGCGGCGCGCGAGGGGAAGGAGCTAGAATCCTTAAGGATGATCCCACGGCACTTTAAGCTGCGCCATAACTGTTATCCTACTAACCTCAAAATTAGAGTGATCGATCAAGTTCAATTTGTTATATATGTTGATTGATATTTGTGTCTCGTGTATTTTCATGTAGGACCTTATTTTCTCGTATTTACGATTGATGTATGGTCCTCTTTATGTTTATAATTATTTGTACGCGAATATAATATCAGTATGTACATCTGAGGAGGATTTCGATTTACCTTGCTATCTATAGGTCAGTCCCGTTCTATACTGCCAGCATTTTTGATGGGGATCCACGGTTAGTTCCTTATTTAATGGATGCCCTTCCATTTGCCCACAACCAACAACATTTTGTCTTGCCAAAATCTGACCTTTCTGTGTTCATTAAATGATCAATATTTCAGCTTTGCAGCATCTTTATTTTCATAACCTAAACCAAATTTGGGAGGGTTTCAGCTTTCAAAGAGTAATTTATAAAACCAATGGATGAATTTAAAGTCGGATTACAAGCTTTTATTTACATAACATGGATAAGCGACAGAACTTTTGTCAGAGACTGTATGGGATGCATTATACAACATGAAGGACACCTTATACATTGGCTAGGGGTGCATTATACATTGAGGAGTATGGGGCTGCATAATACAATATAAAGATTTATGGGGCTGCATTATAATACATATAGGACTATGGGGCCTACATTATAATATATGGAGGACTATGGAAGCTACCTTACACATGGACTATGTGGGTTCCTTATAAAACATGGAGGACTGTGTGGTGTAGTATAAAATATGGAGAACTATGGGGTGAATTATAATATATGGAGAACTATAGGGTGAATTATAATATATGGAAGACTATTGGAAATGCATACATGGAGGACTATGGGGATGCATTCTAATATATGAAGGGTTATGTGGGACCCTTTATACTATATGGAAGGCTATGTGGGGACCATTATAGTATTTGGAGAACTAAATACTAGGGGGACAAAGATACAAGCATGGCATGGGAATGTTTTGTGCTGAGGGAAAAAGGCTCTTTTCCTCAGCACCCAGCTTTCCCATGCTCTGCTATACATCATCTCTCAGCACACAGCTTTCCCATGCTCTGATATGGGAAAGCTGGGTGCTGAGGGAAAGATGTATGGCAAAGCAAGGGGAAGCTGGGTGATGAGGACAAGATGGATATTAGATCATGGGAAAGCAGGGTACTGATAGAGGGATTTCAGATCATGGGATACCTGGATGCTGAGGATAAAAGCCAAGTGTCAGCGTCATTATCCTGTTCCCCAAGTGTCAGTGTTATTATCCCGTACCCTAAGTGTCTGTGTACTTGGAGGGGGGCCCCGGTCCAATTTTTTGCACCAGGGCCCATCAAACTCTAGTTACGCAACTGGCTACATGACCCCGACTGGAGACACGTCCGTTCCCTTCAACTGTCACCACCGACTTTACTGTCTGACTGTCTGTGTCTGTCCCCTCCCACCGGGTTGCCGTCTAATGGACTGGACTGGCTTCACCTCTGGGTGGCCATCCATTGAGTCCCGGACTAGTCAGTCATCCCTAATTGAGAGTGGGAAACTGAGGATGTTATGTGTTTTGGTGGTACTGGCACTAGTCTTCCAGGTCCCTGGGGGTAGCCCCTGCATCTTTGTCAGGATGCAGTACCTAGTAGTGTCCTGAGGGGTTCAGGAGCGCTACATTTGTAATCCAGGTATAGTGCCCCCAATCCAGGTGTAATATTACCCATCCTGGTATGATGTCCATGATTCTTTGCCCCTTCCGTTCTTCTCCAGCATGTTTCAAAAATAAAAAAGATCAGGCTCAGCTTCTCTCATTCACAACATCTAGTTTGGAGTGAGACACAGCTGACTTCGGTATGCATACATGAGCAGCACATAACATCAATTCCGTGCGCCACCCATCACTAGCAAGCTGGCATTTGCTGTTGACCTCTTATTGACTAGTGGTATTGCAGTGCAGTGAGTCAGTGGTCTCTGCACCACAGTACTTTTTAGCTGAATGTTCATCCGAGGATCATATCAAGGCAAAATTGACATCAGTGGGCCTCCCACCTGCACGAGCCTGGTCCTGATCCCACCTTCTGTGACCGCAATCATTATGTCCATGCCTCTATTGATTACATGCATAGATCTCCTTGACCTACAACATAACACACAAGCATTCTCTAGAAATAATGTGTTGAATACTGCTGTATGCAGAACCAATTTTACAGGCACTAAGACAATTGCAAAATGGAAGCATTTATTTGTGTGGGACAATTTACATAGGAATATCTTGCACTAAGGAAACAGGATAGAGAGCCAATGAAAGTCAATGAAAGTAGCTCCCTGAATGTTCTTTAGTCGCTTGCTACAAGAGGTAGTCAGAATGTAAATGTATAAGTCTATGTGAATCTAAGTATATCTTAAAGGTAACCTGTCATCAGATTTGGCGACACCACCACTGAGCCCTTATATACAGCATTCTAACATGCTGTATACAGTGTGTCCACCCATATCCTGTCCATCGCCATTAACTTGAGAACGGCGGCAGCTATAGGCATAGAATTGGTGTCTAGGTATAGTAAAGTAGCCATGCGCTACGCAATGAAACCACCTATAGCGCCACCTGGTGGAAAACAACGGAGTTAGCATTTTTATTTCGAAAACGGAACGAGATAGAGAAAAAAAGTGAATTACAAAGTTGTAGGGCATCATCAATTCAATACGAATCGACACCATGCATACAGAAATGCTATGATTAGAATGTGTAAAACTCAAAAGGCTGCAGACGTGCAGAGATACCTCATGGAGACCTTCCTACAAGTCATTGGCTATGGTGGCTGTGTGGAGTGGCCTCCACGCTCACCTGACCTGACCCCATTGGACTTCTTTCTGTGAGGTCACATCAAACAGCAGGTGTATGCGACCCCTCCACCAACATTGTAGGACCTACGACGACGTATCACAGATGCTTGTGCAAACGTGTCACCTACCATATTGCACAACGTGCAGCAAGATACAGTATGCTGTGCAGAGCCCAGATGTGCATTGCAGCTGACGGGGGCCACTTTGAGCATCAAAGTTAAATGAGCGCCATATGCGTGACCAGCATTTAATGTTTTGGGGGGTCATGGGTTTCATATCATAGCATTTCTGTATGCAAGATGTCGATTCATATTGAGTTGATGATGCCCTACAATTTTTTAATTCACTTTTTTCACTATCTTGTTCCGTTTTCGAGATAAAAATGCTAACTCTGTTGTTTTCCACCAGGTGGCGCTATAGGTGGTTTCATTGCATAGTGCATGGCTACTTTACTATACCTAGACAGCACTTCTATGTCTATAGCTGCCGCCGTTCTTAAGTTAATGGCAGTGGACAGGATATTGGTGGACACACTGTATAAGAGCAGAGGCCGCTGTGTAGAATGTAAAAATCACTTTATAATACTCACTTAAGGAGCGGTGCGGTGCAGAGTGGTAGAACAGGTGTCTCCGTTCTCCGATATTGGCGCCTCCTCTTTCGGCCATCTTTGTCCTCCTTCTTCTGAAGCCTGGGTGCATGATGTGTTCTACATCATGCACACATGCCGGCATTGAGGTCCTGCGCACGCACACTTTGATCTGCCCTGAGCAGGTCTCAGAAGAAGGACAAAGATGGCCAAAAGAGGAGGTGCCGGTACTGGAGAACGGAGACACCCATTCGACCAGTCTGCACCGCACCGCTCTTTAGGTGAATATTATAAAGTGATTTTTATGCTCTATACAGCAGCCTGGGCTCTTATATACAGCATGTTAGAATTCTGTATATAAGAGCCCACCGGTGGTGGCCGCAGCTTATAGGCCCCAAATCTGGTGACAGGTTCCCTTTAAAAAAATATTTTAAAGGGATTATCAAAGTCCATGAAATCAGCAAGGCATTACTGCTGACCATGGTCTTCTGTAGGCACGTTCCACTTTTCCACTATTTGTACAGCTTGAAAGTCTGAGGAAGGTCTTGGAGGACTGTAACAATCTCTTGTTTTAGTGACTATTTTTCTATTATTCCTTCAAATCTTGTGATTGGGGAGTTCACTTGGATTTTTTCATATAAAATAAAGTAAAAAAAAGTATCACTCCTTAAGGAGAATAGTGTTCCCCCGTGGTCCCCACATAGCTTTCTCATGAGCCAGATCAGACACCCCCATACTTTGCACTGACGAGGGGCAAGCACCCCGAAACACCGTGTCTGCAAATTGGGATTCTGATCTGGCTTATATATCCTGAGTCATATTGCAAAGGATTGTCGAAAATCCACTTGTGACTTTTAGGATCGCTACTTCCAATAGGTGGCGCTGTGCTAGAGTTTGTCTCCTTTACTGGAGAGACAATTTGAATATTTCCCAGAGGGGCATTGCAGCTATAAGTCCCCTTACCTGGCAGCCAGACTGGCTTGCAAAGTCTCCTTAAGGAGAATAGTGTTCCCCCGTGGTCCCCACATAGCTTTCTCATGAGCCAGATCAGACACCCCCATACTTTGCACTGACGAGGGGCAAGCACCCCGAAACACCGTGTCTGCAAATTGGGATTCTGATCTGGCTTATATATCCTGAGTCATATTGCAAAGGATTGTCGAAAATCCACTTGTGACTTTTAGGATCGCTACTTCCAATAGGTGGCGCTGTGCTAGAGTTTGTCTCCTTTACTGGAGAGACAATTTGAATATTTCCCAGAGGGGCATTGCAGCTATAAGTCCCCTTACCTGGCAGCCAGACTGGCTTGCAAAGTCTCCTTAAGGAGAATAGTGTTCCCCCGTGGTCCCCACATAGCTTTCTCATGAGCCAGATCAGACACCCCCATACTTTGCACTGACGAGGGGCAAGCACCCCGAAACACCGTGTCTGCAAATTGGGATTCTGATCTGGCTTATATATCCTGAGTCATATTGCAAAGGATTGTCGAAAATCCACTTGTGACTTTTAGGATCGCTACTTCCAATAGGTGGCGCTGTGCTAGAGTTTGTCTCCTTTACTGGAGAGACAATTTGAATATTTCCCAGAGGGGCATTGCAGCTATAAGTCCCCTTACCTGGCAGCCAGACTGGCTTGCAAAGTCTCCTTAAGGAGAATAGTGTTCCCCCGTGGTCCCCACATAGCTTTCTCATGAGCCAGATCAGACACCCCCATACTTTGCACTGACGAGGGGCAAGCACCCCGAAACACCGTGTCTGCAAATTGGGATTCTGATCTGGCTTATATATCCTGAGTCATATTGCAAAGGATTGTCGAAAATCCACTTGTGACTTTTAGGATCGCTACTTCCAATAGGTGGCGCTGTGCTAGAGTTTGTCTCCTTTACTGGAGAGACAATTTGAATATTTCCCAGAGGGGCATTGCAGCTATAAGTCCCCTTACCTGGCAGCCAGACTGGCTTGCAAAGTCTCCTTAAGGAGAATAGTGTTCCCCCGTGGTCCCCACATAGCTTTCTCATGAGCCAGATCAGACACCCCCATACTTTGCACTGACGAGGGGCAAGCACCCCGAAACACCGTGTCTGCAAATTGGGATTCTGATCTGGCTTATATATCCTGAGTCATATTGCAAAGGATTGTCGAAAATCCACTTGTGACTTTTAGGATCGCTACTTCCAATAGGTGGCGCTGTGCTAGAGTTTGTCTCCTTTACTGGAGAGACAATTTGAATATTTCCCAGAGGGGCATTGCAGCTATAAGTCCCCTTACCTGGCAGCCAGACTGGCTTGCAAAGTCTCCTTAAGGAGAATAGTGTTCCCCCGTGGTCCCCACATAGCTTTCTCATGAGCCAGATCAGACACCCCCCATACTTTGCACTGACGAGGGGCAAGCACCCCGAAACACCGTGTCTGCAAATTGGGATTCTGATCTGGCTTATATATCCTGAGTCATATTGCAAAGGATTGTCGAAAATCCACTTGTGACTTTTAGGATCGCTACTTCCAATAGGTGGCGCTGTGCTAGAGTTTGTCTCCTTTACTGGAGAGACAATTTGAATATTTCCCAGAGGGGCATTGCAGCTATAAGTCCCCTTACCTGGCAGCCAGACTGGCTTGCAAAGTCTCCTTAAGGAGAATAGTGTTCCCCCGTGGTCCCCACATAGCTTTCTCATGAGCCAGATCAGACACCCCCATACTTTGCACTGACGAGGGGCAAGCACCCCGAAACACCGTGTCTGCAAATTGGGATTCTGATCTGGCTTATATATCCTGAGTCATATTGCAAAGGATTGTCGAAAATCCACTTGTGACTTTTAGGATCGCTACTTCCAATAGGTGGCGCTGTGCTAGAGTTTGTCTCCTTTACTGGAGAGACAATTTGAATATTTCCCAGAGGGGCATTGCAGCTATAAGTCCCCTTACCTGGCAGCCAGACTGGCTTGCAAAGTCTCCTTAAGGAGAATAGTGTTCCCCCGTGGTCCCCACATAGCTTTCTCATGAGCCAGATCAGACACCCCCATACTTTGCACTGACGAGGGGCAAGCACCCCGAAACACCGTGTCTGCAAATTGGGATTCTGATCTGGCTTATATATCCTGAGTCATATTGCAAAGGATTGTCGAAAATCCACTTGTGACTTTTAGGATCGCTACTTCCAATAGGTGGCGCTGTGCTAGAGTTTGTCTCCTTTACTGGAGAGACAATTTGAATATTTCCCAGAGGGGCATTGCAGCTATAAGTCCCCTTACCTGGCAGCCAGACTGGCTTGCAAAGTCTCCTTAAGGAGAATAGTGTTCCCCCGTGGTCCCCACATAGCTTTCTCATGAGCCAGATCAGACACCCCCATACTTTGCACTGACGAGGGGCAAGCACCCCGAAACATCGTGTCTGCAAATTGGGATTCTGATCTGGCTTATATATCCTGAGTCATATTGCAAAGGATTGTCGAAAATCCACTTGTGACTTTTAGGATCGCTACTTCCAATAGGTGGCGCTGTGCTAGAGTTTGTCTCCTTTACTGGAGAGACAATTTGAATATTTCCCAGAGGGGCATTGCAGCTATAAGTCCCCTTACCTGGCAGCCAGACTGGCTTGCAAAGTCTCCTTAAGGAGAATAGTGTTCCCCCGTGGTCCCCACATAGCTTTCTCATGAGCCAGATCAGACACCCCCATACTTTGCACTGACGAGGGGCAAGCACCCCGAAACACCGTGTCTGCAAATTGGGATTCTGATCTGGCTTATATATCCTGAGTCATATTGCAAAGGATTGTCGAAAATCCACTTGTGACTTTTAGGATCGCTACTTCCAATAGGTGGCGCTGTGCTAGAGTTTGTCTCCTTTACTGGAGAGACAATTTGAATATTTCCCAGAGGGGCATTGCAGCTATAAGTCCCCTTACCTGGCAGCCAGACTGGCTTGCAAAGTCTCCTTAAGGAGAATAGTGTTCCCCCGTGGTCCCCACATAGCTTTCTCATGAGCCAGATCAGACACCCCCATACTTTGCACTGACGAGGGGCAAGCACCCCGAAACACCGTGTCTGCAAATTGGGATTCTGATCTGGCTTATATATCCTGAGTCATATTGCAAAGGATTGTCGAAAATCCACTTGTGACTTTTAGGATCGCTACTTCCAATAGGTGGCGCTGTGCTAGAGTTTGTCTCCTTTACTGGAGAGACAATTTGAATATTTCCCAGAGGGGCATTGCAGCTA
The DNA here is from genome assembly GCF_048569485.1 of Anomaloglossus baeobatrachus. NCBI lineage: Eukaryota > Metazoa > Chordata > Amphibia > Anura > Aromobatidae > Anomaloglossus > Anomaloglossus baeobatrachus. Next base: position 661,826,118 of record NC_134355.1, on the reverse strand, counting down.
TAAGTCCCCTTACCTGGCAGCCAGACTGGCTTGCAAAGTCTCCTTAAGGAGAATAGTGTTCCCCCGTGGTCCCCACATAGCTTTCTCATGAGCCAGATCAGACACCCCCATACTTTGCACTGACGAGGGGCAAGCACCCCGAAACACCGTGTCTGCAAATTGGGATTCTGATCTGGCTTATATATCCTGAGTCATATTGCAAAGGATTGTCGAAAATCCACTTGTGACTTTTAGGATCGCTACTTCCAATAGGTGGCGCTGTGCTAGAGTTTGTCTCCTTTACTGGAGAGACAATTTGAATATTTCCCAGAGGGGCATTGCAGCTATAAGTCCCCTTACCTGGCAGCCAGACTGGCTTGCAAAGTCTCCTTAAGGAGAATAGTGTTCCCCCGTGGTCCCCACATAGCTTTCTCATGAGCCAGATCAGACACCCCCATACTTTGCACTGACGAGGGGCAAGCACCCCGAAACACCGTGTCTGCAAATTGGGATTCTGATCTGGCTTATATATCCTGAGTCATATTGCAAAGGATTGTCGAAAATCCACTTGTGACTTTTAGGATCGCTACTTCCAATAGGTGGCGCTGTGCTAGAGTTTGTCTCCTTTACTGGAGAGACAATTTGAATATTTCCCAGAGGGGCATTGCAGCTATAAGTCCCCTTACCTGGCAGCCAGACTGGCTTGCAAAGTCTCCTTAAGGAGAATAGTGTTCCCCCGTGGTCCCCACATAGCTTTCTCATGAGCCAGATCAGACACCCCCATACTTTGCACTGACGAGGGGCAAGCACCCCGAAACACCGTGTCTGCAAATTGGGATTCTGATCTGGCTTATATATCCTGAGTCATATTGCAAAGGATTGTCGAAAATCCACTTGTGACTTTTAGGATCGCTACTTCCAATAGGTGGCGCTGTGCTAGAGTTTGTCTCCTTTACTGGAGAGACAATTTGAATATTTCCCAGAGGGGCATTGCAGCTATAAGTCCCCTTACCTGGCAGCCAGACTGGCTTGCAAAGTCTCCTTAAGGAGAATAGTGTTCCCCCGTGGTCCCCACATAGCTTTCTCATGAGCCAGATCAGACACCCCCATACTTTGCACTGACGAGGGGCAAGCACCCCGAAACACCGTGTCTGCAAATTGGGATTCTGATCTGGCTTATATATCCTGAGTCATATTGCAAAGGATTGTCGAAAATCCACTTGTGACTTTTAGGATCGCTACTTCCAATAGGTGGCGCTGTGCTAGAGTTTGTCTCCTTTACTGGAGAGACAATTTGAATATTTCCCAGAGGGGCATTGCAGCTATAAGTCCCCTTACCTGGCAGCCAGACTGGCTTGCAAAGTCTCCTTAAGGAGAATAGTGTTCCCCCGTGGTCCCCACATAGCTTTCTCATGAGCCAGATCAGACACCCCCATACTTTGCACTGACGAGGGGCAAGCACCCCGAAACACCGTGTCTGCAAATTGGGATTCTGATCTGGCTTATATATCCTGAGTCATATTGCAAAGGATTGTCGAAAATCCACTTGTGACTTTTAGGATCGCTACTTCCAATAGGTGGCGCTGTGCTAGAGTTTGTCTCCTTTACTGGAGAGACAATTTGAATATTTCCCAGAGGGGCATTGCAGCTATAAGTCCCCTTACCTGGCAGCCAGACTGGCTTGCAAAGTCTCCTTAAGCAGAATAGTGTTCCCCCGTGGTCCCCACATAGCTTTCTCATGAGCCAGATCAGACACCCCCATACTTTGCACTGACGAGGGGCAAGCACCCCGAAACACCATGTCTGCAAATTGGGATTCTGATCTGGCTTATATATCCTGAGTCATATTGCAAAGGATTGTCGAAAATCCACTTGTGACTTTTAGGATCGCTACTTCCAATAGGTGGCGCTGTGCTAGAGTTTGTCTCCTTTACTGGAGAGACAATTTGAATATTTCCCAGAGGGGCATTGCAGCTATAAGTCCCCTTACCTGGCAGCCAGACTGGCTTGCAAAGTCTCCTTAAGGAGAATAGTGTTCCCCCGTGGTCCCCACATAGCTTTCTCATGAGCCAGATCAGACACCCCCCATACTTTGCACTGACGAGGGGCAAGCACCCCGAAACACCGTGTCTGCAAATTGGGATTCTGATCTGGCTTATATATCCTGAGTCATATTGCAAAGGATTGTCGAAAATCCACTTGTGACTTTTAGGATCGCTACTTCCAATAGGTGGCGCTGTGCTAGAGTTTGTCTCCTTTACTGGAGAGACAATTTGAATATTTCCCAGAGGGGCATTGCAGCTATAAGTCCCCTTACCTGGCAGCCAGACTGGCTTGCAAAGTCTCCTTAAGGAGAATAGTGTTCCCCCGTGGTCCCCACATAGCTTTCTCATGAGCCAGATCAGACACCCCCATACTTTGCACTGACGAGGGGCAAGCACCCCGAAACACCGTGTCTGCAAATTGGGATTCTGATCTGGCTTATATATCCTGAGTCATATTGCAAAGGATTGTCGAAAATCCACTTGTGACTTTTAGGATCGCTACTTCCAATAGGTGGCGCTGTGCTAGAGTTTGTCTCCTTTACTGGAGAGACAATTTGAATATTTCCCAGAGGGGCATTGCAGCTATAAGTCCCCTTACCTGGCAGCCAGACTGGCTTGCAAAGTCTCCTTAAGGAGAATAGTGTTCCCCCGTGGTCCCCACATAGCTTTCTCATGAGCCAGATCAGACACCCCCATACTTTGCACTGAGGAGGGGCAAGCACCCCGAAACACCGTGTCTGCAAATTGGGATTCTGATCTGGCTTATATATCCTGAGTCATATTGCAAAGGATTGTCGAAAATCCACTTGTGACTTTTAGGATCGCTACTTCCAATAGGTGGCGCTGTGCTAGAGTTTGTCTCCTTTACTGGAGAGACAATTTGAATATTTCCCAGAGGGGCATTGCAGCTATAAGTCCCCTTACCTGGCAGCCAGACTGGCTTGCAAAGTCTCCTTAAGGAGAATAGTGTTCCCCCGTGGTCCCCACATAGCTTTCTCATGAGCCAGATCAGACACCCCCATACTTTGCACTGACGAGGGGCAAGCACCCCGAAACACCGTGTCTGCAAATTGGGATTCTGATCTGGCTTATATATCCTGAGTCATATTGCAAAGGATTGTCGAAAATCCACTTGTGACTTTTAGGATCGCTACTTCCAATAGGTGGCGCTGTGCTAGAGTTTGTCTCCTTTACTGGAGAGACAATTTGAATATTTCCCAGAGGGGCATTGCAGCTATAAGTCCCCTTACCTGGCAGCCAGACTGGCTTGCAAAGTCTCCTTAAGGAGAATAGTGTTCCCCCGTGGTCCCCACATAGCTTTCTCATGAGCCAGATCAGACACCCCCATACTTTGCACTGACGAGGGGCAAGCACCCCGAAACACCGTGTCTGCAAATTGGGATTCTGATCTGGCTTATATATCCTGAGTCATATTGCAAAGGATTGTCGAAAATCCACTTGTGACTTTTAGGATCGCTACTTCCAATAGGTGGCGCTGTGCTAGAGTTTGTCTCCTTTACTGGAGAGACAATTTGAATATTTCCCAGAGGGGCATTGCAGCTATAAGTCCCCTTACCTGGCAGCCAGACTGGCTTGCAAAGTCTCCTTAAGGAGAATAGTGTTCCCCCGTGGTCCCCACATAGCTTTCTCATGAGCCAGATCAGACACCCCCATACTTTGCACTGACGAGGGGCAAGCACCCCGAAACACCGTGTCTGCAAATTGGGATTCTGATCTGGCTTATATATCCTGAGTCATATTGCAAAGGATTGTCGAAAATCCACTTGTGACTTTTAGGATCGCTACTTCCAATAGGTGGCGCTGTGCTAGAGTTTGTCTCCTTTACTGGAGAGACAATTTGAATATTTCCCAGAGGGGCATTGCAGCTATAAGTCCCCTTACCTGGCAGCCAGACTGGCTTGCAAAGTCTCCTTAAGGAGAATAGTGTTCCCCCGTGGTCCCCACATAGCTTTCTCATGAGCCAGATCAGACACCCCCATACTTTGCACTGATGAGGGGCAAGCACCCCGAAACACCGTGTCTGCAAATTGGGATTCTGATCTGGCTTATATATCCTGAGTCATATTGCAAAGGATTGTCGAAAATCCACTTGTGACTTTTAGGATCGCTACTTCCAATAGGTGGCGCTGTGCTAGAGTTTGTCTCCTTTACTGGAGAGACAATTTGAATATTTCCCAGAGGGGCATTGCAGCTATAAGTCCCCTTACCTGGCAGCCAGACTGGCTTGCAAAGTCTCCTTAAGGAGAATAGTGTTCCCCCGTGGTCCCCACATAGCTTTCTCATGAGCCAGATCAGACACCCCCATACTTTGCACTGACGAGGGGCAAGCACCCCGAAACACCGTGTCTGCAAATTGGGATTCTGATCTGGCTTATATATCCTGAGTCATATTGCAAAGGATTGTCGAAAATCCACTTGTGACTTTTAGGATCGCTACTTCCAATAGGTGGCGCTGTGCTAGAGTTTGTCTCCTTTACTGGAGAGACAATTTGAATATTTTCCAGAGGGGCATTGCAGCTATAAGTCCCCTTACCTGGCAGCCAGACTGGCTTGCAAAGTCTCCTTAAGGAGAATAGTGTTCCCCCGTGGTCCCCACATAGCTTTCTCATGAGCCAGATCAGACACCCCCATACTTTGCACTGACGAGGGGCAAGCACCCCGAAACACCGTGTCTGCAAATTGGGATTCTGATCTGGCTTATATATCCTGAGTCATATTGCAAAGGATTGTCGAAAATCCACTTGTGACTTTTAGGATCGCTACTTCCAATAGGTGGCGCTGTGCTAGAGTTTGTCTCCTTTACTGGAGAGACAATTTGAATATCACTATTTATACATTGATTGAGTGCTGTGATTTGGAATACCCATTTTTGATAGAAGTCTTTCATTATATTTTCCTAGGCATTACAAAGCTGAAGTTGACCATGGACGTGGTCTCGATTCTTCTGTTTGCTGCTGTCTTCTTAATTTTGGTCATTGTTTTCAACAATAAAAATGACAAATACCGGAATTTTCCACCAGGACCCAAACCCTTGCCAATCATTGGGAATATGCACATTGTCAACTCAAGAAAACCTCACAAGTCATTTTTTGAGGTAATAAGGTCCACTTCAAATCAAACTGCAACCACATGTCATTGAGTTGTTTACCTCCATTATGTTTCTGGTTCTCTAGTTGGAAAATCCTAATGTGTAGACGGGTCTTTTGGCAAGCAACTAATCATAAATTGTCTCTTTCTTGAGAGGTCACGTATAATCTGGATTTAAGTTTTTCAATTTTTTTGCAATGGCATCCGAGGCAAAATTGGGTATTAGACACTGCCCATCATAGAGCGAGTGAGTTTTGTGGTGAGCCACTGAAGCAAGAGATGGGTTTATTCAGAGCATAGGAAGCATTTTTTGCATATGCTTTCCCCTGTGGCCAAGAAGTAAAGATTCTGAACAGTGAAAAAAAGTAAAAAAATAAAAAAATAAAAAAAAGTAAAATAAAATGTTACTATTAAGACATTTAGGCTATGTGTAGGAATTGCACACAGCAGCATATTATCACTGTTCTATATTGCAATATAACATTATGTTCTTAATTTTCTAATACTGGAATATGTAATTTCCTCTCTACAGGCAGAACATATACAGTATTTTTCGGATTATAAGACGCACTTTTCCACCCAAAACTTTGGGAGGAAACGGAGGGGTGAGTCTTAAAATCCGAATGTAGCTTACCGGGGGGGTTGTGCAGAGGGCTCAAAAGAGGCAGGGAAGGTGCTCTGAGCAATGCGCTGTGCTGCTGGCGTTGTTGGTCTGTGCGACGCTGTTCTGTGCATCGGGCGGCGCCGCTCTGCTCTGTGTGGGGCCGCTCTGTTCTGTTCACGGCTGCTCCGTTCTGCTCGGTGCTTAACTGCTCCATTCTGTTCTGTTCTCGACTGCTTCGTTCTGCTCGTTCTGCTCGGTGCTCAACTGCTTTGTTCTGCTCGGTGCTCGACTGCACCATTCTGCTCAGAGGGCAGCTGCTCTGTGTGGCGTGCGGTCATTCTGAAGATGTTGGCGGTCAGAGTTTCAAATAATGGTCAATGGGAAAGAGGAGGGGTTGGATCCAGCACCAATTCCAAAAATAGGGTAAAAAAAATCTTTTCCTTTATTGATACATTTTAAAAACCTTGTATGAAGACCGCTGATGGAAAGTTCATTTCTTAGGTAGTCAAGACTACCTATGACCTGAACTTTCCATCAGTGGTCTTCATACAAGGATTTTAAAATGTATCAATAAAGGAAAATCATTTTTTACCCTATTTTTAGAATTGGTGCTGGATCCAACCCCTCCTCTTTCCCGTTGGCCATTACATGCTGGTTTGGACTTACCAGCGGATCTCGTGCACGCCTGGGATCCTGCAGTATTGGGTGACAGATGAGCTGTTTTTTCTTTGCACACTACTTTCAAATAATGGCGCCTAGGGATGATGGAGCTTTCATCTGCGCACGCGCCGACTCCGACTGCCATTATTTGAAGCGCTCACCGCCGACCACCAACATCTTTAGAATGGCTGGTGACTCAACGTCCCCCGCAAACAGCCGCCGCGTCACCGGCCCCACACAGAGCAGCACCCGCAGTGAGTATCTGGGCCCCCCTCTATACTACTCGCAGTATTTCAGTACTCCAATACCGCCCCTGCCTCCTGTGACTCTTGCTCCACTTCTGCCTCCTCTCCCTGGTAAGGCACCACCAGATTATAAAATGGACCCCATATTTTTTTTATCTTTTTTTTCCCTCCAAATTTGGGCTGCGTCTTATAATCCGGTGCGTCTTATAATACGAAAAATACGGTATTTACTTTATCAGTTTTAACTTATTTTTCGTTTTCACTTTTTATTGGATTTTAGCTCTCAAAAAAGTTTGGAACAGTATTTAGCCTCCAGATTGGACAGGAGAAGTTGGTTATCCTGACTGGTTATGAAACTGTCAAAGATGCACTTATGAACTATGGAGAGGAATTTTCTGGAAGGCCAGAGTCACCCTTAACCTCAATAACATCAAACGGACATGGTAAATATTTCTTTAACTACAACTAGTCATTATTTTTAAATTACTTCTAAATGTTGCCATTAGTTGTGGATATCTGTATTTTTGTTATACTGCGCAGATACATCACCGACAGGCGCGAGGTAAACTGTTTTTATGCTCAGCCCGCGATGGGGGCAGAGAGAACTGCGCCTGCTCAAGACTTGGACGGCAGCATGGGATGATGATTGTGGCGTCACCCTTGTCAATCATGACAGGAGGATAGCGAACAAGGCGACAAGGAGGGACAGAAGCCGAAATAGAGCCCACCCATCTGGCCAACACAGCTCGTCAGCATACAACCCAATGGGATTTTATAAAGTTCTTTTTGGGGTCTGCAAGGGGGGTCAGCAACGAGGTGCACCTTCATAGAATGCAGGCCAGGAGCTGCAGAAGGTGACACTTTTGGTTTAATAGTCAAAACACTGGTGACAGGTTCTCTTTAAAGCACGGGAGACACTGTTTTTAGAAGAAGGTAACTATGTTTTTCTAATCCTGGAATTTAATTTAAGGCTAGAAAATTATGAATACAGCAGTGGAGTATAGAGTGTGGGAGATCAGTTCTTTAAGAACATTGTATTCAAGATTTATGTCTGAATGGCAAGTCTACACCAGAGACCTGAGTAGTCTCGAAAGCTTGCTAAGAGACCTGAGTAGTCTCGAAAGCTTGCTAAGAGACCTGAGTAGTCTCGAAAGCTTGCTTCAGATTTTGTGTTATACCATGCCTGATGAAGAGACCCAAGTAGTCTCGAAAGCTTGCTGTCAGATTTTGTGTTATACCATGCCTGATGAAGAGACCTGAGTAGTCTCGAAAGCTTGCAATTATTACCATCTTTTCAGTTAGCCATTAAAAGGTATCAACCACTGAGGACTCAGTTCTTTTAAAAAAACTTTTTTTTAAGTCTACACCAGGTATAGAAGTATCTTTAGGCTGAATTAGTCAATGAATGTTCGGCTTGATGGACTAACCAGTGCTTATTTATTCAGGTATTCTCTTTTCCCATGGAGAGAACTGGAAAACGATGAGAAAATTCACTCTGTCAACATTAAGAGATTTCGGTATGGGAAGGAAAACCATAGAGGATAAGATCAGTGAGGAATGTGAAAACTTGATGCAGACATTTAGATCTTATGGAGGTAAGGGCAGGTCAACAATGTACGGTATGATATTTAAAGAAAGAAATGAGAGAGAGATTTTATAAAAAAAACCTTAGTTTTCGGGGATGATGAAAGCTACTGTATGGGGTAGAGGCGATACTTGGTTTATCCAGCATCAGTGCACTGAGAATTGAAGAGAACAGTAACATTATTGACTAGTCTGCAGTGTTAGTAAACATCTATAGCTCTGTGTGACTGCAGACTTGTGAATTTTCCCAGCACACACACTGTGAGCTGCGAGTATCCACCGGAGCCTGAGCTGCGAATGGCAGTCAACTATACGATATGCATATTCCCAGTCAGAAGCCGACTAGATTGTGTGGTGTATGCCATGCTATATCTAGTGGGCAGGAATATGCATGTGTGGCGCCCCTGGGGCTCCAGGCGCCACAGGGTATTGCACCTGACTTAAGGTGAGATATTCATCCCGGGTTCGGAGGAGGACAGTGTCAGTTCCACTACAGCCAAAATCACACACACCATTGCCCTATTCTCATACTGGGGACCAAGCTAGAGTCAGGTCTATAGGGCGGCCACGTAATGGTAAGGGCCTCCCACCCACTAGTCTGGGAATCCGGGAGGGGAAGGGGTGATGTCCAGGGAGTTAGGAGGAAAAACACAGACAGACAGGAGTGGAGTAGAGCAACACCAGTGGAACTGGTGAGACACAGGAGAACACGGTAGCTGAGGGGATACAGATTAAGCTCCCCCAGGACCAGCACAGATGGGGTTCAGAACCCTAGATTAGAGGAACTTTACGTCCTTTTAATAATTCTGCCGGGAAAGGAGATTCTAGGTTTCTTGACCCACCACAAGTGACCGGGGTACAGCAGCAAAGAGAGCCAAAAGTTGAGACCACGATCTAGCCCATTCAAAATTTGCGCTGCCTGCTACTAAGCGGCATGGAACTTTAACATTGCAGAGAAGGGACCCTGTGTAGCTGTATGTCATGTGAACCCATTACACACAGCGCAAGAAAGGAAGGGCTCACCGTCCACAACATCGGCACTGGTCTCCGATTTATCCGTGATCAACTGGAGCCCATGTTCGTGAAAACCAGCACTCCAAGGGTGACAATATGACAGTGAGTGAAGAAGTTGAAGCGCAGACTCTGTGTTGTGCCCATCATTTGTAGCGCCGAGCCCCTGCGCTTCGGCGCCATAGACTACTACCCCCCATCAGCCTCCCTGGGGCCTAGCTCTACCTGTGAGGAGCTGAACCACCCGAGCTGCGTTATCATCTGCCTCAGCAGAGAGAGTCTTCCCACAGCGGCAGCTTCCCTCAGGTGGCGTCATGAAAGACAACTACCCCCAACATCCCCAACCCCATTCATCTTTTACTGACACCTCGGGGCCACGAAACCGGGCAAGGCCGCTGTGACATCCCCAACCATCACCGGCCCGGCGACAAGTAAAACCTCTGGCCCCATGGGCGCATTAAATGTTGCATAGTTGACAGCCTAACACCAACGAATCCTCAGAATTCAAAAGTCTGCAGTTACACAGATTGACTGCAGTCTTGTCATTCAAGAATAGACAACCCCATAAAGTACAATTAGAATAGATAATAAAGGCTGATATAATTAGAAAAAAACACTTAATTTGAAGCTGCAGAGATCATCAGCTGATCAATAAGTCCTGCTGTCAGCACTCCTTTCTAGCATACATTTCCCTTGCTGTGGTTACCTTTTTGTGGCCTCTGCTGTGGCCATTCTGTTTTCTGTAGGACCTCAGAATATGATGCAAAGACTGGCTGTGGGTGTAGTTACCAAAACTTTACAGCCTCAAAGGCACATATGAGGCTGTTAATTTGGGGTCCAGTCTATGCCTCCCAGTCCGAATGTGGACTTTGTATAATGGTTGATTGAATGAGTCTTGATAGGAGAATGATTTTTCTTATAAGACAAATCTTTGGACTATAGATGAATGATCTTGATCGTCAAAGATCAGAAAATGTTAAAATTGTACAATCTTTGGCCGGATCAGGATCGGACACCTGAACATTTACTGCAAAATGCTATGATATTGCTAAAGATCAGTAAATGTTCCAATGGCAAAAAACATCCTCACTCTTGTTACCACAACTATGTCAAGTATTGGCATGGCTGTTATTAGCCACTGTTAAAAAAGGAAGCAAAAGTGTTAAAACAGTACATACGTACCGAGTCTCCACGCGGCTGAAGCTCTAGCTTCAGGGTTGCTAATTATTCCTCATACATATTGACTGCTTTCCCCACCCACCAGCATCTCTGATTGGCTGCAGTCTGACTACGCCCCCACCCTCTCTGACATTATTTTACTGCTGGTATAAAATAAATACATTTAAAAAATGTTGTTCCCCTATTTTGATACCAGCACAGATAAAGCCTACGGCTAAAGGGTGCTGCCCCCAGCCGTATGCTTATCTTGGCTGTGTATCAAAATAAGAGGAACTGCATGTGGCTTTTTCAAAATTATTTAAATAAATAATTTAGAAAAAACGGTGTGAAGTTCCCTCAAATTTTGATACCCAGCCAGGATAAAACCCGACAGCTGGGGTCTGGTATTCGCAGGCTGGGGAGAACCATGGTTATTGGGCCCCCAGCCTAAAAATAGCAGCATGCAGCCAACCAGGATTGTTGCATCCATTAGCCTTTACTTGGCTCTTCCTCATTGCCCTGGTGCAGTGGCAATCAGGATAATGAAGGGTTATAACAGCTCACAGCTGCCAGTAAGCCCTAGAATAGTAACTGATAGAAAATAAACAGAGACACAGAAAAAATCCTTTATTTGAAATAAAATACAAGAAAACACCCTCTTTCACCACAATATTAACCCCCAAAAGACCCAGGTCCGACATAATCCACACCAGATCTCATGACGATTCCAGTTCTGCTACATCTGAACTGACAGCATAAGGCAATAGAACATGACTGCACACTGTAATGTCAGACAGAGAATGAGCCACTCGTTCAGCAGTGACATCACTCAGGTTAGTTGCGGTCACAGCTGGACATTCTTATGGCCCTCCACCTGTGACCCCAGGTAACCTGACCTCAGTGGACCTCATGGGAGCTACTGAGGTGAGGTCACATAGTTCATTGAAGTCCCCTGAGGTTAGGTTACATGCGTTCACAGGTGGAAGGCAGTGGGAACCTTCAGCTGTGACCGCATCTAACCTGAGTAACGTCACTGTTCATCGCTGTGGCTCAGTCTCTGCCCGAATCTCAATGTGGTCATTGTTCTATGGCCCCACACTGTTCCTTCAAATGTAGCAGAGCTGAAATTGTCATGGGCAATCCTCGTGTGGATTACGTCAGGTTGGGTGTTATGGGGGTTAATAAATTGGTGAAAGATTGTTTGTTTGTTTTTTTAAATAAAGATTTCTTGTGTGTTTGTGTTCTTATATTTTACTAATCTAGGGCTTATGGGTAGCTGTGAACTGCTATTAACCCCTTATTACCCCGATTGCCACCGCACCAGCGCAATCGAGAGGAGTTGGGTAATGTTCTGGGACTGTCACAGCTAATGGATGCAAAAATCCTGGGCAGCTACAGGCTGCTATTTTTAGGTTGGAGGGGCCCAACAACCTTAGGTCTCCCCAGCCTGAGATTACCAGCTCCCAGCTGGTGGTTTTATTATGACTGGGTATAAAAATTGGGTAGGACTGCACTCTATTTTTTAAAATTATTTATTTAAATATCTTGTTTTAAATTGGCTTGTGGTTCTTCTTATTTTGATACACAGCAACAATAGGCGTATGGCTGGGGCTGCAGCCCATAGTCGTGGCTTTAGTTTTGCTGGTATCAATACAGGGGGTGACCCTACGACAATTTTTCATTATTATTTATTTATTTATCACCAATATAAGGACACAGACAGTGTTTGTGACTCCAGCCAATCACAGATGCTGTCTCAGAGTGTTTGGGCATGGTCCAACAGCAGTCAAAAATGCCGGTGAATATGTATGAGGGATAATTAGTGGACCAGGAAGTAGTGCTGCAGCCATGGGGAGACTGATAAATATGCACTGCTTTATACCTTTATTTTCTTTCTTTTGCAGCCCCCCTGCACCATTTTACAACACATCACTTTGCTTCCCTTGAATTTAATGGGTTCTGCTAGGATCGATGATTGAATCGGCTGAGATACGATCAGCGATCTCAGGCAGGATCGGTGATTCTGAACCAATCCGATCCTTGGCAGGATCGCTCATCTCTACTTAGGACATGTTTCGGGAAAAAAATGATTTGCTATACTTTAGCTTTACTTTGAGATTGAGCATTCTAAACTGAATGTGAAGCACCAAAGAAGTCCTGGAGATCATATTTTGATTACTTTTTTTCTTACTACTTGAATGTTTATTTTAATCTATTATACGTAATTCCTGATAGGTCTTATTTATGATTGTAAAAGGAAATAAAACATGTGACTTAAGGGTGCTCTACACGCTGCGACATCGCTAGCGATAGCTAATGATGTCGTGTGCGATAGCACCCGGCCCCGTCGTTCGTGCGACATTTGGTGATCGCTGCCGTAGCGAACATTATCGCTACAGCGGCGTCACACGCACATACCTTTTCAGCGACGTCGCTGTGACCGCCGAACAATCCTTCCTTCAAGGAACATGCCACCCACCTCCTTCATTCCTCATTGCCGGTGGACGCAGGTAAGATGTTCGTCGTTCCTGCGGTGTCACACATAGCGATTTGTGACGACGCAGGAACGACAAACAATCAGCGGCATGCACCACTAACGATATTATGAAAAGGAGCGACGTGTCAACCATCAACAAATTTTGACGTTTTTGCGATCGTTGATCGTCGCTCCTTGGTGTCACACACTGCGATGTCGCTAACGGCGCTGGATGTGCGTCACTAACGACGTGACCCCGACGACATATCGTTAGCGATGTCGCAGCGTGTAAAGCACCCTTTAGTCAGATAGAGTCCAACTCATATTTATATCATATGTCATCTCCTTATATTGTTCCAATAGTCTAGCAAAGAGTTTACTTACCTATTGGGCAGCTATCCAGTTGTACAATTGGCACATCTGGCATGTCTGCCATTAGGGCATACTGGTAGTGCTAGGGTCCTTTCTCTTGGTTAGTTTGCAACATCTTTTTGCATGAGTCAAAATTTTACCATATCTTTTGACTTACTTTTAGGAAAACCGTTTGATAACCTGTCCATCATGAACACTGCTGTAGCCAACGTAATCGTGTCCATACTACTGGATCAAAGATTTGAGTATGATGACCCTACAGCCCTGAAGCTCATGAGTCTAATTAATGAAAATATCACGATTGTAGAAACTCCAATGGTCAAGGTATGTTTTTCTATACAAGAGGTTAGATTTAGCATTGTGAAGATCTTGTACCCCATCAAAAAATGCTAATAAATTTTATTCCATTACACTAATATCACAAAGATGTCATATCGCATGCCCATCAAAGTACCTAGGAATCCTCCAGTGAGCCCAGGCCAAAAATAAAGATGAAAAAAAACACTATTTCGAGGTGACTTTTCAGGCAATAACCACTAGTGTCTATTTCTTAAGTGGTGATCCATCAATATACCAGCTCCTGATGATTGCTTTTGTGTCAACGACATGGCTTAGCCTCTGAACAGAACGTTGTACTCATTAAATCTGTTAGTAGACACATCATTGACTGTGCATCATTGGAGAAGAGAGGGGACATTAAGGCTGGCCTGATCCATGGACCCAGCCAGCTTCAGAGCAGTGCTTACAAACTATATAGCAAAGAGCTTGCAGGTAGCTAGAAAACCAGCAAGTACAGAGGATTTTACAAACTATTTGCAATTTTATGCATTTGCAACTGACTCGACCCAGGGCTATGGGGTACTCGGTCCCGGGTGGTGTATTACTGGGATGTGTCACTGGGTGGCAGTTGCCCAGTTCCATGACCCTAGGGGTCACTTGAAATGGGTTACGTACAAGGGAATATTTAAAAAAATATTTTATCGTGACGCCACTTGCAGGTTGCGGTTATGGAGATGGAACCAAAGCTGCACAGTCACGGATGTTGGGCACTCCACAAGTAGGGCCGGGGCCCCAGGGAGTAGGTGATGGAGTTGGGCGCGGAAAGAACGTAGGCCACACAAAGGATTGCAGTGTAACTGGTTTTCTTTACTCACAGCAGTTTGATGGCTGGTACTAGGAGAAAGGCTGGTCCTCACCACTAGTGCCCTTAGTCCCAGTCCCAGTTTGGTGACCTGGTGGCTTCTTTCCCCTGCACCTTTCTCATATTGGTGGGTCTCCGTGGCTTGGAGCGTCTGAGGGTCCCCTCCTTGTAGTCTCTCAGTCTTTAGTCTGTACGGCGGGCAGTTCCGGTCCCTGGTTCTCCCGTCACTGCTGGTGCCCCCGGACTTTACGGTCAGTGAGGTCCTGAATGGTCCCCCTCACTGTGCAGATTTTATCAGGTCTGCCTGGAGCATTTGCCTGACCTAGGGCTCTGTACCCCGTTGGTGCACTGGTTCCAAGAGTACTCCACCATACTCCTTCGGCAACCACACGCCTGCACCTGACAGGTCACTGTTACACACTCCCGTCAGTACGGTCACGTCCATCTCCTCTCACTTACACTTACTGAGTGTCTGACCCATCCCCGCTGGTTGTGATCTAGTGGACTGAATCGGCTCCACCCCTAGGTGGCCATCCATTGGGTCAAACTCTAGTCTGTCACCAGTCCTTGGGAAGGGAAAAACAGGGATTATGTGTTTTGTTGTTACCGGCACTGGTCTTCCGGGTTCCTGGGGGTAGGCCCTGCATCTTTGACAGGATGTAGTACTTTGTAGCTCCTGATGGCTTCAGGGGTGCTACACAACCTTGCACTCCAATCTTCCAATAGATGAGTCCTATGATCCACTCTTTTGTCTGTGCACACTTGGTGAAACCTTCCACAAGATTATAGCAATACAGAGAAATGCAGGAATTAGGGCACCAGACATCCTCCTTTTGGTAAATTTATTAGTGCAGAGAAATCACAGCGGAATATGTTGGCGCTATAGAACTAAAAAATATTATTATTAATATTATTATTATTATTATTATTATTATTATTATTATTATTATTATTATTATTATTATTATCATCACAATGTTTCAGCCACATAAGGCCTTTATCAATTCATAGAAAAAGATAGATATGCATATCATATATGATAAAGGCCTTATGTGGCTGAATCATTGTGATATTTCTGAACTTATTAACTTACCAAAAGGAGGACGTTTAATGTTCTGGTTCCTGGCTTTCTTTTGCTTGATAAAGGGCCTGCATTGCTGAAATATTGTGATTTTTCTGCACTAATACACTTACTAAAAGGAGGACATCTGATGCTCTCATTCCTGGGTATCTCATGAAATTTAACCTATTAAATTTTATTGATGACTTTTCCTGTTTCTACAAAGATATCAACAAAAATTACAAAGGAAACCAAGTTGTCTATGACACATATACTAAACTAGAAGGTGGCCCGATTGTAACGTATCGGGTAGTCTAGAATGTGTATGTAGGTTAGCAGATTGAATAATAAGGTAATGAATGGACTGGATGGGTTAGGTTTAATTTAGTATTCTTATAACTGTTTATTGGTTTTAAAATGACAAACAGAAGGAGCAATTTTAATAGATGAGTCTAATGTTTAATGCTGTCCATGGCTTGTAATGAAAGAAAACCATGAACAGTGTAAAGTTAAGAAAAAATATTCTGATGCTGTGATGTGGCCCAATGCTGGTATGTGCCCCCATCGTGGTGCAGCCACCATCCTGACATGTGCCGCCATCCTACGGGGTAATGTGTGCGGGGGGAGGAGTGCGGGTGGGTGGAGCTGAGCGGTGCCATGGCGCTGAGGACGTCAGTGCCGGGGACTGCATGGCTGGGGACAGGTGACTATCCAGGTGTGTGTGTTCGGGCGCTTTCACATTTGCGTTCTGCGCAATCCGCCGCTATGGAGATAAGTGCTGTCCTTTAACGCACACTGCACTATTCTCCATAGACTTGTATTGACGACGCACTGTAACGCAAGTGTCTGCATTGCATCCGCTGGAGGATGCAGCGTCGTTAATTTGACGCAGCGTCGGATGGGGGGAATGCTGCATGTAGCATTTTTTGGGTCGTTAAAATACCTTGATGGAGTCTGTTAGAACCCGCCAAGGTGTCTAATGATTGTCTATGGTGGCAGATTCCGCCGCAATGCACTAAGCGGCGGAATCCGCTGACTGATCCCGTCACGTTCTACTGCGCATGCTCAGCATGTCGAGCAGAACGATCTAAATCGTTTAAAATCACTCCTGGTCTCTCCCCCCCTTCTCTCCCACCCCTTTCCCCCCCTCTTCCCCCAATCTCCCACCCTCCACCCCACCTCTATCCCCCTTCCCTCTCTCATACTCACCGATCACCGTTACGGCGCTGCACAGCTGTCACACTGCTCTGGCGGCTTCTCCTGCTTTTGAAAATGCCGGCCGCTCATTATTCAATCTCGTTTCCCTGCTTCCCCCGCCCACCGGCACCTATGATTAGTTGCAGTCACGCTGAGTGACAGCTGTCTCACTGCAACCAATCACAGCCACCGGTGAGCGGGTCTATATCGTGCGGTACAATAAATAAATAATTAAAAAAAAAAACTGCGGTCCCCCCAATTTTGATACCAGCCAAGATGAAGCCACACAGCTGAAGACTGGTATTCTCAGCATGGGGAGCGCCACGTTATGGGGAGCCCACCACCCTAACAATATCAGCCAGCAGCCGCCCAGAATTGCTGCATCGATTAGATGAGACAGTCCCGGGACTCTACCCGGCTCATCCCAAATTGCCCTGGTGCAGTGGCAATCGGGGTAATAAGGAGTTAAATGGGAGCTTATAGCTGCCACTAAGTCCTAGGTTAATCATGGCAGGCATCTCCCCGAGATACCTTCCATGATTAACCTGTAAGTGAAAGTAAATAAACATACACAACGAAAAATCCTTTATTTCGAATAAAAGACAAAAAAAACCTCTTTTAGCACTTTAGTAATCCCCAAACACCCAACCAGGTCCAACGTAATCCACATGACGCTTTCAGCTCTGTTACATGAAGCTGACAGGGAGTGCCGTAGAACATGACCGCTCAGTGTCAGCTCCACGTACCAACTGAAGGGAGGCGCGCTGTCACCGGAGACTTCACTCAGGTAGTGCCTGCGTGTGTGCGGGGATGATGATGTGTGCAGTAGTGCTTGCGTGTGCGTTGGGATGATGATGAGTGTGGTAGTGCCGGTTTGTGTGAGGGGATGATGATGAGTGTGTGACGCCCTGGGCAAGCCAGGGGTCACAGGTAATGACATCAACACACCCTACACCCCGGTTAGGTACACCTAAGCTAGACCAGAAATCCTTGTTGCCTTCCTCCAGGGGCTGATGTCCACACCAGGGGCTGATGTCCACACCAGCGGGTGGGCCAGGCGGTTGGCTCCGCCCACCGAGGAGTTCACAGTCCTGGAGGCGGGAAAACCAGGCAGTTGAAGTTGAAGTTGGAGTTGAAGGGAGATAGAGTTTGAAGTGAGAGGGAAGTGGTAGAGGAGTTGAAGTGAAGGAGAAAGTGACAGTTTGGAAACCCTGAAGTTAGTCCGGGTGTGTGCCCCGGACTGAGACAGCAAGGTTAGCAGACGGTGGTGACCGTCTGCAGGAGAGGCTGATCGGAGGTTGCCAAAAGGACCGTGGACGGGTGGTGGCCCAGCGGTACCGGACCGGTATACAAGGAGAAGCCAGCACCATTGGCAGGGGCCTTTCGGATCCCGGCAAGGCTAGGAGTCACCGTGAATTTGCCAAATCCGTCAGTGAAGGGGACCTCCGGGTCTCCAAACAACTAAGTCCCGATTGAAGGCAACAGTCCAACCGTGAAGGAAAGACACCGCCACCGCCAAGGCACCAGTTTCTCAGGGCCAGCGCCTGCGGGCAAAGAGGGGCTCCTCCGGCCCATATCCAAGTCGGGGAGCGGGTAACCGGTGGGAATCCATCGCTACCAACATTGAACATAGGTGCAGGGAAAAGAGACAGTCACCGCTAACTACCGGGGAAAAGCAACAGCAGCCGTCCGTGAGAACCGTCTTTCCAGCCGTGTGTTTTACCGAGAACTGTGTCAACGTCTCAGGCTGAGTGAGTACCACTGTGCCGTACGGCCCAGCGCTGCCCCCGCGACCCTGCACCTCACCAGGCCCCGCACCCGGCCTGCCATCCACCCCTACCCCATCACCGGGCCCCGGGACAACAAACCCCCTACCCACGGAGGGAAGAAATAACTCTGCTGCTCCCTGTCACCGCTCCCGGGATCCCCATACAGAGCAGCGGTGGTGTCCACACAATCACCACAGCCGTGGGTGGCGTCACGGACAATAAATCCCCAAAACCAAACCCCTTTTCACTCACGGGCGAGGAGCGCCGCTCGAGTCCCCGGGATCCGGCCCATCGCTTGAGCCACCGAGCAGCAGCGGCCGCAGCAGCAGCGGCAGTCGGACCCAAGCAGAGGGAGAGCGCAGCGTCCCCTCCTCCGCCCCCGACAAGTGCGGTAGTGCCGGAGTGTGTGTGGGGATGATGATGAGTGCGGTAGTGCCGGAGTGTGTGCGGGGATGATGATGAGTGCGATAGTGCCAGAGTGTGTGCGGGAATGATGTTGGGAGTGGTAGTGCCGGGGTGTGTGCTTGGATGATGATGAGTGCGGTAGTGCCAGAATGTGTGCGGTGGATGATGATGGGTGCGGTAGTGCCGGAGTGTGTGCGGGGATGATGTTGGGAGTGGTAGTGCCGGGGTGTGTGCTTGGATGATGATGAGTGCGGTAGTGCCGAAATGTGTGCGGGGAGGATGATGGGTGCGGTAGTGCCGGAGTGTGTGCGGGGATGATGATGAGTGCGGTAGTGCCGGAGTGTGTGCAGGGATGATGTTGGGAGTGGTAGTGCCGGGGTGTGTGCTTGGATGATGATGAGTGCGGTAGTGCCGGAATGTGTGCGGGGAGGATGATGGGTGCGGTAGTGCCGAAATGTGTGTTCAGTGTATACATGCGGGGGGCGGAGTGCGGGGGGAGGTGGAGGCGAGGGGGGCCATGGCACTGAGGACGTCAGTGCCGGGTATTGCATGGCTGGGGACAGGTGACTATTCGTGTGTGTGCACGTGTTTTCAGTGTATACATGCGGAGGGCGGAGCGCATGGGGGGTGGAGCTGAGTTACGCTGGTAACCATGGTACACAATAGGGTAACTATGCAAAGCGCTTTGCTTAGTTACCCGATGTGTACCATGGTTACCAGCGTACGCCGTCTCCCGGCACGATCCCAGCAATGCAAGGGTATATGTCAGCTGGGTTCCCGGTGCTGGCTCCTGGGAGTGCAGCAGTCACCTGGGAGTCGGGGCTCCTTGCGGGTGCGGGGAAAGTTGTCGGGCGTCGTCCTGTTGCGCCGTAGTTCATGATGTTCACTTAGCTGAACCGTTAGTCACAGGCTCTCTAGCGCGCGCAGTGTGGCAACGGTTGTCACTGTAATGATGTCATTTTGGAGCGAGACAGACAGACAGAATAAGGCAATTATATATATATATATATATGTATATAATGAAAAATTGCTATGTGCAATGAACTGTGCAAAACAAACAAATAAACAAACCTGCTCTCCCATGTAGCAATATCGAGTTTAAGCATAAGTACAGACTAAAAAATCACATCAATTTAGACTCTGTCCCTAATAAGCCTGGAGGGGAAGACTCAATGTTATCTTGATAAGGTTGGTTTCACACATCCTTTTTTCTTTCTCAGACATGTAAACTGGCAGGTGTTTTTTTTTTTGTGTGTGGGACTCATTTTGGTTCTGTATTTCAGTGTTTTTAATTTTTGTTACATAGATTTTACACATATATAAAAATAAGAAAAAAATAAATCTTAGCCTCTTCTAAGAATTCTTAGCATCCTTTTAAGGCCTCTTTCACATGTCCGTGAAAAACATGCACATTTTGCACGGGCATGTAAAAGGTGCGTATGGCCCTCCGTGTGCCGTGATTTTGGCACACGAATGTTGTCTGTGTGCTATCCATGATTATACATGGAGAGCAGGAACTTTCTGCTCACCTGTCTCGGTCGCTGCTGTCCGTGGTGCTGATGTCTTCCGCTCTGTGGTCTCAGGCCCTGCTGACTCCCAGCTCAGCTGATGCTGCTTCCGGTCCTTAGTGAAGTGAATATGCGATGAGTATAATGAGCAGCGGTAGAAAGCAAGTGACAGCAGCGGCAGAAACAGCAGCATTGGAGAAGGTGAGTGTAGAAATTAATTTTATTTCGCAGAAACTTGGTTTTCACTGGTATGTAGCATACTGGTGTCACACGGATCACATCCGTGCGCTCCGTGTGACACCTGTGCTGCGAGAGAAAAATGGACATGTCTATGTGTGGAGCACGCGGACACACGTATGCTCCATATGGACACACGGTCCATGTGAAAAAATGCACATGTGCGCAGACCCATTGATTTTAATGGATCTACGTGTGCCCGTGTCTCCAGTACGTGTGATGTCTGTTTTCACATGTACCTGAGACACGGATGTGTGAAGGGGGCCTTAAGAAGATTCCGCCTATTTTCCATCTATAAAACCATCACTTAAAAGCCTTATAAAACGAAATAGTCCACAGCAATGTCAAAACAACATTGTACATATCATATGTCACCTCTTTTAAGCACTTCAGGGTTCATAAACACTGAAGCGGTTAAAAGAAGTGAGATCCTCATTCTTCAGGCGTCTCTGTTGTAAAGTCGCCCACTCTCTATACTTGAAAATATACCGTGAAAGATGCTAGCAGCAAAGCCGCCTCAACAACGACGATGGACCTTCTCTAGATTCAGTCAGACAACCACTACTGTTTTCATGAAACAGCTTTGACAGGGAAAATTTGAAAGCTGTGCCGGCTGCACAAACCTTTAACCCCATTACGACAGCCTTACGGAGATAAATGGGGGCAGAATAAGGTACTTATTCCGAAATGCCATTTATAAACGGCAGGCAGAAATAAGTGAATAGCGCCCCCCAGCGTCAGAAAATCTCCGGGGTTTCAGGGGTAGCTGAGATCCTGGAGATCATAATTCAGGCCGGTTTTTCCGGTCCCCGCTCACGTGATCACCGATATACACCGTATACCGATTATCACGTTACAGTAAATGACAGCGCCAATAAAAAATGATTTATCTCTCACTGGCATGAACAAACATATCAGATTAGAGATAATTCTCCTCTCCGGTCCCCCGGTGTCGCCAAAGTGCCTCCCCCCGACTCCCAACCCGCTCCCGGAAATCCAAGATGGCAGCGCGCACAGCAGCGCGCCGGCCGCATTCACCCTACTCTTCTGATTTCTGTCGCATGTGCCATGACACATGCGACAGAAAAATCCTCCCAGGCCCTGCCAGGTCACCCCCCTATAGCCCGCCGGTGTCCCCCAGTGTTCCAGTGTATCTGTGCAGCATTGATACCCCACATCCCTAATCCTTCACAATAGACGCTGCCGCATGCGCAGGAGCAGCTGTCAGCTCAGCTTCCTGTGTTCAGTCACAGTGAGAGCTGCGCTGGCTGCACGGATACTGCTGCTGTGGACCTCGGAGAGTGGGTGCAGATTCAGTGCACCCACACTCCTCACATGGAGGGTCTGCACTCCTAGAAAATGGGGGATACGTTTCCTGAGCATGCCCCCATATTCTAGAAGGTCCAGAGTCATCTTGGGACCCCCTTATTGGATTACTGCAGACCAGATTTTTTTTTTTTCCTTACAATAAATTGGTGAAAGAGGGAATGTTTTGGGGAGTGTTTTTTGAAATAAATTTTTTTTGTCGTCTATTTTTTTTTTGCTAGTACTGACAGTTTGTGATGTCGGGTATCTGATAGACGCCGTGACATCACATACTGCTGAGCTTGATGTCAGGTGACATTACAGCTGGTATCAACCCCATTTATTACCCCGTTTGCCACCGAACCAGGGCACGGGATGAGCTGGGGCGAAGCTCCAGGATTGGCACATCTAATGGATGCGCCACTTCTGGGGCAGCTGCGGCCTGCTATTTTTAGGCTGGGAAGGGCCAATAATTATGGACCTTCCCACCCTTGAGACTACCAAACCACAGCTGTCCATTTTACCTTGGCTGGTGATCCAATTTGGGGGAGACCCTACTTTTTTAATTATTATTATTTATGAATAACTATAAAAAAAGAGCCTGGGGTGACTTCCAAATTGGATCACCAACCACGGTAAAGCTGCCAGCTGCGGTTTGCAGGATACAGCCATCTGCTTTACCCTAGCTGGCTATCAAAAATGGGGGATCCCGCGTCATTTTTTTTTTAATTATTTATTTTTTGGCTAAATACAAGGCTAAGCACCCTTTAGTGACACCTGAAAGTCACTAAAGGGCGTCAGCTTGGAATATGCAGGGAGGTGGGACATTATATATGTGTTTGACATCTGTCTGTCTATCTATCTATCCTTCCTAGCTTTTTTGGCTGCGTGCCCGCAATTAGGGTTTCAAGCGTTTTCGATGCTGTGTTTTTGATGCGTTGTACAGTACAATCACAGTGGAAGGATTTTTAGAAATCTCCTGCCACTGTGCTTATTTTCTCCACAGCATAAACTGACATCTGGCGCTGCAGAATGTCAATTTATGCTGCGGAGAGGAGAATTCTCCGTGGAGAGAATAGAGCTAAAGTAAGCAGCAGCCCGCATCTGGATCGAGGTCATGGCCAGCTGCATTCTCCCATGGACAATACTTACATCTCCGTAGACTCAGTGTCGCCGGATCGTGGGCACACATCCTAAAAGTTAGACATTTGCTGTTAGAGCAACATTTTTGTGATGCCCCTGGGGGTTCAAAATGCTCACTATACCCCTGAATAAAGTCCTTGAGGGGTCTACTTTCCAAATTGAGGTCACTTGTGGGGGATTTCTGCTGTATAGATACCTTTAGGGGCCCTGCAAATATGACATGGTGTCCGCAATCTATTTCAGCTTTTCCAAAATTCAAATATTGCTCCTTCCGTTCCAAGCTTAACCATTTGTCCAAACAGAGGTTTCTGACTACATGTGGGGTATCACCGCGATCACAAGAAAGTGGGTAATAAACTGTAAGGTCCAATTTTTGGTGTTACCTCTTGAAAAATGATAAATTTGGTGCTAAAGCAATATTTTTGTGAAAAAAAATGAAAATTTTCAATATGACGGCCTAATGTTATCAAATTCTATAAAGTATCCGTGGGTTCAAAATGCTCACTATATCTCTAGATAAAATCCTTAAGGGGTCTAATTTCAAAAATGGGGTCACTTGTGGGGGATTTCTGCTGTTTAGGTACCTTAGGGGCCCTGCTAATAGAATATGGTATCCGCAATCTATTTCAGCCAAATTTGCTTTCCAAAATTCAAATATTGCTCCTTCTGTTCCGGGCCCTCCCATTTGTCCAAACAGAGGTTTCTGACCACATGTGGGGTATCAGCGCACTCAGGAGAAACTAGGGAACACATTTTAGGTTCCATTTTGTTCCATTACTTCTTACTTCTTCTAAAATAAATAAATTGGCGCTAAAGCAACACTTTTTAGGTAAAATATATATTTTTTTTCATTCCACATTGCTTTATTCCTGTGAGGCACCTGAAGGGTTAATAAACTTCTTGGATGTGATTTTCAGTACTTTGAGGGGTGCAGTTTTTAGAATGGTATCACTTTGGGGTATTTTCTGTCACCTCGGCCTCTCAAAGTCACTTCAAATGTGATGTGGTCCCAAAAAGAATGGTTTTGTAAATGTTGAAAAAATGGGAAATTGCTGATGAACTTTGATCCCTTCTAACTTCCTAACCCCAAAAAATTTTGATTCAAAAATTGTGCTGATGTAAAGTAGACATGTGGGAAATGTGATTTATTAACTATTTTGTGTGAGATTACTCTCTGGTTTAAGGGCATAAAAATTAAAAGTTTGAAAATTGCAAAATTTTAAAAATTTTCGTAAAGCTACTTCCCAGCCTAGGGTCCGTGTACCCCGTCATGCCCTGACCCCTGCCTGGTTGTAGCACAAGGCGGCTGAACTTCTCTCCGTGGCAGTACCGTGCCCCCTTTCACTACCTTCTGCGATCGGGGTTCTAGCTCCTTCCAGGCCAGGCCAACGTTTGGCACCTGGGACGGGTAAAGGAACCCAGCTCCACAGCGTGACCTTTTCCTGTCACGACTCACTGACTACTCTCTCAGTACTCCTTGACACTTCTGGCCCTCCTTCTACCATCCCTCCATCTGGGTGGCCCTATTCCCCTCAGGCTGCCCAATGGGTGTCTGGTGGGTGTGGTGCAGAGTGTTCCTCAGGATTTGTGTATACCTGTTCTTAGCAACACTAAAGGGACAGGACCCGTAACCAAGGAAGAGCGGGTACCATGCAGAAGGGCAGATTGCACGGCATCCTTGTGACGACCTGATAGGCCAGGGCATCACACTCCCCCTTTCTCTGACTGACTGACTGACTCCTGACACTCCTGACCTCCCCTTAACCAACCCCCCAAGTGGACGACCCTATTCCACTCAGGCCGTCCACTCGTGTGTCTGGTGGGTGTGGTGCAGAGTGTTTCTAGGATTTTGATTAGCTGGTTTTGGCAACACCAATTGTTAAGGGTGCTTTACACGAGACGATCTATCGTGCGATAGATCGTCGGGGTCACGGTTTTTGTGACGCACATCCGGCATTGCTTGCGACGTCGGGCTGTGTGACACCTCCGAGCGACGCAGTATCACTCACAAATCGTGAGTCGTGTACTCGTCGCTCGGTTTCATAATCTCGTTTATTTAAAATGGCGCCGGTTGCTCATCGTTCCCGGGGTAGCACACGCCACTCCGTGTGACACCACGGGAACGGTGAACATCGCTTACCTGTCCTGTGGCTCCCGCCAGCTATGCGGAAGGAAGGAGGTGGGCAGGATGTTTACATCCCGCTAATCTCCACCCCTCCGCTTCAATTGGTAGCATTACGTCGCTGTGACGCCAAAAATCCTTCCCCCTTCAGGAAGTGGATGTTCACCACCCTCAGCGACGTTGCCCGGGAGGTATGTATGTGTGACGGGGGGTTAACGAGTTTGTGCGCCACGGCAATCAATTGCCCGTGACGCACAAATGAAGGGGGCGGGTACGATCGATCGTGAAATCGCACGATCGGTCGTCCCGTGTAAAGCAGGCTTAAGGGACCCGTAACCAAGGAGGAGGTGGATATTGCACAGAAGGGCAGATTGCACAATATCCTGTGACGATCTGATAGTTCAGGGCATCGCACATTCATTTACACTCTACATTTCTATCAACAATTCTTTTCTTCTCTGGCATCCTGACATCTTTTTTACCCTCAAACTCTTCATAGAGCTCTTTGAGTTTCAGGTCTTGATCAGACACTAATTGTTCACCTCCACTATCCTTAAAATCTTGACTGACGTCAGTCAATTAAACTTTTGTAACAGTGGCTTTAAACTCTTCAAAGCTTACACATGTCTTTACTTGTTCCTTTTGGAGAGAGAACGCCTTCCTCTGCCTGAATCACTTCATAGTTTTTACTTGTCATCTCTTCACACTCAGTGATGTTGAAGGTGGATGAATCATCTTCACTGTGCTGAAAGTCTTCACTAGTTAGAGTGTCTAAATATTCAATCAATCCCTCAACAGATGCCATCTCTTCATATCCACAGACGCCTTCGACATGAATCGTCTCAATGTCTACTCTATCTTCACTAGCTGGATCCTCTTCACCATCTGTCCTTGCTACACTGTCAAATGAATCTTCAATTTCGACCACATCTACATGATCTAAAACCAGATGCATATTATCTTCACAGATATTCATCCCACTGAACATTCCACAACTTCATGGATGATTTCTTCTGGTAAATTCGAAACATCGTCAGGGTGAATCTCCCGAAGTTCAACGGTCACATTCCCCCTGCTGGGCAACACAATGTCCATGTGACATGACATATGCACTGCATGGATCAACCTGGTTGTACAGCAAAAATTTTAAGCCACTTTATTATAACTTGGCCTTAGAATGTAGTATGAGAGGGGACATTTTGAAAATGACCGACGCTACACAGATCATCGATTTTCGACGCTTTTGCGATCGTTTATCGGCGCATCTAGGCTTTACACGTTGCGACATCATTACCGGCGCCAGATGTGCGTCACTTCGATGAAGCATGGGCAGTACACAGCTACACAACACGGTGCAGGAGAAAGGCAGAGACCACCAAACTGGGTGGGGGATCAGACGCAGCCGGTTGCAGGCACCGACCATCATCATCTTGGCTTACCAGAGACTCGTGTGTGTCAATCATCGTGAGTACAACTGTGCCCTCGGGCCGTGCACCGCCCTGCACCACACCAGCACGCTCTACCCAATGGGTCCCGGGGCCATCACCCCTGCCCACGGAAGGGTTAACATCTTGCTGCATAACCATGTCTACACCTTCACCACATCCCGTGGGTGGCATCACGAACTTAACCACAACCACGGCCCTGGCCATAAACCTACATCCCCTTCAAAGCGCCAGTCCCCTTTCAGAGTGAAGTGACCCCGGGTCCAGAGGCGCTCGAGCCACCCACCAACGAGCCCGGATCCGAGCGGCTTGGCTGCAGCCGAGCGCGGGGCGGTACACATCTGGGAACAGTTCTCTGTTCTATGTGTCTGCGAATGCATAGGAATCTCCCCGGAGGCCCAGGATACACATAATTGTGGTGCAGCCTATTTTCCAGGTCCATTGCTCTCTTGGCCCACAGACTGGCCACCCTTGAGGCGAGCTTCCCAGCAACTGGAGCCGCGCCGTCCTCCAGCACCAAGACCCTGGATTCCGCCTCCTTCACTCGCTCCCGGAGGTTCTGCAGATCTAAACAGAGGAGGCCCATATCAATCTTGACCTCATTGATCTTACCAGTAAGTGAAACTTTGGAGTCCCGAATGGCAGATAGGAGGTGTTCCGACATTTGCTTCAGTGAGCTCCTGCTCCTCACCTCCATCCTCCTCCGTTACAAGCTCCTTCTCCCTCACCTCTCCACTGAGCGTTGCAGGTGCCTTTATGCCCTTTTGGGCAGAAGGCCGCTCAAACTCTCTGAGCTTCTCAGCAGCTGAAATGGTCTTTCTTCTGTTCATCCTGAGGCTCCTTACATTCTCCATCTCAAAAAGGATCAGAAAATATGTCTGGGTGCTCAATTTCAGCAAGATTAAATTATAGATGCGACTGCCATTTTGGATGCAAGCCACACCCTCCACATATCTTGATTTTTAACCCAAAAATACAAAAAAGGGCCAAAGCCTATGTGTTTGGTGGCCTGTAACTCCCTGCTGTTTGAAAGCTGGGGAGGGGGTAATTCCCTATCGGGAGGAAGCAATTGATGGTACTGAACTGTTGTTTTCAAAGAAAGGCTAGAAAATGGGTCTCCTAATGTTGTGCAGTGGTTACTGCCAGTGTTCTTTTTCCATAGCCTTCCCCTCCCTTTCCACATCTACTATAGAATGAATATGTCATCAGGAACATCCATCTGCTCCTCTCTCAGTACTTTGTTGAGCGAGTTGGATAAATAGCTGGCTCCACTGAACCTGTAGCTAGGGAAGGCCAAGTGTGATCAGGCTGAAAAACTAGTGGCGGCACAATGGTGGAGCTACACAACATCTGGGCAACATCACATATACACTGCATGGATCAAGCTGGTTGTACAGCAATTTCTAGAACAGGATTATGTGCTGGATGCACTGCTGTAGAAGGCACGGTGGGTTTGGGATCAGTTTTTGAATTTAAAAAGCAGGCTCACAGCCTTTATTACATGGACCATAACTCCCGGGTGTTTTAAAGCTCTATGAGGAGAGGATAATTCCCTATGGATAGGGGCAGTTGATGATATTAAACAGCTTTTTGTTTGGGTCGGCAGAGATTAAAAAGATTTGTCTCTAAATGTTGTGGAGAGGTTACTGCCAGTGTTCAAGCCTGCCACAGGCCCAATAACACATGTCTTCATTAAAAAAAAAAAATGGCCCACAACTTATGTGGTTTGTGTATTCACCGTGTGGCGCCTCTGACCTGGTCAGGCACCACTGAGTACTACACCCATGCTGGGTCAGTACAAACAGATAATCCCAAAGGTTGACTAGGGTGTGTACACACAGACACAAAGTAACCAGGAACACACACACACAGCTTAGAGGGGACCCCTGGGCAGACCCAGGGAGGGGGTGGAGCCCTCGCATCCCAGCGAGTGGTGGGTGGTGTGACTGGAGACAAAGAAATGTGCAGTGGCAGTCAGAGGAGTAGGAGTGGAGCAGCCGAGTCTGGAGTGGAGGGCTGAAGAGCAGGACACTAGCCAGACCCTGCACCTGTATTGGCTGCTGGCGGGGGAGAACGGCTACCCAGTGGTGCCGCCTGAAAACCACCTAGTGAAGAGGTGGCTGAGTAAGGGGACTACCGGTAGACCAGGCCCGCATGGGGAAACAGGTCCCCAGAGCAGGAACCCATCTACTTGGCCTGCTAAACCTGCTGGTGAGGGTGCTGGATGTACCTCACCAAACAACACAGAGTCCGCAGCATCAACAGCAACGAGGGGGCCCATAAGTAAGGAAAGGCAAGTGTCGTGGGCGGGGAGGATGCTGTCGCTGCTGCGCTCTCGCTAACGCTCGGGTCTGCTGCTCGGTGGCTCGAGCGGTGGTCCGGATCCGGGGACTCGAGCGGCACTCCTCGCCCGTGAGTGAAAGGGGTGGTTGGTTTGGGGGAGTTAGTCCGTGAAGCCACCCACGGGCTGTGGTGAAGATGGGTACCACCGCTGCTTGTGACGGGGATCCCGGGAGCGATGGTAGGGAGCAGCTGGGATGTTGTTTTCCCCCTCCGTGGGTAGGGGTCGGTGGTCCCGGGGCCCGGTGATGTTGTGACGGGGAGGCAGGGTTGGTAAGGTGCAGGGTTGCAGGGACAGTGCGGCGCGGTGCCGGATGGCACGGGTGTACTCACTCAGCAAGAAAGGTACAAAGTCCTCGGTAAACCAAACTGCTGGATGGACGGGTCCCGCAGCCGGCTGCAGTGTCTCTCCCCGGACAGGTGATGGCGGCTGTCTTTCCCTGCACCTTGATGTTCTCTTTCTGACTACTATCGATTCCCAACGGTAGTCCGCTCCCCAGTGTATGGGTACCGGAGGAGCCCGTTTGCCCGCAGATGCTGGCCCTTGGGTCTCTAGCCTTAGGTGATAGCTGTATACCCTCACGGTGTGGGCGGTTGCCTTCAATCGGGACTTTTGCTGTTGTGAAACCCCTGGGGTTCCAGTCACATTCGGATCTGACTATTGTCGGCGGCTCCAAGCCTGTTCAGGGTCCGATGGCCCTGCCTGTGTGTGCTGGCTTCACTTTGCTCCCCGGTCGGTACCGACGGGTGGTCGCCCGTCCCCGGTCCTACGGTTCCGCGTTGCTCCACCACTCCTGCCGACGGCCACCACTGTCTGCCAACCTTGCTGTCAGTGCCTGGGCCACAAACCCAGACACCCAAGTGCTTACTCCTCACTCCTCAAACTCCAACACTAAACTGTCACTTTTCTCGCCTCCAGGCCTGTGAACTCCTCGGTGGGTGGGGCCAACCGCTTGGCTCCATCCCCACCTGGTGTGGACATCAGACACTGGCGGGAGGCAACAAGGGTTTTTGTTTGGCTGGTGTCCCTGTCTGATGGGGGTGGGGGTGTTTGTGTGTTATCTGTGATGACCTGGCTAGTCCAGGGCGCCACACAAGCAGCCAGCATTACTTGGTCCATGCTGTCAGCAAATGGGCCAGAAAGGGTAGAAGAAGCAGTTGCAACTTCCTTGGGTGATCCCGAAGCAGTCCAAGTCGGGGTCACCTGAAAACTAGAAGGTCTAGGAAGGCGAGTCAGCAGTCACCCCTGGATCAGCCTGAAGGGCACCTGTTTCCCCTCCTGGTTCATCATAGCATCGCCCGGGTTGTCTCACTCTACCAGCAAAAAGTGAGTAAAAACCCTGAAAGATATTGCTGCCTGTGTGTGAGTTCTTCTGCGACCTGTGGTACTACACACTTACACCTGAACCCTGGGGCCAGCCTCACTCTCGGGAGGCCATAACACCAGACTGCATTTACCATCAGCCCCAGTCGCTCCCCAAACTGCAGTGAAGGTCACCCACTGACCACAATACCGAGAGTGGCGTCACAATTCCCATTGAAGTTAACCTGACCCACCTGTTGCAGGAAAATTCCCAACATGTGAAGTCCCTGAAGACCATGAGGCAACCTGAAGGTAACGGGACTTCACAACCGCACTCAGGACCTTGAAGCCAGAGCATCATGGGGACAGCGCTGGATACAGCACCACTGAAGACAGCACCGTGGGGACAGGTTAGTATTCTGCAAGCACAGTGACATCCAGGAGGTCATCGGAGTTCCCAATGTGACATCCTGATGACACCCACGACACTCGCGCTACAGCTTCACGGGTTCATCAGAGTTCATTGGGAATTGTGATAAGTATGTACACATAGCAGACACACATGGATACACTGAGCACATACACACACATAGAGCACATGCATGTATACACTGAACACAAACACAAACACAATCTGCTGTATACTCACCAGCGATGCGGTCCCCGGCACTGAAGTCCCCGCGATGTTGCTGCTTCCAGCTCCACAGGGCACTGAATATTCAGTGAGTATAATGAGTGGCGATAAGGAGCGGGAGGCAGCAGAGCCGGAGAGAGGTAAATATAGAACATCTTTTTATTAAAAAGACCCGTGTTTTCTCTGGTATGTGTCACACTGATGTCACACGGATCACATCAGTGTGCGATCCGTGTGACACCCGTGCTGTCAGAGAAAAAATGGACATGCCTGCGTGTGTACGTGTGTGTACACACACTCCCCCACACCCACCCCTCACTCCACCTTACCAAATCAGCAGCGGCCCTGCATTACATCCCCTACACACCCACACCTTAAGCCTGTTTTACACGTTGCAATTTCGCATACGATATCGTATGCGATTTGCAACGCCCCCATCGTATGTGTGGCACGTTCAATTTGTTGAACGTGCCGCACAAACGATTAACCCCCGTCACACGTACTTCCCTTCCATACGACCTCGATGTGGGCGGCGAACATCCACTTCCTGGAGTGGGAGGGACGTTCGGCGTCACATCGACGTCACGCGGCAGCCGGCCAATAGAAGCGGAGGGGCGGAGCTGAGCGGGACGAAAACATTCCGCCCACCTCCTTCCTTCCGCATTGTGAGCCAGGAGCCGCAGTACATAGGTAAGATCTGTTCATCGTTCCCGGGGTGTCACACACACTGCAATGTGTACTACCCCGGGTACGATGAACAATCTGACGTACAATTCTAGATTAAGGTACGATGTGTATGCGATGAACGTTTTAACGTTCAATCGCACGTACCTGTCACACACTGCAATGTAACTTACGATGCCGGATGTGCGTCACTTACGACGTGACCCCGCCGACACATTGTAAGATACATTGCAGCGTGTAAAGCAGGGTTAACTCTACCCACACCCAATCAGCAGCGACAACCACTCAATTAGGACATGCCCACTTGCCGAAACCCTGATAACGCCATGACGCAGCCGGCGGACAGGTACAAGGGACACCGCCATGGAAGCTCCCTACACCCGACGCGACGGAGCACAGTAAACCCCGACCCACAGGAGGCCCCAAAGCGCAGGTCAGTGACCCAACTACGCCACAGAGATACAGAGGGATGGGGATCGGCTGAGACGCAGCTGCGGCATCGCAGGGCTTCCCCGCGCCACAGAGACTCACAGAGTGACAAGGACCGGAGGAGACCCAGCTGCGGCATCGCAGGCCTTCCCCACGTCACAGAGACACATAGAGGGACGGGGACAGGAGGAGACGCAGCTGCGGTGCACTAGGAACCCAGCACTCCGGGACGCAGCTCTCCCACTAACCATTGATAAATGCAGGGGAAGCACATGGCTACTTAAATATTAACAGTGCTGTGAATGTTAATGATCCGCTCATTACTATTCATGAGCCACTCATTACTATTCATGAATGGCTACTTAACATTCACTGCAGTGTTAATATTTAAGTAGCCATGTGCTTCCCCTGAATTCATCGGTGGTTAGTGGGAGAGCTGCATCCCAGAGTGCTCATGAGCCAATCATTACTATTCATGGCCAGCGGGAAATGAAGCCACACACACAACACGACCCCCACACAGCCCAACACCAGTGGCGTAGCAAAGGGGGGGCAGAGGGGGCGGTCCACCCCAGGCGGCACGTTTCAGGGAGGCGGTATTTTGGCCACTCGCCTTCAGTTCTGCTGCCCCCGGGCCGAGTTCCGGGGACTGCAGTCCTCGGCAGGAAACTGTGTCTGCCGTCCCTTTAATGCATGCAGACCACAGCATTCCCAGCGTCCTCCTGGTTTGAGCTTCATCTGTGGGCGGAGCTACCACGCGGCATCCTGCTCAGTCCCACAGATGAAGGAGGCACAGTGCCAGCCAGCGACCTGCAGCACAGCACTTCCCTCCGGCGCTGTGTGGGCCCCCCTCTCCTCAGTGACCGAGCGGTATCTGCTACACCCCTCCCCACACTCCACCTGTATGTTCCCTCCCAGCCACCCGATTTATGGGCCCCAGTGATCTGTATGGGCTTCTCCACCCACGTCAGGTGTATGCCCTGTACCCCCCCCCCGGAGCCGTATGTGCTGGACCCCAGAGCCGCGCGTGTGAGCCCCCAAGAGCCATGTGTGTGGGCCCCCAAGAGCCGTGTGTGTGTGGGTCTATATGTGTGTTTGTATGTATGCAGCAGAGTTGTGTGTGTGTGTGTCTGTCTACGTATGCAGCAGAGTTGTGTGTGTCTGTCTGTACGTATGCAGCAGAGTTGTGTGTGTCTGTCTGTACGTATGCAGCAGAGTTGTGTGTGTCTGTCTGTATGTATGCAGAAGAGTAGTGTGTGTATG
Organism: Anomaloglossus baeobatrachus; assembly: GCF_048569485.1. Classification (NCBI taxonomy): domain Eukaryota; kingdom Metazoa; phylum Chordata; class Amphibia; order Anura; family Aromobatidae; genus Anomaloglossus; species Anomaloglossus baeobatrachus. The sequence goes on along the minus strand of NC_134355.1, from coordinate 661,792,891 downwards.
TCTGTATGTATGCAGCAGAGTTGTGTGTGTCTGTCTGTATGTATGTATGCAGTAGAGTTGTGTATGTGTGTCTGTCTGCATGTATGCAGCAGAGTTGTGTGTGTCTGCATGTATGCAGCAGAGTTGTGTGTGTCTGTATGTATGCAGCAGAGTTGTGTGTCTGTATGTATGCAGCAGAGTTGTGCGTGTCTGTCTGTATGTATGCAGCAGAGTTGTGTGTCTATATGTATGCAGCAGAGTTGTGTGTGTCTGTCTGTATGCAGCAGAGTTGTGTATTTCTGTATGTATGCAGCAGAGTTATGTGTGTGTGTCTGTATGTATGCAGTAGAGCTGTGTGTGTCTGTCTGTATGTATGCAGCAGAGTTATGTATGTATGCAGTAGAGCTGTGTGTGTGTCTGTATGTATGTAGCAGAGCTGTGTGTGTCTGTATGTATGTAGCAGAGCCGTGTCTGTCTGTATGCAGAGCTGTTTGTGTGTATAATAGGCCTACATATGTGTAAAAATTTGAAAGTCTAGGACTAATAGCAGCAGTCTACAATTAGATCTTTGATTGTAGTTCCATGAAAAATAAATATTTTGATGGCTTTCCGGAATTTTTAAGGTTTCTGGATTATCAACAGCCAACGGAGGGGGGGGGCGGCAAATTTGACGACCGCCCCGGGTGGCAAAAGCAGTAGCTACGGCACAGCCCATCAAACACACACACACCGGCACACACAAACCACCACGCACACACACACACACACACACACAACCCCGCTCATATTAAACGCAATGTTGTGTATTTTTCAATGATATTGCTAAATCACATAGTATACTGTTAATGCAGTTAGTTTCCAACAATATTTAGTTACATACAGGTACATCTTCATGTTAAACATTCACAATTTTTAAACAATAAAATTTATCTTTGACCAAAATATATTGTCTTCCTTCCATTATTAGTCAAAAATCATACATTAACTACACAATAAATTCTAGAATACCCGATGCGTTAGAATCGGGCCACCTTCTAGTATATAAATAATATACTAATCCAAACTGATGTCCATTGAAACCAATGCATTTCGATAAAGGTTCGTGAGCACACCCCATGCTGAACCGAACCAAGGGGGGTTCGCTCATCTCTATCTACAGTGCCTACAAGTAGTATTCAACCCCCTGCAGATTTAGCAGGTTTGATAAGATGCAAATACGTTAGAGCCTGCAAACTTCAAACAAGAGCAGGATTTATTAACAGATGTATAAATCTTACAAACCAACAAGTTATGTTGCTCAGTTAAATTTTAATAAATTTTCAACATAAAAGTGTGGGTCAATTATTATTCAACCCCTAGGTTTAATATTTTCTGGAATAACCCTTGTTTGCAATTACAGCTAATAATCGTCTTTTATAAGACCTGATCAGGCCGGCACAGGTCTCTGGAGTTATCTTGGCCCACTCCTCCATGCAGATCTTCTCCAAGTTATCTAGGTTCTTTGGGTGTCTCATGTGGACTTTAATCTTGGGCTCCTTCCACAAGTTTTCAATTGGGTTAAGGTCAGGAGACTGACTAGGCCACTGCAACACCTTGATTTTTTCCCTCTTGAACCAGGCCTTGGTTTTCTTGGCTGTGTGCTTTGAGTCGTTGTCTTGTTGGAAGATGAAATGCCGACCCATCTTAAGATCCTTGATGGAGGAGCGGAGGTTCTTGGCCAAAATCTCCAGGTAGGCCGTGCTATCCATCTTCCCATGGATGCAGACCAGATGGCCAGGCCCCTTGGCTGAGAAACAGCCCCACAGCATGATGCTGCCACCACCATGCTTGACTGTAGGGATGGTATTCTTGGGGTCGTATGCAGTGTCATCCAGTCTCTAAACGTCACATGTGTGGTTGGCACCAAAGATCTCGATCTTGGTCTCATCAGACCAGAGAACCTTGAACCAGTCTGTCTCAGAGTCCTCCAAGTGATCATGAGCAAACTGTAGACGAGCCTTGACATGACGCTTTGAAAGTAAAGGTACCTTACGGGCTCACCTGGAACGGAGACCATTGCGGTGGAGTACGTTACTTATGGTATTGACTGAAACCAATGTCCCCACTGCCATAAGATCTTCCCGGAGCTCCTTCCTTGTTGTCCTTGGGTTAGCCTTGACTCTTTGGACAAGCCTGGCCTCGGCACGGGTGGAAACTTTCAAAGGCTGTCCAGGCCGTGGAAGGCTAACAGTAGTTCCATAAGCCTTCCACTTCTGGATGATGCTCCCAACAGTGGAGACAGGTAGGCCCAACTCCTTGGAAAGGGTTTTGTGCCCCTTGCCAGCCTTGTGACCCTCCACAATCTTGTCTCTGATGGCCTTGGAATGCTCTTTTGTCTTTCCCATGTTGACCATGCATGAGTGCTGTTCACAAGTTTGGGGAGGGTCTTAATTAGTCAGAAAAGGCTGGAAAAAGAGATAATTAATCCAAACATGTGAAGCTCATTGTTTTTTGTGCCTGAAATACTTCTTAATACTTTAGGGGAACCAAACAGAATTCTGGTGGTTTGAGGGGTTGAATAATAAATGACCCTCTGAATAAACTTTTCACCATTTAAAAATAAAAAAAAAGAAATAACATTCTTTTTTGCTGCAGTGCATTTCACACTTCCAGGCTGATCTACAGTCCAAATGTCACAATGCCATGTTAATTCCCAATGTGTAAACCTGCTAAATCTGCAGGGGGTTGAATACTACTTGTAGGCACTGTATAAAGCAGGCTTTACACTCTGCAGTGTATCTTACAATGTGTCGGCGGGGTCACGTCGTAAGTGACGCACATCCGGCATCGTAAGGTACATTGTAGTGTGTGACAGGTACGTGAGATTGCGATTGAACGAAAATCCGTTCATCGCACGCACGTCGTTCATTCCTCATGAATTGAACGTGAGGTTGTTCAATGTTCCCGGGGTAGCACACATCGCAGTGTGTAACATCCCGGGAACGATGAACAGATCTTACCTGCATCTCCCGGCCAGCAATGCGGAAGGAAAGAGGTGGACGCGATGTTTACGTCCCGCTCATCTCCGCCCCTCCGCTTCCATTGGCCGGCTGCCGCGTGATGTCGCTGGGGCACCAAACGTCCCTCCCACTCCAGGAAGTGGACGTTCGCGGCCCCCCTCGAGGTCGTATGGACGGGTAAGTACGTGTGACGGGGGTTAATACTTTGTGTGGCACGTTCAACAAATTGAACGTGCCACACATATGATGGGGACGTTGCAAATCGCATTCGATATCGTATGCGAAATTGTAACGTGTAAAGCAGGCTTAAGGTCCTAAGACCAGGTGGATAGACCAGTGATCAGTTCCAGCATTCCTGTCCATATATGAACCATTAAATACTCTTGTGTTAACCTGGCCCTATAGCTATCCACTGCAGGATGTCATTATGCCAATGGATCAAGGGGCAGTATAGAGTTGATATTTACCGCTTTATAGTTTTGCCAGGGTAAGGTTTGCAAAAATAGAACTTTGTTTCAGGCCCCCTTCACACGCACGTGTCAGCGGTACGTGCTAGGTCCGTGCCCGCATGTACCGGAGACACGGTCACACGTAAACCCATTAAAATCAATGGGTTTATGTGCATGCACGTGTGCAGCCATTGGCCCATGCCTCCGTGTGGAGCATACGTGTGTCCGTGTGCTCCACACGGATACATCTCGGTGTTGCTCCGGCAGCACGGGTGTCACACGGCCCGCACCCGTACCACACGGATGTAGTGTGGATGCGGTCACGTGTGACACGTGCCGGAGAAAACACACGTGTCAGAGAAAAAAAAAACCAAATCTTCTCCAGCCCTGCTGTCTCTGCCGCTGCTGTCACTTGCTTCCGACTGCCGCTCATTATGCTCATTTAATATTCACTGCACTGCGGCCGGAAGCAGCAGCAGCGGGGAGTCGGCAGGACCGGAGACCGAAGATCAGCACCACGGACAGCGAAGCCAGGGACAGGTGAGTAGAAATTATCTGTTCTCCGTGTATTATCACGGATAACACACGGAGAACACATGTAGTGCCATAAACACGGCACACGGAGGGGAAAACGAACCTTTGATACGTCCGTGAAAATCACGCACGTGGTTCACGGACGTGTGAAGGGGGCCTCAAACATAGTGGATTACAGTAATAACTAATCCCAATCAGCCTTATTTTCTTCATAGCCCAGAATTAAAAAAAAAAAAAAATCTGTCCCGTCCTGACCACTTTCCATACTATGTACACATTCACAGAGATTTTTTTCTGCCTCTTTTTCTTATATGTTTGACAATAAGGATATAAATAAATATGAAGGAAGAATAGAAATTCTAAATATTTCCTCCTGCTCTTCATAGGTGACTTTTCATGTTGTGTTACATTGTATTTTATTAGATTGAACTGACCGTTGTGATCTTTTTTACATGAAGCTTTTTATCAGTTACCCCAATCTGACCAAGTGGCTGCCCGGGAGCCATCAAAGAATAAGGGAAAACTTCAGCGAAATGAAAACGTTTATCACAGACACATTTACCAATCGGGGAAGAGAATTGGATGTGAACAATCAAAGGAGCCTCATTGACGCTTTCCTGGCCAAGAAACAAGAGGTAAATATTACTTAAAATATTTTAAAAACTACAGTATTACTTGTATTGGTTTCATACAGTATATTGGATCTTTCTACATGGCTGTGTTCTGTCCGCTGGTCTAACGTGTGCTATCTGTCTCATGTATGCATATCTAATATTTATCAAATATCTGTCTATCTACATACCTGTCTTTCTGTTTGTCTATATGAAAAAGTTTGGGCACCCCTATTAATGTTAACCTTTTTTCTTTATAACAATTTGGGTTTTTGCAACAGCTATTTCAGTTTCATATATCTAATAACTGATGGACTGAGTAATATTTCTGGATTGAAATGAGGTTTATTGTACTAACAGAAAATGTGCAATCCGCATTTAAACAAAATTTGACCGGTGCAAAAGTATGGGCACCTCAACATAAAAGTGACAGTAATATTTTGTTGGTCCTCCTTTTGCAAAAATAACAGCCTCTAGTCGCTTCCTGTAGCTTTTAATGAGTTCCTGGATCCTGGATGAAGGTATATTTGACCATTCCGGTTTACAAAACAATTCTAGTTCAGTTAAGTTTGATGGTCACCGAGCATGGACAGCACACTTCAAATCATCCCACAGATTTTCAATGATATTCAGGTCTGGGGACTGGAATGGCCATTCCAGAACATTGTAATTGTTCCTCTGCATGAATGCCTGAGTAGATTTGGAGCGGTGTTTTGGATCATTGTCTTGCTGAAATATCCATCCCCTGCGTAACTTCAACTTCGTCACTGATTCTTGCACATTATTGTCAAGAATCTGCTGATAATGAGTTGAATCCATGCGACCCTCAACTTTAACAAGATTCCCGGTGCCGGCATTGGCCACACAGCCCCAAAGCATGATGGAACCTCCACCAAATTTTACTATGGGTAGCAAGTGCTTTTCTTGGAATGCCGTGTTTTTTTTGCCTCCATGCATAACGCCTTTATGTATGACCAAACAACTCAATCTTTGTTTCATCAGTCCACAGGACCTTCTTCCAAAATGTAACTGGCTTGTCCAAATGTCCTTTTGCATACCTCAGGCGACTCTGTTTGTGGCGTACTTGAGAAACTGCTTCTTTCGCGTCACTCTCCCATACAGCTTCTCCTTGTGCAACGTGCGCTGTATTGTTGACCGATTCACATTGACACCATCTGCAGCAAGATGAAGCTGCAGGTCTTTGGAGGTGGTCTGTGGATTGTCCTTGACTGTTCTCACCATTCTTCTTCTCTGCCTTTCTGATATTTTTCTTGGCCTGCCACTTCTGGGCTTAACAAGAACTGTACCTGTGTTCTTCCATTTCCTTACTATGTTCCTCACAGTGGAAACTGACAGTTTAAATCTCTGAGACAACTTTTTGTATCCTTCCCCTGAACAACTATGTTGAATAATCTTTGTTTTCAGATCATTTGAGAGTTGTTTTGAGGAGGCCATGATGCCACTCTTCATAGGAGATACAAATAGCAGAACAACTTGCAAGTGGCCACCTTAAATACCTTTTCTCATGATTGGATACACCTGCCTATGAAGTTCAAAGCTCAATGAGGTTACAAAACCAATTTAGTGCTTTAGTAAGTCAGTAAAAAGTAGTTAGGAGTGTTCAAATCAAGAAATTGATAAGGCTGCCCATACTTATGCACCAGTCAAATTTTGTTTAAATGCAGATTGCACATTTTCTGTTGGTACAATAAACCTCATTTCAATCCAGAAATATTACTCAGTCCATCAGTTATTAGATATATGAAACTGAAATAGCTGCTGCAAAAACCCAAATTGTTATAAAGAAAAAAGGTTAACATTAATAGGGGTGCCCAAACTTTTTATATGACTCTATTTCCATATGTATCTATCCATAAATCAATCAGTCTGTCTATCTACAGTGGGGAAAATAAGTATTTGATACACTGACGATTTTGAAAGTTTTCCCACCTACAAAAAATGAGAGATCTGTAATTATTATAGTCAGTACACTTCAACTGGAACAAAATAAAAAAAATAATCCAGAAAATCACATTGAATGATCTTTAAATATTTAATTTGCTTTCTAATTTCCTGAAATAAGTATTTAATCACCTGCCAACCTACAAAAATTCTGGCTCTCACAGACCTGTTAGGCTACTTTTATATATCTGGTTTTTGCCGTCAGGCACAATCCGGCGAAAAAACTGATGCGATGGATCCAGCGAAAAAAAGGATCCGTAGCATCAGTTTTTTCCCATGCGTTCCTTCCTTTTTTTGACAGATCCGTTGTGATACTGAGCATGCTCAGTTTAAAAAAACTGATTCGTGGTTGGATTCCGTCATATGTCGGATGACGACGGTTCCGGCGTCCATAGGCTTCCATTATACAACATGCCAAAAAAAGTTCCATTCTGCGTCCTTTCCAGCAGCTGGGTGAAGAAATTTCACCGGATCCGGCGGATGCCGCATGCAACGCAAGGGCATCTGGCATAATGCAGTGCTAATACAAGTCTGAGGGGAATAAAACGGATCCGACACCGGATCCATTTTATCCGCAATTCGCCGGATTGTGCCTGATGGCGAAAAACTGATGTGTGAAAGCAGCCTTATATTTACTTTAAGTAGCCATTTTACTCTGCACTAATTATCTGTATTAATTGCACCTGTTTCAACTTGTTACCTGTATAAAAGACAGATGTCTACATACTCAATCACGCTCCAACCTCTCCACCATCGCCAAGACCAAAGAGCTGTCTAAGGACACTAGTGACAAAACTGTAGACCTGCACAAGGCTGGGATAGGCTAAAGGACACTAGACAAGCAGCTTGGTGAAAAGGCAACAACAGTTATTAGAATATGGAAGAAACACATGACTTTCAATCTTACTTGGTGTAGACCTCAAGCAAGATTTCACCTTATGGGTACAGATAGTTGTGAGCTGAAAGGTCAGAAAACAGCCCAAAATTACATGGGAGGACCTGGTCAATGACCTGAAGAGAGCTGGGATCACATTCTCAAAGATTACTGTTAAGGTCCAGTCACACTAAAAAACTTACCAGCGATCCCAACAACGATCCAACCTGATAGGGATCGCTGGTAAGTTGCTAGGAGGTTGCTGGTGAGATATCACACTGCGACGCTCCAGCGATCCCACCAGCAACCTGACCTGGCAGGGATCGCTGGAGCATCGCTACACGGGTTGCTGGTGAGCTCACCAGCAACCAGTGACCAGCCCCCAGCCAGCAGCGCCGCGTGGAAGATGCTGCGCTTGGTAACTAAGGTAAATATCGGGTAACCAACCCGATATTTACCTTGGTTACCAGCGCACGCAGCTACACGTGCAGAGAGCAGGGAGCAGCGCACACCGCCTAGCGCTGGCTCCCTGCTCTCCTAGTTACAGCACACATCGGGTTAATTACCCGATGTGTACTGCAGCTAAATGTGCACAGAGCAGGGAGCAGCGCAGAATGCTTAGCGCTGTCTCCCTGCTCTCCTAGCTACAGTACACATGGGGTTAATTACCCGATGTGTACTCTGCTACACGTGCAAGGAGCAGGAGCCGGCACTGACAGTGAGAGCGGAGGAGGCTGGTAACGAAGGTAAATATCGGGTAACCAAGGACAGGGCTTCTTGGTTACCCGATGTTTACCGTGGTTACCAGAGTCTGCAGAAGCCGGCTCCTGCTGCCTGCACATTCAGTTGTTGCTCTGTCGCTGTCACACACAGCGATGTGTGCTTCACAGCGGGACAGCAACAACTAAAAAATGGCCCAGGACATTCAGCAACAACCAACGACCTCACAGCAGGGGCCAGGTTGTTGCTGGATGTCACACTAAGCAACATCACTAGCAACATCGCTGTTACGTCACAAAAGTTGTTCGTTAGCAGCGATGTTGCTAGCGATGTTGCTTAGTGTGACGGGGCCTTTAGTTACACACTACACTGACACGCCCACCGGGGCCGTGGGGCACTCGGAACTGTCAGGAGAACATCAAGGCGGCAGGGCCCAGCTCCGTGAACCTGCCGGTGTCAATAAGATGGGTGGGAATATTTACAGGGGAAGAGTTTGTGACGCCACCCATGGTACGTGGCCAATTATGGGCCGCCGCTGCTATTCCATTTTCCCTGGGGTTGGTGGTGACGCAGCAAGGTAATGTAGCACTTCACGTGTAGAGCTTAGCCCCAGGGCAGATATGGTTAATGTAGTCTATGGTGTTGGGCTGGAATGGCGGGGTGCAGGACCGGAGACACGGCAAATAAATGGACAACACGGGAAATGCAGTAACAAGTTCTTTACTCACATTTGTCCATTCCCACTTTACACGACCGGTCAGATGTTGCCCTCAGAGTGCTGAGTTCTGCCGTGAGGGGCCCCAGCCGATTCCCAGATAGTTTGGAGGCACAAACCAGTAGACCTGTCTATGTTCCTTCCCTGGTCGTCTTCTTGCGCTGGCCTCTCCCACCTGCCCCGCGCCTACACATACAGTGCCCTGAGCCAGTTTCTCTGGACCCTGTCGGGTAACTTGATTGCTCTATCCCTTGGTCCTATGTGGTCACCTTTTCAACGGATTATGTGCGGTGGTGGTCTCAGTACTTGAAGTATCCTCGGCCTCCGGTTTAATAGCTGAGCCTTGTTGTTCTCCACTAGTCTAGGGACCGGTCTCCGTTGCGGCCAAGTCCCGTCACACCGGTATGCCGACTGTGGAAAAGAGACCACGGGTGTATGGCGCACTTCCCGTGGCACTAGGACCCCTTCTTTCCTGTTCCTGGTACGAGCTGCTCCAGCTCCAGACCCCAGGACCTCTCAACTCCTTGTCCTCTTCCTAACTCCTCACTCACTAATCTTCTCACCTCTCCTTCCACTAACTAATCCCCACCTCCAAGCTGGCTGCAAAAGAACCATGGCCTGATGGAGTGTCACTAATAAAGAGTGTCGGTGTTTGTGTGTGCAATGACCTATGACCTTGTTCTTATCTGGGAATAGGATGCCACACTTCTGGCTGAAGTGCAATACCTCTGTGGTGACTGGAGCCTCAGGGGCGCCACAACACCAACATGGATTAAAATACTGGAGGGCATGCAATATCCCCCTGCTCATGCCAGCTTATGCCCAGGCCCATTTTAAGTTTACCAATGACCATCTGGATGATCCATGGGAGACATGGGAGAAGGTCATGTGGTCAGATGAGACCAAGATAGAACATTTTGGTATCAACTCCACTCACCATGTTTGAGAAAGAAGGATGAGTACAACCCCAAGAACACCGGCCCAACTGTGAAGCATAAGGGTGGAAACATTATACTTTGGGCATGCTTTTCTGCAAAGATAACAAGATAACTGCATTGGAGGGAGGATAGGTGTGGTCATATATTGCAAGATTTTGGCTAACAACCTCCTTCCCTCACTAAGAGCATTGAGAATGGGATTTACAACATGATAATACTCAAATATACACAGTCAGGGCAAAAAAACTAAAGACCACGTCTCACTAAGCAACATCGCTAGCAACATCGCTGCTGAGGCAAGACTTTTGTGACACAACAGCGATGTTGCTAGCGATGTTGCTGTGTGTGACATCCAGCAACCACCTGGCCCCTGCTGTGAGGTCGCTGGTTGTTGCTGAATGTCCTGGACCATTTTTTAGTTGTTGCTCTCCCGCTGTGAAGCACACATCGCTGTGTGTGACAGCGACAGAGCAACAACTGAATGTGCAGTGAGCAGGGAGCCGGCTTCTGCGGAGGCTGGTAACCAATGTAAATATCGGGTAACCAAGAAGCCCTTTCCTTGGTTACCCGATATTTACCTTCGTTACCAGCATCCGCCGCTCTCACGCTGTCAGTGCCGGCTCCCTGCTCCCTGCACACATTAATTAACCCGATGTGTACTCTGGCTAGGAGTGCAGGGAGCCAGCGCTAAGCGGTGTGCACTGGTAACCAAGGTAAATATCGGGTTGGTTACCTGATATTTACCTTAGTTACCAAGCGCAGCATCACTTCCATGCGTCGCTGCTGGCTGGGGGCTGGTCACTGGTCAGTGGTGAGATCTGCCTGTGTGACAGCTCACCAGCAACCCGTGTAGCGACGCTCAAGCGATCCCTGCCAGGTCAGGTTGCTGGTGGGATCGCTGGAGCGTCGCTTAGTGTGACGGTAAGGGTATGTGCGCACGTTGCTTTTTACCTGCTTTTTACCTGCTTTTTTGGTGCTTTTTCTTCTGCGCTGTTTAATGCCAAAATGGATGTGTTCTTCTATTCAAGCAAAGTCTATGGGAATTTGGGTTTCTTGTTCACACTATGTTGTTCAAAATGCTGCCTTTTTGTGGCAGAACTTTGGTCAAAAACTCAGCTTTGCAGTGCAAAACCCAAATGGCAAAAACAATTGACATGTTGCTTCTTTGAAAAGCTGAGTTTTTGACCAAAGTTCTGCCTCATAAAGGCAGCATTTTGAACAACATAGTGTGAACAAGAAACCCAAATTCCCATAGACTTTGCTTGAATAGAAGAACACATCCATTTTGGCATTAAACAGCGCAGAAGAAAAAGCAGCAAAAAAGCAGGTAAAAAGCAGGTAAAAAGCAACGTGCGCACATACCCTTACTTAAGAAGTGTCTCCGTATCTTATCTGCATTTTGTATCATCATCTGTAAAATACTTTACTAATAACAAGCATTTATTCTTTCAACAAAATAAAGGGAACACCTGAATCTAATCTATATTTTCATGACCAAAATCTATGCGTTCTGGTGATAGACTTGTTTTCTGCTGGTATGGAGACGACTTCAACCACCCTGCGATGGGGATTATTATTAATGATGAAATATCCTGAAATCCAAAGTAAGGCTTTCATTTCACATTATTAGCAATTCAATGTTTTAATGCTACCTTCATTTATTTAACAAATGCACTGTGGTCTATCACATTATAGAAAAAGTGACTGTTTTATCAGGTTGAGCAATTACAGTATATGCAGCATGGCACAGACAGAACATTTTTGTATAATTTCTCCAATTAGTCTAACCTTTAGTATTATGTAAGCGGTTAAGTATTTTAATTCAGTTTAATTATATATTTTATGGTACTGCAATGGGCCATACAGCTACCCCATAATAATGTAAAAGCATATATTATCTCTGCATTCATCAGAACAACATTTTTTCATCAAAGATTTACAAGTTGTACATTGAAAGTGATCCTAGTTTAATTGTATATTGACAGTAATTAAAGTGTCTACATTTAAAACATCACATCTTATTTACTGAACAGAAAAAGTTCAAGATGAAATTGAAAGTGTTATTGGATCTGCTCAACCAAAAACAGAACATAAGAAACAAATGCCGTATACTGATGCTGTGATTCATGAAATTCAAAGATTTGGTGATATCGTACCTGTAAACCTTCCACATGCAACAATTAGAGACGTAACCTTCAGAGGTTATTTTATTCCAAAGGTGATTTGAGATACAATATTTTATCATATGTAATGTCCTTTTGTGCTTAGTAATGGGTGAGTTTGTAGTATGCAGTTGACAAATTTACAATGTAATCAGATTGTGCTAAGGAGGTCTTATGGGATTTTTTTTACATTGTGACCAAAAATGCATGTTTATTTTACAATAGTCCCTACTATGTGCTCAAATTATTAAACATAAAGAAAAACATTTTAAATAGGAATCAGCAAACAAACGTTATTCTTGCTATTCACTCTATTAGATTATACAATTTTACAATTCAGAGTCTTTTGACTGCTTGAATTCATTGAATCCTAAAAATATAGGAAAACAGATAATGTAAATAACAATCAGCCTGTTACGTCACCGCCGGAGTCTGCTCCAGCGACTTCTGCTCCGATCGCCAGGCGACGCCGTGTTCCTGCCGTGGATGGTGCTGGTGATGGGAGAGAAGTCGATGCCAGCAGCACCAGTGGGCGCAGGCTCCGATCATCCACTGGGCTGGGTTAGCTTGGGATCTGCAGTACCGCTGGCTGACTGTAGGTGGCATGTGTCTTCCAGTTGAAGTTGCCAGCGTTCAGCTACAGCCAATGGGAAGACACCACACCCTTCTTATTTCCCCTCCTGTCACATGATTACTGCCAGATATAGATCTGATTTTCCTGGCTCCTGTTACGTCCTATTGTGTTGGTGATTCCTGTGTTGACTTCTGCGTGTTTTGACTACTCTTCTGCCTACTGTTTTTGTACCTTGCTGCCCGACCCGGATCTGACCTCTGCTACGTTTGCTGACTACGTCACTGCCTGCTGATTCTGTCCCTGTTCCGCTATTCCTGGTTTGACCCTGCCTGACTACTACTCTCATCGGACTGCAGCCTTCCACAGGTAGTGATCTCCAGTTCCCTGTGTAATTCCAAATCCCTGTATAGGGGTTAAAGGGTTTCAGGGTTCTGGGGGTCCTACTTGGTGAGTGGCTTCCCTCTAGCCTCCCCGTTACAGCCCATCTGAGTCTGTGGATCCAGGCAGGCGTTACACAGCCCTGGACTTATGATGGACACACAGATGTCTTTTTACAGTACAGTTATCAGAACTATGTCTTGCACCAAGCTGTCTATGCATTTATCCACCAAAGAATCAGTATAAAATGAAAGTTGGAACTTAAGCGGGCTTTACACACAGCGACACCGCTAGCGATGTCGCTGATGAAAGCACCCGCCCCCGTCGGTTGTGCATCACGGGCAAATCGCTGCCCGTGGTGCACAACATCGCTTACACCCGTCACACATACTTACCTGCTTAGCAACATCACTGTTGCCGTCAAACCGCCTCCTTTCTAAGGGGGGCGGTTCGTTCGGCGTCACAGCGGCATCACTAAGCAGCCGCCCAATAGAAGTGGAGGGGCGGAGATGAGTGGGTCGAACATCTCACCCACCTCCTTCCTTCCTCAATGCGGACGGCCGCAGGTAAGGTGATGCTCCTCGCTCCTGCGGTGTCACACATAGCGATGTGTGCTGCCGCAGGAACGACAAACAACTTGCGTCCTGCAACAGCAACGATAATCGGGATTACAACGACTGGACAACGATATGGTGAGTATTTTTGATCGTTAACGGTCGTTCGTGCGTTTCACACGTAATGACGTCGCTAACGAGGCCGGATGTGGGTCACGAATTCCGTGACCCCCAACGACATCTCGTTAGCGATGTCGTTGCTTGTAAAGCAGGCTTAAGAAGCATGCAATATTAGCCTAAAATGTAATATAATTTTCAATGTGCACATATATGTTTTTGACTGCTCAGGAGGCTACTGGCCTAGAATTTATAATACAAATATAATTTCACAGCCATACCTGGGATCATTTTTTCTCTGCTACAGCCATTGCTAATGAAAAAGCAACTTCAAACCATAGTGATTAGCTGTAATTACATTACAAATAACCTGTCAGGTGCAATATGTACCCAGAGCCACGAGCAGTTCTGGGTACATATTGCTAATCCCTGCTTAACTGTCCCTGTATACACTAGCATAGATAAAGGATCTTTAGAAAAAGTATTTCTAAAGATTGTTTAAAATATGCTAATGAGGCCAGTGACTAGTCCAAGGGCGTTAGTTCCCTTGGCTAGTCGGCCCACATAGCATGTTAGCATGTCCCTGTGGACATACTCACATATTAATGAATGCACAGTGATGTAGCACATACCTCACTCTTGATGGCGGCCGGTGGAGGATGAATGCGCACTGGGCATAATCCGGATTCCCCTAGAGTTCCGATCATGCGTACTAAACTGATGCCGGGTGTAAGCTTCCTGGCTTCAGTAAGGTATAGGTATATAGGTATCAGGGACTCCAGATCATGCACAGTGCGCATTCATCCTCCATTGGCCATCATGAACAGCTAGGTATGTGCGGCGTCACTGCGTATTCATTAGCATGTTAGTACGCCCACAGGGACATGCTAACATGCTATGTGGGCCGACTAGCCAAGGGAACTAACGCCCTTGTGTCTAGTCATCAGCCTCATTAGCATATAATAAAGGATCTTTAGAAATACTTTTTCTAACGATCTCTTTATCTATCCTACTAGATACAGGGGCGGTTAGGCAGTGATTATCAATATACATCCAGTACTGCTCGTGGTTCTGATTGCATATTGCGCCCGACAAGTTCACTTTAACGAATGAATCTAGCAGCACGTAATCAATTTTTCCGCTGTGCTACCATTTGGTATATAAAGCATTACATGGCTCTCATTAAAATAAGTGAGCCATTCACATAATGCACTTACAGTTAGGTCCAGAAATATTTGGGCAATGACTGAATCTTTGGTATTTGGCTCGGCATGTTAATAATTTATATTTAAAATAAAACAACTGACATGCTATGCCGGCGTCACATGGTACGATCTATCGTGCGATTGCACGAGCGATCGTACCTGCCCCCATCGTTTGTGCGTCATGGGCAATTAGTTGCCCGTGGTGCACAAAGTCGTTTACCCCCGTCACACGCACTTACCTGCTGATCGACATTGCTTTGGGCTGTGAACATGCACTTCCTGAAGGGGGAGGGACGTTCGGCGTCACAGCGACGTCACACAGCGGCCGGCCAAAAGAAGCGGAGGGGCGGAGATGAGCGGGACGTAACATCCCGCCCACCTTCTTCCTTCTGCATTGCCGGCGGGACGCAGGTAAGCTGCAGTTCATCGTTCCCCAGGTTGCCACACGGAGCAATGTGTGCTGCCCCAGGTACGATGAACAACCGGCGCACAGAAGGAGGACCGGCATTTTGAAAATGAGCGACGTGTCAACGAGCAACGATAAGGTGAGTATTTTTGCTCATTCACCGTCGCTCGTAGCTGTCACACGCTTTGATATATCAGACGATGACGGATGTGCGTCACTTACGACGTGACCCCATCGACATGTCGCCCGATATATCGTCTCGTGTGATGCCGGCACCAGTGAAGTATCGGCTTCCAGGTATTATTTAAAGGGTTGAAAAATAATTATGACACGTTTAGGAATTGCAACCATTTTTCCACAAAGCCTCCTTATTTCAGGGGCTCAAAAGTAATTGGATAAACTTACTTTACCATAATAAAAATATTTATTTTTAATACTTTGTGGAGAATCCTGAAGTCTGCTAGTGCTTTTTCAGCCCTTTAGAACAGCTTACTTCAGTTTATGATTGTTTATGAGGCTAGCTACATTACGTTTTGTCTTAAGTCCAGTATGTAAAATGTGCTGGCATTGGATCATGAGCCTTTTCAAGCCTTCTCCAAACTTTCATGTTCTTATCATTCTGGTACAGGTTTATCTTTGTTTCATCTGTCCATTGAATGCTTTTCCAGAACTGAACAGCTTCTTTAAATGTTTTTTTTTTGTAAAGTCTTATAGTTTCATAGTTTTTAAGGTTGAATGTAGACTTAAAGGAGGGGCTCACCCCTTTTCATTATTGGCCACATGGATATTATGTTGAGAAACAACGTTTCTCTCAAATATCTTATGTTGCCAATAGTGCCTGTTGGAGGCACTATTGTAGTCGACTCACCCCATCATGTGACCCCCGGGGCTCAGTCACCCCCGGGATATGGTGATGTCACGTCAACTGAGGGCATCTGCAGTCTCCGTGAGTGACAGGACTGTGGGCAGCATTTCACCACTCAGCACATCCCATCATCTCAATGATCCCTCCTCCCTCACTGCAAAGCGTGCAAGCAGGAGGGATGCTGGGTGGTGAGGAGCGGTGAAATTCCGTCCACAGTCCAGTCATTCATGGAGACTTGAGCCGGCCGTGGTGATGTCACGTGAACAGGAAGTTGACGTGATATCACTGGATCCCCGAGATCACTGAGCCCCG
The DNA here is from genome assembly GCF_048569485.1 of Anomaloglossus baeobatrachus. Taxonomy (NCBI): domain Eukaryota; kingdom Metazoa; phylum Chordata; class Amphibia; order Anura; family Aromobatidae; genus Anomaloglossus; species Anomaloglossus baeobatrachus. The sequence continues at coordinate 661,776,537 of NC_134355.1, read as the reverse complement.
GGAGTCATACGATGGGGTGAGTGGACTACAATAGCGCTGCTCACAGGCATTATTGGCAACATAAGATATTTGAGAGAAAAAAAATAAAATGGTCAACCACTTCTTTAAGCTCATCCCATAGCCTAGTCTAATCTCTCCTTTCTATTTGAAGGCTGATTAATGCTTGGAACCCTCGGCTGAACTCTCTGTAATTTGCTCTTATGAAGTCCTCTTATAATGGACTTAGATACTAAAACACCGACTTCCTGGAGAGTGTTCTTCACTTGGATGGATGCTGTGATAGGCTTTCCTTCACTATGGGAAGAATTCTACAATAATCCACTACTGTTGTCTTCCATGGATGTCCAAGCCTTTTTGAGTTTTCAAGCTCACCAGTGAACTTTTTTTTTTTTTTGCAGAATGTACCAACTGTTGATTTGGCCATTTCTAACATCTCTGCTATCTGTGTTTGATTTCCTCTCTTTTTTTCATTCTAATGATAGTCTATTTCTCCTCCTTTGAGAGCTCCTTTGACTGCATCTTCCAAATGCAAATACCATACCTGGAATCAGCTCCAGACCTTATACCTGCTGAATTGATGATAGATTAACAAGGGTGTTGCCCATTAAAGGGCTTTTGAGTTACCTGTTCAATTATTTTTGGCCACTTGAAAAAGAGGCCGCTACATATTAAAAGGAACTTGTCAGGTCTAAATTCCCTTAGTCCATTTATGATATGTAAATGACCTCCTTGACTAGTTGGTGGGGCGTTTGTTTCCCAGACTAGTCAGCCCACCTAGCTTGTTACCACATCTCTAGCATCATCGCCAGCACTATACAAAGATGTTAATAAAGTGCAATGTAATAAAGGGACTGTTAGGAAGGCACTTTAGATAGGAACAAACAGCTGCTGGTGGTTCTGGGGGGCACGGGGGGACCTGACAGGTTTCCTCTAAAGACCTGTAATTCCTAAACCCTTTCTCCTACTAGAATGTGAATACTCTCAAATCAAAGCTGAGAGTCTGCACTTTAAGCCCATATTGATTATATAGCTGTATCTTGAATATGTTTTGGTAAATTGCTAAAATGTCAAAACTTGTGTCACTGTTCAAATATTTCTGAGTGTGAGACATCGTCTTTATTGTAAAACTCTGCTATGAATGTCATTGCATTCCCACTTACATGATATTTGTATATTAGGGCACAGTTGTTATCCCATTGCTGCACTCTGTCCTTAAGGATGGATCCTGCTTTGAGAAGCCAGAACAGTTTTATCCAGAACACTTTCTTGATGCGGAAGGAAATTTAAAGAAGAATGAAGCTTTTATCCCATTTTCACTAGGTAAGACAGAAGGACAGAAATGCCAGTGTAATCAATGAAGCAGAAAAGCCAGATCAGATCCCATACTTTGCACTGACGAGGGGCAATCACCCCAAAACACCGTGTCTGCAAATTGGGGTTCTGATCTGGCATAAATCCTAGGTCATATGAAAAGGCTTGTTAAAAAGCCACTTTGGACTTTTAGGATTGCTACTTTCAATAGGTGGTGCTAGAGTTTGTCTCCTTTCTCCCCGGAGAGACTTCCTATGTCAAGATATATATATACATATATATATATATATATATATATATATATATATAATGTACATTACCAATATTTGCACAATATTAACATGTTCTTTTGCAAAGGGAAGTTTGGACTTTTGAACCAGTGAAACCTCTTACCTTTGGTAATAAAGAGGTTTTCTCTTAAAATTCTTCTTAGGACCATTGGGTTTACATGGACAGATCTTTTCTCATAACGAGTGTTTGATGCTCGTTTTAGGCTTATTAACACTGACCAATATCAACTATATTATGCAAACAAATGATTTTTTAAGGAGAAACAGTCACCAAGTTTTTGCTATATAATCAGAGAGCAGCATGATGTAGAGGCTGAGACCCTGATTCCGGCGATGTGTCACTTGCTTGTCTACATGCTATTATTTTGATACAATCACTGTTTTCTCTGCTGTGGATCTCGCAGTGCTCAGAATGCTGAACTCTGTATAACCCCGACCAAACCACTAATTGGTAGCTTTCTCTATACATTGTATATTGTCTAAAAGCTGCTAATCAGTGGTGGGTATGGGGTTAAAAACAGCAGAAGGTTTAGAAGGCAGGTAATCCAGCAGTGATATTCTCCTGCTGATAAAACACTGATTTTATTGAAACAGCAATACACAGCCCAGTAAGTGACATATTGCTGAAATCAGGATCTAAACCCCTACCATGTTTTTCTACAATGACAGATACAGATACCCTGTAATACCAACATAAACAATCCAATAACCTTAAGAACCAACACTTTCATGGTATGTTTAGATGGCCCAATGATCAGCTGATTCTATTGACCCATCTAGAGAGGTCTCTACCAACTAAAGCTCCTCGTGCACCTATTGCCATTGTACCATATATACCTATCTCTGTTACTTGTACTTTGACAGCCATTAAACTTTCTTATTCTATCTCATCCAGGTAAGAGAAGTTGTGCCGGAGAGAACTTGGCAAAAATGGAGCTTTTCCTGTTCTTCACAACTCTGCTACAGAACTTCACATTCCGGGCCCCACCAGGGGCAGAACTGGACCTCAATCCAGCCGTGGGGTTCACTAATGCCCCAATACCCCATGAAATATGTGCGATTCCTCGCAGATAAGAAAATAATAATATGGCAATGGATATGCCTTAATAAACATATTATTTCTGAGTTACTATAATATACATAGACAATGATATCATAATAATGTACATATTGTGAAATATTCATTTATGAAACTTTTATTTTACAAATACAAATTAAAATATTTGTTTAATGTCGCCTTTTATTTGATACTAGTAAAAAAACACACTGCTTTTGACATTTCATAACAATATCCAGCATATTCAGATGCTCCAATTATAGAGACACTTTATTTATGCAGAATTGATTCTTGCATTGCTGATTTTTTTCCAATTCCATAGTAATAAATATTAATGAATCAGCACTAAAATGCTGAAGTGTTGGTGCTCGAATCGAGCAGGTCAGACATTCGGATGGGCACGACTCCAATACACAGTATAATGGAAGTCAATGGGAAACTCAAGCATTTGTTTCGGAAAACTCTAACAGGAGGTCTGAGGGGGGCAGGAAATTCATTGCCGTGGGTGGAAACAGTGCTCAAATGGAACGGGAACAAATGGAATCTCTGACTCCCAGGTCGCTCCTGAGAACAATGTTGTCAGAGTATCACTCCCCTTTTGGGGACTAACAATAAGGCCGGGGCCACACGGGGGATTAGTGTGATCCTCGCATAACACTAGGATCACACTGGCAGCACAGCAGGAGCCAAGTGTCATGCGTGTGTCACTGCGACTAAGGTCCGATCATGTGATCGGACCACAGCTGCGGGAGGGCGGGCCGGCACTGAGGAGGGGAGGGCCAGCGCTGAGGAGGGGAGGCCCGGCACTGAAGAGGGGAGGGTCAGCACTGAGGAGGGCCTGCACTGAGGAGGGCCTGCACTGAAGAGGGCCTGCACTGAGGAGGGGCGGCCCAGCGCTCAGGAGGGGAGGGCTGGAGCTGAGGAGGGCCTGCACTGAGGAGGGCTTGCACTGAGGAGGGCCTGCACTGAGGAGGGGCGGGCCAGCGCTCAGGAGGGGAGGGCTGGAGCTGAGGACGGCCTGCACTGAGGAGGGCCTGCACTGAGAAGGGGCAGGCCAGCGCTGAGGAACGGAGGGCTGGAGCTGCGGAGGGGAGGGATTTATAAGAATAAAAAAGGTCAGCTCACCCCTCTTCACTCCTGGATTCTGCACTGATGCAATGAAACACCCTGGCCCGGGCGGCAATGGATATCAGCAAAGGAAAAAATCCAGCATCATGGAGATTTTGTAGAAATAAAACTTGATTTTATTGTAGCAGAATAAAAACATGCAGACTGTGCAGTGGGCACAGAGGCACAGGTGAAAAGTGTGGGAGGGATTTATCTCCCTCTCTCCTCCGTAGCCGGCTATTGCCATTCTCACTCTGCACTCGCAGTACACCGGTGTACCGCGAATGCAGTGCGATCTTTCTCTCGCCCCATAGACTTGAATGGGTGTGAGAGAAACAAGGACCGCACTACAATTGCATCATGCTGCAATTGTTTTCTCGGTCCGATTAGGGCTGAGAAAATAATCGCTCATGGGCGCTGACACACAGTCTAATATTGGTCCGAGTGGAATGCGATGTTTTATCGCATTGCACTCGCTCCGATTTTCATGCCGTGTGGCTTAGGCCTTAAACATACAAAATTGAGGTAAAATAGATTTTCCAGGAAAAAATGTTAGGAAACCTTTTATCCTGTATAATGATTTGTATTTACTGCAAAAGTTAAAAGAGAAAAAAGAAACCCCACCTCTTCCATAACCTAATAGCCGGGCCATTTCTCACTAGTCAGCATATTTCCCCGTCCCCTATGACTACAGTATATAACATTTTAGAGGGGAAAATAAAACCAACACTCACCAGTAGTCCCCGATAACTGTAATTTTAATATTGTATTACCTTATCTGGGCATGTCATGTGTGTCTATAAGGGAGGGACTCTGAACCTCACAAAGCCTATGCATATGTCGCACCCCAGAGCTATGGGGTACTGTCACGCTCCCCGGGTCCCCTGTGCTGCCCTCCGGCTCACCTGTCACGCTCCCCGGGTCCCCCGTCTCGCTTCCCGGTTCCTTGGTCCGGTCACCGCCGCTCCCCGCTCTCCAGCACCCCTTGCCAGCGCGTCCCCAGCGTCCTGGTCCCCGCACCCGGCGTCCGTCGGCTTCACAGCCCCATCCTGGCCCTGCTGCCTCCTCCTCGCAGCTTCCTGCTCTGGCTTCTGGCACTCGGGCCGCGCGCATGCGCATTAGGGCGCGCGCGCGGTCATTGACCCTTTCTTAAAGGGCCAGCGTCCATTAACAGGAAATGATGCAAAACAGGTACAGGGTATAAAGGGGGTTTATGTCCAAGGGGGCGGGGCCTGATCTTCGTGTTTCTTAAGCTAGGAGTCAGGTCTCCTGGTGTATATGTGTATATACTCACCTATCTCTCTTGTAGAGCCGTGCCTGCCTCGCCATCCGGTCCAGACCGAATCCCGAACCCCGAACGCAGTCCATCTGCCATCCTGACAGTCCGTACCATCTCGGATCCCTGCGGTGACCTGTCATCTCGCTCCAAAGGTTCCGGACCCCGCCTGACATCTTCTCGGCTTCCGAACCTGAGCTGCGTCACCCGGACTACCACCAGTGACTCCGTAGTCCCAGGGACTTCTCCGTTATACTCCTGTGCACGGACTGTTCTGCTGCCTATAGTGCTCCAGCTACCGGACCCCTTACCACCATCTAGGAGTTCGGCCCAGTGGATCCACCTCCTGGGTCTGCCCGTCCACCTGGCCCTGACAGTAAGATCAGGCCATGGATCCCGCTGCAGCACTAGCAGCCGTACAGGAGGAACTCCAACGCCAGCGTGAGACTCAGACCCCCATGCTGCAATTTATGTCTTCTGTGGACGCCCGCCTGAACACGCTACAAGCGGCAGTCACGTCTTCAGCATCCCGGGCCTCCACTAGTCAAGCCACGGCTCCAGCTCCCGTGGCGACTTCTTCAGATACTTCCAGACTTCGTTTGGCCTCACCACCCCGGTACGCCGGAGACCCCAAGACCTGCAGGGGATTCTTAAACCAATGCTCCCTCCATTTCACGCAGCTGCCGCATTTGTTTGCCTCTGATCAAGCCAAGGTCGCCTTCATCATGTCCCATCTAGAGGGTGAGGCACTGGCGTGGATGAACCCCTTGTGGGAGAAGGGGGATCCTGTGACCACGAACATCCAGGACTTCCTGCAGGCATTCCGTGGCACCTTTGATGAGCCCGGACGCGCCTCCGCGTCTGCTTCGTCTCTTCTCCGGCTGCGTCAGGGGACTCTGACGGTGGGCCAATACGCAATCCGGTTTCGCACCTTGGCTTCGGAACTCGGGTGGAACAACGAGGCCCTAACCGCCGCCTTCTGGGAAGGACTCTCGGGGCGAATTAAAGATGAGCTGGCGGGTCGTGACGTACCGACCACCCTGGATGCCCTGATTACCCTAGCGACTCGAGTGGACATCCGCTTTCAGGAGCGATCCAAGGAAGTGTCCCGTGAGAGACGACCGGTACGGCATTCCTCTCCTCCGCAGAAGCCCGCCGTACTTCAGTCTTCGACAGCTGGGGTCCCCGTCCACGAGCCCATGCAGATCGACAGAGTGCGGCAGTCTGAACAACGTAGAGCTGAGCGGCTCGCCAAGGGCCTCTGCTTTTACTGCGGAGAGGATACACACCTGCTACGCTCCTGTCCTGAGAGGCCGGGAAACTCCAAAGCCTAGGGTTGGTAGGAGAGGCCACCCTAGGTGCTGGGACTCTCTCAGACCCGGTTACATGGACTGTGCAAGTGACAACGGGAGAGACGCAGTTCACGGCTGAGGCATACCTCGATTCCGGGGCAGCAGGCAATTTCATCCAGCAGGCCACGGTGGACAAGTACCAGGTGCCTGTTACTCCACTTGACAAGCCCCTCGTGATTGCCTCTGTGGATGGGAGACCCCTCTCTGACACCATCTCCTGGATCACCAAGCCGGTGGAACTGCGTATCGGTGCCCTGCACACCGAGAACATCGCTCTCTACGTCCTCCCACACATGTCCCATCAAATCCTGCTGGGACTTCCCTGGTTGCGGACACACGAACCATCAGTCAGCTGGGGCACTGGCGAAATCACCCGATGGGGCTCTTCGTGCCATGAGAAGTGCCTGAAGACCATACAACCCATCCGACGACCTCCGGTTCCAGAGAACCTACCGGGGCTGCCCTCGGCCTATTGGTCCTTTGCAGACGTCTTTGATAAAAAGGAATCCGAGGTACTTCCGCCACATCATCCCTACGATTGTGCCATTGACCTGCTCCCTGGAACTACACCACCTCGAGGACGGATATATCCATTGTCTCCAGCCGAAACAAGGGCCATGTCTACTTACATCACAGAGAGCCTGGCAAGGGGATTCATCCGGAGATCCTCCTCTCCTGCTGGAGCAGGTTTCTTCTTTGTCAAGAAGAAAGAGGGCGACTTACGCCCATGCATAGACTACCGGGGTTTGAATCAAATCACCGTAAAAAACAAGTACCCTCTGCCGCTCATCCCTGAATTGTTTGACCGGCTTAGAGGAGCTCGTGTGTTCACCAAGCTGGATCTTCGGGGTGCTTACAATCTGGTCCGCATCCGCTCTGGGGACGAATGGAAGACCGCGTTCAACACTCGCGATGGGCACTATGAATACTGCGTGATGCCCTTCGGCCTGTGTAACGCCCCAGCCGTCTTTCAAGAACTGGTGAACGACGTCTTCCGGGACCTTCTTTACCTCTGTGTGGTAGTATATCTGGATGACATCCTTGTCTTCTCTCCGGACCTCCAGACCCACAGAGAGAACGTGCAGCTGGTTCTACAAAGACTGAGAGAGAATCGTCTGTACGCGAAGTATGAGAAGTGTGTCTTTGAGCAGTCTTCTCTCCCCTTCCTGGGGTACATCATCTCTGATACCGGACTGCAGATGGATCCAAAGAAGGTCTCCTCCATTCTCAACTGGCCTCCTCCTTCTGGACTGAAGGCAATCCAACGCTTCCTGGGATTCGCCAACTACTACCGCCAGTTCATCCCTCACTTCTCGGCTTTGACTGCTCCTCTCTCCGCTTTGACCAAGAAGGAGGCTAATCCAAAGGACTGGTCACCTGCGGCCGACGCCGCGTTTGGCTCGCTGAAGCGGGCATTTGCCTCCTCTCCTGTACTTCACCGTCCGGAGTTAAACCGCCAGTTCACCTTGGAGGTGGATGCCTCCTCCTCAGGAGCCGGAGCAGTGCTCATGCAGAAATCCTCCTCCGGGAAGATGGTGACTTGCGGATTCTTCTCCAAGAGCTTCTCAGCGCCTGAACGCAACTACACCATCGGTGACCGAGAGCTCTTGGCAGTCAAACTGGCTCTGGAGGAATGGCGCTACCTTCTGGAAGGAGCAGTGTACCCCGTTATCATTTACACGGACCACAAGAACCTGGAATACCTGCGGTCTGCTCAGCGACTGAACCCACGGCAAGCCAGGTGGTCCTTATTCTTTGCCAGGTTTGATTTCCAGCTCCATTTCCGACCCGCGGACAAGAATGTACGCGCTGATGCCTTGTCCAGGTCTTTCATGCCCATGGAGCAGGAGGAGGAGACTACCCAACCCATCATCTGTCCTAGCAAAATCATTCCGGTGGCCCCTGTCACCCTGGCCCAGATACCGCCCGGGAAGACCTATGTCTCTGAGACAGACAGGCAAAAAGTGTTACACTGGGGTCATGCCTCGAAAACAGCCGGTCATGCTGGTCAGAAGAGAACATGGGGTGCGATTGTACGCCATTACTGGTGGCCATCCCTTCGCACGGACGTCGCTGCTTTTGTCTCTGCCTGCTCCTCTTGTGCCAGGAACAAGACGCCCAAACACCTGCCATATGGCCGTCTTCTGCCTCTGCCGATACCTTCAGTTCCGTGGCAACACATAGCGATGGACTTTATTACAGACTTGCCATTGTCCTCCGGACACACAGTCATATGGGTCGTGGTGGATCGATTCTCTAAAATGGCTCATTTCGTCCCTATGGCTGGATTGCCCTCTGCTCAGGAACTCGCGGACGCCTACATACATCACATCTTCCGCTTGCATGGCTTTCCATCTCACATCGTATCCGATAGAGGAACTCAGTTCACCTCCCGCTTCTGGAGGGCTCTCTGCAACCATCTGGGAGTGACTCTGGACTTTTCATCTGCATACCATCCCCAGTCTAATGGCCAAGTGGAGAGGGTCAATCAAATATTGACCTCTTTCTTACGTCACTATGTCAACGCCCATCACGACGACTGGTCCACGCTTCTTCCTTGGGCTGAATTCTCCCATAACCACCACGTCAGTGAGTCCTCCTCCAGCTCTCCCTTCCATGTCGTTTACGGACTTCAGCCCTCCGTTCCATTGCCTGTATCCCCTTCTTCGGATGTCCCTGCTGCTGATACTGTAGCCCGTGACTTTGCAACCATTTGGGACTCTGTCAAGGCGTCCCTTGGGCGTGCTTCCCTGCGGATGAAAAGACACGCAGACAAGAGACGTCTGGATCCTCCGTGTTTCTCTCCTGGAGATCTAGTCTGGCTTGCATCCAAGTACGTCCGATTGAAGATACCATCCTACAAGCTGGGTCCTCGCTACATCGGGCCGTTTAAAGTCCTGAACAAGATCAATGAGGTCTCCTACAAGCTACAGCTCCCGGCCACGATGAGGATACCCAACTCATTCCACGTCTCCCTGCTCAAGCCGGTTGTCCTGGGTCCCTTCTCCGCTGCTGCCAGTTCGGCTCCTCCTCCTATAGCCGATGACGACATCTATGCGGTAAGGGATATCGTGGCCATGAAGACCGTACGGGGTCGACAGTTCTTCCTGGTGGACTGGGCAGGGTATGGTCCTGAGGATAGGTCCTGGGAGCCCCGGGAGAATGTGGGTACTCCGCTGATCCGTGCCTTCCTGTCCCGGTTGCGGGGAGGGGGGCGTGGGGGGGGGGGGTACTGTCACGCTCCCCGGGTCCCCTGTGGTGCCCTCCGGCTCACCTGTCACGCTCCCCGGGTCCCCCGTCTCGCTTCCCGGTTCCTTGGTCCGGTCACCGCCGCTCCCCGCTCTCCAGCACCCCTTGCCAGCGCGTCCCCAGCGTCCTGGTCCCCGCACCCGGCGTCCGTCGGCTTCACAGCCCCATCCTGGCCCTGCTGCCTCCTCCTCGCAGCTTCCTGCTCTGGCTTCTGGCACTCGGGCCGCGCGCATGCGCATTAGGGCGCGCGCGCGGTCATTGACCCTTTCTTAAAGGGCCAGCGTCCATTAACAGGAAATGATGCAAAACAGGTACAGGGTATAAAGGGGGTTTATGTCCAAGGGGGCGGGGCCTGATCTTCGTGTTTCTTAAGCTAGGAGTCAGGTCTCCTGGTGTATATGTGTATATACTCACCTATCTCTCTTGTAGAGCTGTGCCTGCCTCGCCATCCGGTCCAGACCGAATCCCGAACCCCGAACGCAGTCCATCTGCCATCCTGACAGTCCGTACCATCTCGTATCCCTGCGGTGACCTGTCATCTCGCTCCAAAGGTTCCGGACCCCGCCTGACATCTTCTCGGCTTCCGAACCTGAGCTGCGTCACCCGGACTACCACCAGTGACTCCGTAGTCCCAGGGACTTCTCCGTTATACTCCTGTGCACGGACTGTTCTGCTGCCTATAGTGCTCCAGCTACCGGACCCCTTACCACCATCTAGGAGTTCGGCCCAGTGGATCCACCTCCTGGGTCTGCCCGTCCACCTGGCCCTGACAGGTACTCAGTCCCAGGCCTGGTTTCACTGAGGAATGTCATGGGTGTAATGGCCGGTGCCCGATTCCTTGACCCTGGGGGTCGCTTTTAAAAAAGGGGGAATATATTTACAGGGATAATTAATAAAATTTTTGTCGTGACGCCACTTGAAGTTGCGGCTATAAAGATGGAGCTGCCGCTGCACAGTCTCTCACTACTGAGGCTGATGGTAGTGACAGCCGGGATGTTGCGGACCTCCGCAAGTAGGGCCAGGCCCCAGGGAATAGATGATGGTGGTTGTGGTTTATATCCATTGATAACGCTTGGGCGCGTAAAGAAGGTAGGCCACACAAGGGATTGCAGTGTAACTGGTTCTTTACTCACAAAGTTGTTGCTGGCAACCCGATGGAGGCTGGTCCTCACCACTGGTTCCCTTAGTTCCAGTGCCGGTGGGGTGACCTGATGGCTTACTTCCCCTGCACCTGTCTCTGGTTGGTGGGAGCCGTGGCTTGGAGCATCTAGGGTCCCCTCCTGGTTGTCTTTCAGACTTGGTCCGTACGGCAGGTAACTTGAACCCTTTTAGGACAGATCTTTATTAGTGATGAGCGAGTACTAAAAAGCTCGGGTGCTCGAAGCTCGGGCCGAGCCTCCCAAGATACGCGTGTACTCGGCCCGAGCAACGAGCCCAATGTTATCCTATGGGAGACCCGAGTATTTTTGTGAAATGACCCCCCGGCAGCATGGAGAAACCCTAAAAATGTCACAAAAGTCTCAGAAGAGTGCTCAAATGACATGGCAACAGCATGGGGAAGACCCCTTGAAGCATTTATCACTCAAAAGTCACAGCTGTGAACAATTTTGTCCGCGTTTCACGCCATTTTTACGGACTCACCAGAAAACCTTCCAAAATGACCCCAAAATGATTTTTCATGGCAGAAATGTTAAGGGCACATACCCTATAGTGAGATAGAGCTGGTGTATGTTACTTTTTGAGATTAATACATGAAAGATTTTACGTGAAAACATTGTGTGGCACTCCGATGTCCCTGAGAAGAGACGTACATGAAGGCCTCTTGAGTCTAATGTGCCCATTTTGAGGAAGTGAGTCTTTGTAGTATTTTCCTTTGCCAGGGCAGTCCAAAATTGTGAGGTTCACCAATGCCCCGGCATACAGACGTGCATGAGGGCCTGTAAACCTGAAGTGCCCATTGGAAGGAAGTGGGTGTATTATAGTATAGCCCTTAGGCAGGGCAGCCAAAAATTGGGAGGCTCCACGTTGTCCCTGGATAGAGACGTGCATGAGGGCCTGTAAACCTGAAGTGCCCATTGTAAGGAAGTGGGTGTATTATATTATAGCCCTTAGGCAGGGCAGCCAAAAATTGGGAGGCTCCACATTGTCCCTGGATAGAGACGTGCATGATGGCCTGTAAACCTGAAGTGCCCATTGTAAGGAAGTGGGTCTATTGTAGTATAGCCCTTAGGCAGGGCAGCCAAAAATTGGGAGGCTCCACGTTGTCCCTGGATAGAGACGTTCATGAGGGCCTGTAAACCTGAAGTGCCCATTGTAAGGAAGTGGGTCTATTGTAGTATAGCCCTTAGGCAGGGCAGCCAAAAATTGGGAGGCTCCACGTTGTCCCTGGATAGAGACGTGCATGAGGGCCTGTAAACCTGAAGTGCCCATTGTAAGGAAGTGGGTGTATTATAGTATAGCCCTTAGGCAGGGCAGCCAAAAATTGGGAGGCTCCACGTTGTCCCTGGATAGAGACGTGCATGAGGGCCTGTAAACCTGAAGTGCCCATTGTAAGGAAGTGGGTCTATTGTAGTATAGCCCTTAGGCAGGGCAGCCAAAAATTGGGAGGCTCCACGTTGTCCCTGGATAGAGACCTGTTAGGTTCTTAGTGCCTCCGTGCTTGCATTTAAAAACCGCACGTGTGTGCCTGTTGGTGGCAGCTTTCCGCTGCATTTGTGTGAGTTTTGCAAAAACTTGGATATAACGCACAAGTCTAGTGAATACACATCAGCACAGCATTGCAAAATGCGCAAGGGCGTTGTCAACGAACAAGGAAGTGGACGTGATGGTGGTGCAGGCAGAGACCGAGGTTGTGTGCAAGCTCTAATTTCGCCACAACAAAGGGCCACATCTAGTCACTCGCACGTCCTGTCCCAAATTCTTGGGGACCGCAGCAGTACACCGCTCTTGAACCAAGACCAGTGTCAACAGGTTGTTAGTTGGATAGCGGATAATGCTTCCAGTCAGATTGGCACCACCACAAACACTCTGTCTTCCACACGGTCAAGTGTCAGTAGCCGTGATACTGCACCGCACATTTCAGAACCTGATCCTCCTTCCTACCACCAGGCCGAGCACACGTCCACGGACATTACTGATCCCACACTTGGACACTCGGAAGAGCTGTTCGTTCACGTTTCCATTCACAAATTCTGGCCTCTCGCCAGCTCCTGTTGAAGTGGGCCATGACGAGATTGTATGTACAGATGCCCAAATATTTGAGCAGCCACGTTCTCACGAAGTTGGCAACGTGTCTCAACAAGGGGTGGACGATGATGAGACACAATTGTCAGGAAGTCAGGAGGAGGAGCAGGGTGCGGAAGAGGAAGACGACGTGGTGGATGATCCAGTAACTGACCCAACCTGGCAGGAGGATATGCAGAGCGAGGACAGCAGTGCACAGGGGGAGGGAGGCGTAGCATCACAACAGGCAGTAAGAAGCAGAGTGGTGGCCCCAGGCAGACGGCAGGCAACTGTTCCCCGGAACAACACGACACAAGGTGCCTGTACAAATGTTAGGTCTTCCCGAGTCTGGCTGTAATACTATTGTATGTATTGAGGATTTCGATTGCGTTAGGGCAATGACAACCAGAGACGAGTTCTTGGTGCAAGACATTTATAATATGCAACCAGCAAATATGTACATAAACGGAACAAAAACACAGTAGAACATAAATACAGGAAATACCTTCCAGGGACTGAGCGAAAGGGAATTCCCGGGACCGCGCACCGGACTCCCCCAGGGAGACCACCAAGAGCGAACCCCTATACAGGGACTGTCTGGCAATCACCCCAGAAGCCCTAAATGCGCAGCAGCCGGGACACAAAAGGGCAATAGGTAAGTCGAAAAATGTCCGTACGTGATGTGAGTCCAGAGTGGTATTAAACGGAAGGAACCGGGCAGAAGTGCCGACCAAAGACGGCAAACGGAGTCCAGGCACAGCTAGATGATACCAGATGAAGTCCAGAGTCGGTGTCGGTTGTTTTCCAAGAGGATCCGAATAACAATCAGGAACCAAAAGCAGCAGGGCAGGAGCACACAGGAAGCAGTATACTCAGGCACTGGACTAAGCTTTAGGGGCGGCTTTTAAACAGATGGACAGGAAGTAGGGCAACAGAACAGAAAACTCCATGTTAACAAAGGGCAAGCTCTTTCAAAAGAAAACTGGAAAACCCGGAACTCTGACACTGGCAGTTTTTTAAGTTGGCTCCAGATGATTCTAAAAAGGCCATTTGCAACACCTGCCATGCCAGCATCAGCAGGGGTACCAAAACTAGCAGCCTGACCACCACCAGCATGATCAGGCACATGTCAGCCAAGCACCCGACTTTGTGGGAAGTACAACAGAGTCGAAGAGCAGTGCTTGCTGATGTCACTGCTACGTCTTCGCTGGTTGTGCATGCGAGCCAATCCCCTGTCCATGCTGCCTGCGAACAAGCCTCCTCCACTCCTGCACCTGCAGTTGCCTACGCAGAAAGAACACCATCATCAAGCACGTCCTTGTCCCAGCGCAACGTTCAGTTATCCATTCAGCAAACCTTTGAACGCAGGCGCAAATACACTGCCAACACCCCACATGCCACAGTTCTAAATGCTAACATTTCGCGACTGCTTGCGCTGGAAATGTTGCCTTTTAGGCTGGTTGAGACAGAAGCATTCCGCGACCTGATGGTGGCAGCTGTCCCACGTTACTCGGTCCACAGCCGCCACTATTTCTCCCGGTGTGCCGTCCCCGCATTGCATAACTAACCACGTGTCACAAAACATCACACGTGCCCTGAACAACGCTGTTTCAGCCAAAGTCCACCTAACCACAGACACGTGGACAAGTGCATGTGGGCAAGGCCGCTACATCTCGTTGACGTCACACTGGGTTAATATTGTGCAAGCTGGGACCCAGTCTGAGCGAGGGACGGAACACGTCCTTCACACACCAAGTTTTGCAGGCCCTACCTCAGTCAGGGTTTCACCCACACTCTACAGCTCCGGAATGTCATGCTCCTCAGCCTCCTCCTCCTCCTGCGCATCCTGATCCACTTTACCCTCCACACCAGTCCCAAGCTGGAAGTGTCGCAGGCGGAGGAGGGGATGGTGCGCTCTCCCACTGCTAGGGTCCGGCTGACGCAGCTCTACGGCTGCTGCTGCTCGTTGGCTCGAGCGATGGCCGGATCCCGGGGACTCGAGCGGCGCTACTCGCCCGTGAGTGAAAAGGGGTGGTTTGGGTTTTGGGGATATTGTCCGTGACGCCACCCACGGTTGTGATGATTGTGTGGACACCACCGCTGCTCTGGACGGGGATCCCGGGAGCCTGTGACAGGGAGCAGCTTTGCTGTTATTTCTCCCCTCCGTGGGTAGGGGGGTTGGTTGTCCCGGGGCCTGGTGATGGGGTAGAGATGGATGACAGGCGGGTTGCGGGGCCTGATGAAGTGCAGGGTCACAGGGGCAGCGCTGTGCCGCACGGCACGGAGGTACTCACTCAGCCCAATGATGATGACACAGTTCACGGTAAAACAAGTGGCTGGATGGACGGGTCACTCGGACGGCTGCGGTTGTTCCTCCCTGCAGGTTAGTGATGACTGTCTCTCCCTGCACCTAAGTTAAGTGTTGGTAGTGATGGTTTCCCAACGGTAACCCGCTCCCTGACCTGGATATGGGCCGGAGGAGCCCCTTTTGCCCACAGGCGCTGGCCCTGGGAGACGGTTGCCCTTAGCGGTGGCTGTGTCTCCCCTTCACGGTTGTACGGTTGCCTTCTATCTGGACTTGGCTGTTTGGAAACCCTGAGGTCCCCTTCACTAACGGATTTGGCAAATTCACGGCGACACCAAGCCTTGCCGGGATCCGAAAGTCCTCTGCCAATGGTGCTGGCTTCTCTTTGTATACCGGTCCGGTACGGCCGGGTCACCACCCGTCCACGGTCCTTACGGCAGACTCCAATCGGCCTCCACTGCAGACGGTCACCACATCCTGCCAACCTTGCTGTCCTGTCTAGGCCACACACCCGGACCAACTTTAGGCTCTTTGCTGTCACTTTTCTCCTCTCTACTACTTTCCTCCTTCCACTTCCTTAGCTTAACTCTCACTGCCTGTGTTTTCCCTCCTCCTCGGTGGGTGGAGACCAACCGCCTGGCTCCACACCCTGGTGTGGACAACAGCCCCTGGGGAAGGCAACAAGGATTTTGTGTTTTGACTATGATATGCCTGCAGGGAGTGTGGGGTGTTTAAGTGTTGTGCTCTGTGGCCCCTGGCTTGTCCAGGGCGACACAGAAGCACTGCAGCACTGCCTCGGCGAAGCGGCAACAGGCAGTGCTGAAGCTAATCTGCATAGGTGACAAACCCCACAATGCAGAAGAGGTGTGGACAGCTCTGAAACAGCAGGCAGATCACTGGCTCACAACTCTGAACCTAAAGCCAGGAAAGGTCGTGTGTGACAATGGCTGGAACCTGGTGGCGGCTTTGAGGCGAGGCCAGCTGACACATGTTCCATGCGTGGCCCATGTGCTCAACCTCGTGGTTCAGCGGTTTCTAAAGTCATACCCAGAGCTGTCTGATCTGCTGGTAAAAGTTCGCCGCCTGTCTGCACATTTTCGAAAGTCACCTACTGCTTCAGCCGGCCTTGCCGGCTTAAGACGCCGTTTGCATCTTCCGGCACACAGACTGGTGTGTGATGTCCCCACGCGTTGGAATTCAACTCTGCACAAGTTGGTCAGGATATGTGAGCAGAAGAGGGCAGTTGTTGAGTACCTGCATCACCTAAGCCGTCGGGAAATGGGTCAAACTCCACACATAACACCTGAGGAGTGGAGATGGATGTCCGACCTATGCACCATCCGCCAAAACTTTGAGGACTCCACCAAGATGGTGAGCGGCGATGACGACATTATTAGCGTCACCATACCGCTTCTCTGCCTTCTAAAATGGTCTCTGCTCAAAAAACAACCATGATGCATTGCAGGCGGAGCGCGATGAGTTTGAGCAAGAAACAGTAGTGGGTGTGGGTGATGATAACACACAGCCCAGCCTCGTCTCATCACAACGTGCAGTGGAGGACTATGACGAGGAGGAGGATGAAGACATGGAGCAACTCTCTGGCCAAATTGAGGATATGACATGCAGTCATATCCTCGGTTCAGCGTGGCTGGCCAGAGGACAGGGTAGATGATGAGGAGGAGGAGGAGGAGGACAGCATGTTCAGTCATCGTGTTGGTCAGGATACTGAAGTGATGGCTGTTAAGAGTCTGGCACACATGGCTGACTTTATGGTAAGCTGCCTGTCTCGTGACCCTCGCGTTAAGAACATCTTGGCCGACAATCATTACTGGTTGGTAACACTGTTAGACCCACGCTAAAAGGAGAACTTTATGTCTCTTATTCCCGAGGCGGAGAGGTCAGGCAAAATGCAGCAGTTCCAGAAGGCCATAGTCACGGAAGTAGGCAAAGCATTCCCCTCACAAAACGCTAGCGGCATAGGTCATGAATCAGTGGACAACCGAGGCGTACAGCCGAGAGAGGCACAAGTCCAATCCGCCAGAGGTAGGGGAACAGTCTTTAAGATGTGCGACAGTTTTCTCAGCCCCTCACGTACCACAGCCCCTGAGGTGCGGGGTAGTGCCACAAGAAATCCTAAGTTTGCCCAGATGCTGAAGGAGTACCTTGCAGATCAAACAACTGTACTCCGACATTCCTCTGTGCCTTACAATTAATGGGTATCCAAGCTGGACACGTGGCATGAATTGGCTCTCTACGCCTTGGAAGGCCTGGCCTGCCCTGCTGCTAGCGTTTTGTCAGAGCGTGTTTTTAGTGCCGCAGGTGGAATCATTACAGATAAACGCACCCGCCTGTCAACTGAAAATGCTGACAGGCTGACTCTGATCAAGATGAACAAGGGTTGGATTGGGCCAGACTTCACCACACACACCACCAGCAAATGAGAGCGGAATTTAAAGTTTGCCATGTACCTCCACTCACCCATGGGTACACACTTCTGGACTTTGGATAATCGCTGGACTGCTCCTCCTTCTCCTCATGCGCCACCATGATGATGACCGTTACAAATTGCAATACTTAGGCCTTTGTTTCAGGTATACCCCCAGTGGTAAATTTTTTCGCCCATTCTTTGCAGAATGGACATTACAACGACAGGAGACCCGCTCCTTTGTAATGGGAACAATGTTTTGAGGCCCTCATGCACGTCTCTACCCAGGGACAACGTGGAGCCTCCCAATTTTTGGCTGCCCTGCCTAAGGGCTATACTACAATAGACCCACTTCCTTCCAATGGGCACTTCAGGTTTACAGGCCATCATGCACGTCTCTATCCAGGGACAATATGGAGCCTGACGCTGCCACCGACTGCCACACACGTGCTGTTTTTAAATGCAAGCACGGACGCAATAAGAACCTAACTGGTTTTTAGGAGCGACAATTACTGAGAAGTCTGACACTATCAGACACTGCTGAATGACGTGTATTATACACTAGACTTGTGCGTTATATAATAGTTTGTGCAAAACGCGCACCTGTACCCTGCCACCGACTGCCACACACGTGCTGTTTTTAAATGCAAGCACGGACGCAATAAGAACCTAACTGGTTTTTAGGAGCGACAATTACTGAGAAGTCTGACACTATCAGACACTGCTGACTGACGTGTATTATACACTAGACTTGTGCGTTATATAATAGTTTGTGCAAAACGCGCACCTGTACGCTGCCACCGACTGCCACACACGTGCTGTTTTTAAATGCAAGCACGGACGCAATAAGAACCTAACTGGTTTTTAGGAGCGACAATTACTGAGAAGTCTGACACTATCAGACACTGCTGACTGACGTGTATTATACACTAGACTTGTGCGTTATATAATAGTTTGTGCAAAACGCGCACCTGTACGCTGCCACCGACTGCCACACACGTGCTGTTTTTAAATGCAAGCACGGACGCAATAAGAACCTAACTGGTTTTTAGGAGCGACAATTACTGAGAAGTCTGACACTATCAGACACTGCTGACTGACGTGTATTATACACTAGACTTGTGCGTTATATAATAGTTTGTGCAAAACGCGCACCTGTACCCTGCCACCGACTGCCACACACGTGCTGTTTTTAAATGCAAGCACGGACGCAATAAGAACCTAACTGGTTTTTAGGAGCGACAATTACTGAGAAGTCTGACACTATCAGACACTGCTGACTGACGTGTATTATACACTAGACTTGTGCGTTATATAATAGTTTGTGCAAAACGCGCACCTGTACGCTGCCACCGACAGACACACACGTGCTGTTTTTAAATGCAAGCACGGACGCAATAAGAACCTAACTGGTTTTTAGGAGCGACAATTACTGAGAAGTCTGACACTATCAGACACTGCTGACTGACGTGTATTATACACTAGACTTGTGCGTTATATAATAGTTTGTGCAAAACGCGCACCTGTACGCTGCCACCGACTGCCACACACGTGCTGTTTTTAAATGCAAGCACGGACGCAATAAGAACCTAACTGGTTTTTAGGAGCGACAATTACTGAGAAGTCTGACACTATCTGGACTGTTTTACACTGTGTACACCAGCCCCAGATATGATGAAGGCTGGTATACGGTCACCACTACCCTGCCTGCCTGCCTGTATACTGCTACAATAGTCCTGACAAGGACTCTTCTGGTCACTAGCCTGTATTCCGACCTGGCTATACCCTGCCTGTATATAGCAACAATAGTCCTGAGAAGGACTCTGCTACTGTACTCCGACCTGGCTATACCCTGCCTGCCTGTATACAACTAGAATAGTCCTGAGAAGGACTTCTGGTCACACTGTTTGCAGCCCTGCTCCGGAACTAACTATAAAGGGCCGCAAACCTTTCCCTGAATCAGCAACACTCTCCCTGCACTGACTGTCTGGATAGTTGTGAGCAGAGCACAGCGCGCCGGCCGATATAAAGGCTCGGTCACGCTGTGCAGGCCGGCCAATCACTGCAATTCCACAACTAACAGGGCTGTGGCATTGCAGTGGTCTGCCAGCCAATCCCTGCATGAGGGCTGGCTCTCAAAAGAGCGCCAACATGCAGAAATGAAGACCACGAGTACAGCACGAGTATCGCGAGATTACTCGGTCCCCGCCGAGCAGCCCGAGTACAGCGATACTCGTGCGAGTACCGAGTAGTGACAAGCATGCTCGCTCATCACTAATCTTTATTCTCATTCCCCAGTTCTCCCATCGTTACTGTGCCCCGGAATTTATGGTCGGTAAGGTCCTGGAAGGTTCCCTCACGGTGAAGATCTTATAAGGTCTGCCTGGAGTGTTTTCCTGACCTAGGGCTCTGTACCCTGTTGGTATGGTTCCGAGAGTACTCCACCATACTCCTTCGGTAACCACATGCCTGAGCCTGACTGGTCACTGCTACACTCTCCTGTGAGTACTGTTACGTCCGTCTACTTCCACCTCCACTCCCTGACTGTCTGACCCAGCCTCCCTGGTAGTCATCCAGTGGACTGGATCAGTTCCAAACTAGGTCATCATCCATTTTGTCTGACCCTAGCCCGTCACCAGTTTCTGGGGGGGGAAGGGGAATAAAATGAATGTTTTGGTGTTACCGGCACTGGTCTTCTGGGTCCCTGGGGCAGGCTTTGCATCTTTGACAGGATGCAGTTCCTTGTAGCTCCTGATGGCTCAGGGATGCTACACATGCAGTGCATGAATTGCATTAAAATTAGAAGGAAAATTGACTCTGATACACCATGTATTAGACATAAAGGAGGGACTCATACAAATTCTGTTAAAATTGTTAGGTAGTGCAATACACCCTGGAGGACATGTATAGGAGGGCCTCCGAATTTTTTTTTAACCCATTTTTAATAAGGTATACATCTATATATGTAAGAGAATTGTAGAAATAGGCCTCATATAATGTACATCCTGAAAAAAAGTAAAAAGGAGGGTATCATACACAGCTTGGAAAAATTAAGAGTGAGGGTCACATGATGACCCTCTAAAAATTATGAGTAAGGGCTGCATGTTTACCTTCTTAACATTTGGAGCGAGGGCTGTCTGATGACCCTATAACAAAAACATTTTAAGAGAGGACTGCATGATGACCCTGTTGATATCGTGGAGGAAAATAAGAAAAAGAAGAAACCATGAACCACATACTCTTTTTTTTTTTTTGGACGGCAAGGGGTGCTTGGGAATACATCAGAAAAAAAAGAATATTTTAATTGGTTTTAGGATTTGCTGCTTTCATTTTGTCGGGATGAGAAGTCTGGACCAATCCAGGCCTTATTAATTTCAATAAAAGGCAGCCTGTCAGCATTGTCAGTTGGCAGGTGAATGTGCCTATCAGTTATTGGTACTTTTTAGTGCCTTCACAATATTGCCATCTCAGGCAGGAAATAAATAATATTTCTTTGTGTCAGACAGATGTCAGTGTAGGATTGCGAGACATCTGTTTGAAAGGGGAAGGGAACATCAACCATGAGTGGTAAATCAGGATGAGGTTGTGGTGGAAGAGTGAAAAGGTGAGGTGTTGTAGGTGTACATGTGAGAAGTTCTGTTACGCAAAGTTCTAGGGAGCAAACACCGGCTCATCCTATCCCAAGAAAAATGAGAACAACTTCTTTTACTTAACAGCCTACTCAATTAGATTTATGTTGCAGCCAGACATCATTTCAACTTTGAACTGAGCCTCTCTCTCTGCTGTGCAAACACATTGGGCAAATTGGGGGGCAATTGATGCCACTGTCCTGCTGCCTGCCTGCAATGTTTTTAAATATGAAGACTCCAAGATGAATCTCCAAGTCGTGTTGTGTCTGTAGTGCCAGGGTTCTGGGAGCAAGAGGCCTATGATTGTCACTAATGCATTTCTTTATTTTTAAAATGAAAATACCAGGCCATATTCTGTCTGTTGCATGTACCATGCCTCCCTGCTGTACAAACACACTATGGTGAAATGAAGGGGGGGCAATTGATGCCACTGTGTTGCTGTCTAGCTGTTTTTTTTTTTAAATCTCAAGACTCCTTCATGGGTCTCTGTCACGCTCCCGGTGTCCCAGCAGCACTCCTTACCTACTAAGCCGGTCTCACCATCCAGGCACTGCTCCGTAACCACTGAGCCAGTCACACCTGCGTCACGCCACCGCTCTGTACCCACTGATCCAGCCTCGCCAGCGCACCACCGCTCCTTGCTCACTGGTCCAGTCCATGCGTCCACCGGTCATGCCTGCCATTCCCGCTCATGCTCCCCAGAGTCCTGTTCCTGGTCTCAGGAGTCTGATTCTGACTAATGTTCTGTATAGGACCGGGCCGCGCCCACTCACCTGGTCTTATAGCCCCAGCACTGCTGTAACAGGAAATGACCTGAGGCTGTGCTGAGTATATAAGACTGGCCTCTCCATGTGGGCGGCGCCTGATCATCGCGTGTGTTTCTATGCCTTGTCTTGTGAGCTCGGTGCTCAGGTCTTTGTTCCTGTTTCCTATTACTGCCTTAAAGTACGCTGTGACCTTAGTGACCTGGTCCTGTCTTTGCTTCCTGATACCTGCACCCGTTCCTGCCATGTTAGTGCTCCAGCTACCGTGTACCCTGCCCTCCTGGTGGGGTGCTCGGTCCAGTGGATCCACCTCCTGGGCCTACCAGTCCTCCCTGGCCCTCACAGTCTCCAAGTTGTGTCTTTTCTGTACTTGCAGGGCAATGGGAGCACCAGCCCTACACCTGCTTTTCATAAACCTCTCTATTTCTTATGTCAATAGTCTAATGGCTAAGCCAAAACAGCGGGGTTGCACTGTAAAACATATTTCAGCCCCCTAAAATGTGTTTTATGTGCCTTAGGTTGAGCTATGAAAGGGTTTGTCAAACATAGCATTTGATAAGGCTCGGCGAACCGAACTTTGAAAGGTTCACTTATCTTTACATGTTAGGACTTGTGTTATACAAACTCCATGCAAATGCTGTCGTTGACTGGATTTGAACCCAGGCCCCAAATGCTGAAAAACAATTGTGCTAACCACCGAGCCACCATGCTACCCACATATTTTTTATTTTTTATTTATTTTAATTAAAGTAGAAGTGGTTTTTAAGATTATATGAAATTTTACTAATGGATACATAGTGTAGAAGAATATTTTATGTTAATAAGCCTACATAAATTTGCAGTATAGATTTGCATGGCCTATAGGTCTCCTTACACCAACTTGGCATTTTTCACAAGTAAAAATGTTTCCCCTTTTACTCCTTGTTTATTTTGAAGGGGGAGCTTCATTGTCCTTATTAATGTCCAGATGTGGGGTAAGTTTTTGAGGAGTCTGGGGTTGATGTTGTGATTTGACATTTTATTCCCTGGTATGTATACAAGTATATACAAGTAGGAGAAGAAACAAAAGAAAAATCAGCTCACCCAGGTCTATGGAGACTCCAATGAGAGACAGGTGCAAGGATAGAGGCCGGCGACGCCAGGAAATTCCACAAAAAGCAAAAATATCCAGCATCCACGTCCAGGTGAAATATAAAAGTTGTATCTTTATTCAGAATCTATTAAAAACATAGGGTGATGAACATCACATCCCCAACAAATATAAAAGTCCTCTTGGACCCCTCATACAGATGGTACGCGTCCTGGACATGGATGCTGGATATTTTTGCTTTTTGAAGTATATACAAGTGTATACAAGTTTACAAGTTTTGTTTCTTCAGCAAAGAAATACTGACACAAAGTATCTGTTACGTCACCACCGGAGTCCGCTCCAGCGACTTCTGCTCCAATCGCCAGGAGACGCCGTGTTCCTGCCGTGGATGGTGCTGGTGATGGGAGAGGAGTCGATGCCAGCGGCATCGGTGGGCGCAGGCTCCGATCATCCACTGGGCTGGGTTATCTTGGGATCTGCAGTACCATTGGCTGACTGTGGGTGGCGTGTGTCTTCCAGCTGAAGTTGCCAGCGTTCAGCTACAGCCAATGGGAAGACACCACACACTTCTTGGTTCCCCTCCTGTCTGCTGACCTCTGCCAGAGATAGTTCTGATTTCCTGGCTCCTGATCCGCCTTATTCTGTTTTGTGATTCCTGTGTGCTGACTTCTGTGTGTTTTTCTGATTACCCTCCTGCCTACTGATTTTGTACCTCGCTGCCCGATCCGGATTTGACCTCTGCTCTGTTTTCTGATTACGTCCTTGCCTGCCGATTCTGTCTCTGCTCTGCTATTCCTGGTTTGACCCTGCCTGACGACTACTCTCATCGGACTGCAGCCTTCCACAGGTAGTGATCACCAAGACCCTGTGTAATTCCAAATCCCTGTATAGGGGTTAAAGGGTTTCAGGGTTCTGGGGGTCCTGCTTAGTGAGTGGCTTCCCTCTAGCCTCCCCATTACATCCTATCTGAGTCTGTTGATCCAGGCAGGCATTACAGGATCTTTAACTTTTGCCTTTTAGAGATAATTACATCTTCAACCTACTTATCTGTTCACAATAACAGTAACTTTGACGAGAGGTGCCCAAATTTTACATGCCACCGTACCATAGACTTGAGGTCCTGAAAAAGTGAAGAGTTTTCTAGATGTTCAAATTCGGCACTTTGCAACCATGAGCACAACGCAAAACCTCAGAGGATATTTTTCAATTCAATAGTGTTGAAACAGACCTAGTATTGCATCAGATAGAGCCAGATACAATAAGTACACTGGGGACCTCTAGTGGCCGTCACACTGGAACTGCAACCAGGGAATGACATCAAATCACATTGACTACTTCAGACTCCTCAAAAACTTGTTGAGGTTTTCATCTCCTGAAATTCTGTGCTATTTTTTTCCACACATACCGATGATCATTGTGGCTAAAGAGTTCTATTTTATCCTCATCGGTCCACAGGACTTGTTTCCAAAATGCATCAGGCTTGTTACGATGTTCTTTTGCAGACTTCTGATGCTGAATTTTATGATGAGGACACAGGAGAGGTTTTCTTCTCATGACGCCATATTTGTGCAGGAGTTTCTGAATAGTAGAACAATGTACCAATGTAGAGTCTGCTAAATCTTCCTGAAGGTCTTTTGCAGTCATGCTGGGGTTCTGGTTTGCCTCTCTAGCAATCCTACGAGCAGCTCTCACAGAAATTTTGCTTTGTCTTCCAGACCTTATTTTGACATTCGCTGTTCCTGGTAACTACCTTTCCTTAATTATATTTAAAACTAAGTAAAGGGAAACTTGAAAATACTTTGCTATTTTCTTATAGCTTTCTTATGCTTTGTGGTCCTCTACTATTTTAATTTTCAAAGTGCTAGGCAGCTGCTTAGAAGAACGCATGTCTGCTGCTTTTTTGGCATAAGGTTAGTGGAGACTAGGATTTTTTTTTAAAGCTGTTAAATTTGCATCACCTGACCTTTACTAATGATGATAGTGAACAAGCCATAATCCTCACAGGCTAAATAAGGTCTGAAACCTTGGTCAAAGTTATCTGAGAACACAATTCTAAAAGGCGTATTGGTCCATTTTCCTTTTAGTAATTTTTCAAATGTAAAATATGAAAAAAAATGTCTAAAATAAAAAGGACATTTGTCATCTTTATCTTTAACCCTTTTAGAGATACAGTACTCCTACTCCAGCCTAACTACTATTTATCATTGGAGGCCTTTGTGATGGTGACTTCC
Organism: Anomaloglossus baeobatrachus; assembly: GCF_048569485.1. Taxonomy (NCBI): domain Eukaryota; kingdom Metazoa; phylum Chordata; class Amphibia; order Anura; family Aromobatidae; genus Anomaloglossus; species Anomaloglossus baeobatrachus. The sequence continues at coordinate 661,751,229 of NC_134355.1, read as the reverse complement.
TGTGTCAACCATGACTCAGGCCATAGGGCTAATTTTTTTAAACAATGCACATCCGTGTGACAAACGCATCTGTTCTGTATACGGTCTGTTTTACATCCGTGTGCCTTTCCGGTTTTTTTTGCGGACCGCTAAAAAAAAACAGAAGGAGGGTTACATACATTAAAAATCTAGAAAGATAGCTGGATAGATAGATGGATAGACAGACATATATAATATCCCACGCGCCTGCATTTTGTAATCTTGCACCCTTTAGTGCCTTTCATGTGGCACTAAACGGTGTTTAGTTTTGGGTTTAGCCACAAATTAATTATTTTCGACAAAAAAAATGATGTCAGGTCCCCCTTTTTTTTGTACACAGCTGAGATGAAGCAGACAGCTGCAGCCTGCAGACTGTAACTGGCAACTCTACCTTGGCTGGTAATCCAAGACAGAGGGCACCCCATACTGTTATTTTAAATTAAATAAAATAATTAATTTAAACCAAAAAACATGGGCTTCTCCCCAAATTGGATCACCAGCCAAGGTAAAGCGGACAGCTGTGGTCAGGTGTTCTCAGACTAGGGATGTCCACACTTATTGAAGACTCCTCAGCCTTAAAATAGCAGGCTGCAGCTGCCCCAGAAGTGGTGCATCCATCAGCTATGCCAATCCTGGTGCTTCACCCTAGCTCATCCCATTGCCCTGGTGTGGTATCAAACTGGGTAATATATAGAGTTGATACCAGCTGTGTAATGTCACCTGGCATCAAGCCCTGGCATTAGTAGTGTCACAGCATCTATCCGATACCCAACATCACTAACCCAGTCAATGATAAAAAAAATAGACAACAAAAAAAATTATTTGAAAAAACACTCCCCAAAACATTCCCTCTTTCACCAATTTATTGAAAAGATAAAACAAATCCAGGTCCAGCATAATCCAATAAGGGGATCTCACAACAATCCATACCATACTCACTGTCCCAGTCATTGAAGAACAGAATGTTACCCATTGGCTGAGAGAGCAGTGCAGTGCAGTGAGCGGAGCTAAAATCATTAGGTCATGCCAGGGTATAAGAGCGCCGACATCATGAGGTTAGCTGAGTTCATTACCTGCAGTGATGAACTCCGCTTAACTCATGACATCATCGCTTGTCACAGTCTTGGGCCACCCGCAAGACTTGATGTGAGCACGCAGCGTCATGGAAGTCAGTGACAAGAGCTGACATCACGAGTTCAGCGAAGATCATCCCAGCAGATAATGATCTCAACTAACCTCCTGATGATGACGCTCGTCATCCTGCAGCTGCTCGCAGTGCTCGCACAATGCTGTGTGAGTCACTGCGGGGCTGGACAGGGCAGTGTGACATAGACTGCAGGGGCACCGATAGACTGAAGCCACATGTAAGTTTTTCCATGTGGCTTCAGGGGATCCCAGAAACCATATGTGAGTCAGAAATGCAAGCATTCTCCAGGCTCTCCCCATTCAGTTTCATCACTTCCCATCCATTTCAGCCTTTTTCTTTTCCTCCAGACCTCTTTGTTGGGTCCAGCAGAAAATTACTCACAGTTGCCATCGACTTGTATTTTACTCGCTATTCATAACGAATACACGAATATTACAAAGTATTCGTCACGAGTATAGTGAATACAAATATTACAGTATTCGCTAATCTCTAAACATAACCCATAAACTTTTCCACATATTTTTCATGTTACACTCACAAATTGAAATGTTTTTTATTGGGATTATATGTGATATACGAACAAAAAAGTAGAATGTATATTTCAAGTGTAAAGGAAATTATGCCTGGTTTTCTAAACATTTTAAAAACATAAATCTAAAAATTGTAATGTAAATTTTTATTCCGCACTCTTTATTCTGACACTCATAAATAATATCCTGAGTGACAAACTACTATCCCTCACACTAAGGGACCCTAGGCTATCCCTAACCTGAATTGCCCCTGAAGGTTGCGACGCATGGAGTCCCATGCCTTATTGTTCTCCAGACCATATGTAATCTGTTACACTCTCCCCATGCCCAGGGAAAAAAGGGGCAGGAGTGTGATGGAAACACAGATTAAGACAGACAGGGGAAAACAAGAACTTATACACACTGCAAACTCACAGGAACAAACAGTAAAATACTAATGAGAAAAGCAAGAGCAGAAAGGCAGCAACAAAAAGATAAGAAGGGTTAACAACACAACTGCTCACAGCAATAATTCACACCAACCTCGAGTAATACTTGATCACATCAACGCACGAGACCAGTGTAGGTACGCTATTGCTGGCATTAATGGAATACTCCAACCAGCATATATAAGATGGGAGCTCCCTTACATGTGATCAAAGAGATTAACAAGCAGCCCAGCAGAGACAAACCTTTGCTAGCCTGCCTAAGTCTGTGGGTTGATGCCCCTTGTCTTCCTGCAGTGATTACAGACATCAGGGAAGTTATCAGCTAGAGTGCCAGAAACGGTAGTTTCCACAGATCTTGACACCACCATGACAGTCAAAGGTGGCTGTAAAAAATTCTTATGACAGTACCCCTCCCTAGAGGGAACTTTGAACCCTTAGCACCTGGTTTTTCTGGATGGTGATGGTGAAAACTCATAACTCAACATTCAGCATAGATATCAGAGGCTGGTACACAAGTCCTCTCCGCAGGATCCTAACCCCACCAATGAACCAAATACTGCAACAAACAGCGCACAAAATGGGAATCAAAAATTTAAAAACCTGAAACTCTAATGACTCATCAATTTGGATAAGAGGTAAGGGAAGAGACGTCCTGGAAGCCACATATTTAACAGAGACCTGTGAAGAACATTATGGCTTTTGCATCATGCCGGAAGGATCAGACGGAAAGCCATAGGATTAATGCTAATAATTTTACACAGACCAATATACCGGGGTCCTAATTTCAATTAAGGTATTTTGAGTTTAATGTTCTTGGTAGATAACCACATAATATCACCCGCACACAGTTCCAGACCAGGCACAATTCTTGAGTCAGCCACACATTTATACTTAGAATCCATGCCACGCAAATGCACTCTGCATGTCAGCGTTCTTTACAGAGTCAGCCACATGCAGTGATTGGCTGCAACACACTGTAATGCCACAGCCATGTTGGTTGTGGCATTACAGTGATTGGCTGGCCGCACAGCGTCATGAGGTCTGTGCTTGTCACGCTGATCCACAGTCAGCTAGTGTAGGGAGAGTTGCTGCTGAGCTAGCAACATATTTAGCGTTTGTCTTAGGTAGTGTAGGTACAGGAGCCGGGAACCAGGTGATCTCAGATCACCGTTGCTATAGTAACCCGCTCGTTAGGTTACTATGGCAATGGTGGCAACGGTGACATCATCGCTTACCAACCCCCAGCCTCTGCTCACTCATTGAGTGATTAGACCACACGGGAAGCAGAAGCATTCTTTCTTCCACTGTGCTTTCTGATATAGCAGAGCTGCGTCGGTTGGAAGACAAAAGACCAGGATCGTGGAGGGGTGAGAGGGAGTAATAAAAATGAAGTCCCTAAGTGTGTCTGTGTATTTATTTCTAATAAAGTATTTTTTCTCTGTGTGGTGTCTTTTTATAACCTTTTATTGAAGATTCTAAATGGCCGGATCAAACTTGGCCTGACATTAAGAATGTCGGACTAAAGACCAGCTGGTAAATTAAAGCTGGTATTAACCCCCTTATTACCGAGAGTGCCAGCCGGCACCAGGGCCACTGGAAGAGTTGGATACAGTGCCAGAAGATGGCACTTCTGTGAAATCGCCATTTTCTGGGGCGGCTGAGGACTGCAATTCAGAACGGGGGGGGCCCAAGAAAGCTTGGGCCACGCTGTGGTGCGGATTCCAGTTCCCAGCTGCCTAGTTGTACCTGGCTGGACACAAAAATTAGGCAAAGACGACGTCATTTTTTAAAATTATTTCATGAAATTCATGAAATAATTAAAAATAGGGCTTCCCTATATTTTTTATTCCCGGCCGGGTACAAATAGGCAGCTGGGGGTTGGAGGCAACCATACCTGCCTGCTGTACCTGGCTAGCATACAAAAATATGGCAAAGCCCACGTCATTTTTTTTAGTTTTGTGGCAAAAAAAATAAGAAAAAAGGGCTTCCCTGGATTTTCCATTGCCAGAGAAGGTAACACCAAGCATTGGGGGTTAGCAGCCAGTAGCTGCTTGGGTTACTCTTTGGTAGCAATAGAAAATGCTTTGGGAGCCCACGCATTTTTTTTTACCCCTAACCCTAGGATTAGGGTTATGTGGTTTTTTTTTTTGTTTTTTTTCAATAAATTAAAAAAAAAAAAAAAAATCGACATGGGCTTTGCCATATATTTGTATGCCAGTCAGGTACAGCAGGCAGGTACGGGCTGCCCCCAACCCCCGGCTGCCTATTTGTACCCAGCTTGGAACCAAAAGTATAGGGAAGCCTTTTTTTTTTCAATACTTCATGAATTTCATGAAATAGTTTTAAAATAACAACAACGTGGGCTTCACCAAATTTTTGTGTAGGTAGGCAGCTGGGGACTTGAATCCGCAGTACAGGATGGCCCAAGCTTTCTATCCCCCCCACTGCGAATTGCAGTCCGCAGCCGCCCCAGAAAATGGTGCGTTCATAGAAGCGCCATCTTCTTGTGCTGTAGTCAAATCTTCCAGCGGCCCTGGTACCGGGTGGCTCACGGGGTAATAATGGGTATAGGGCCAGCTGTGTATTATCAGCTGGCCCTAAGCCCGAAACTCATGGTATCATGCCAATATTAGACGTGCCCACCATGAATTTCTAGTAAAGAAGAAAAAAACAAAAACACAGAGAAAAATATTTTTATTAGTAATAAAACACAACACAATTAGTGACTATCTTTATTGAACTACTATAACCCCCCCTCCAGCCCTCTGCCGTAGTCCTGGGTCGAGGGTCCCACGATGTCCAATCCAAGTCCAATATCATCTGATCAGATGTGTCAGTTTCAAGGACCAGAATCAGATGACACATCAGCTGATTGTTTTAAAGCTATTTAAACAATTCAGCTGATGCATCAGTAGAAAAAAAAAATATTCTCACCTCTCTGCAGACTCCCAGGTCACATCCAATCGGCTCCAGGACCCGCCGGTAAGTGGCTCATGATGTCACCTGACAGCATCATCTGATCGTTTATCTCCAGCGGTAAAACGCTGGCCGGCTTTTATGAACAATCAGCTGATTCATTATCTGATTGTTTAAAAGCCACGGCGGTAATAAGCTGGACGGCTTTTCATGCTGGACTTAAACGATCAGATGACTCTGTCAGGTGACAGCATCAGCTGATCACCGGCGGGTCCTGGAGCAGATCGGATGTATCCCAGGAGTCTGCAGAGAGATGAGTATGCTATTTTTTTCTACTAATCACTTTTGATTTCACTTATCAGCAAATATACAGGCAGAGAGAAGCTGCTGCACATACGCTACTAAGCGAAAGTGCATGTCACACGAGAGGAGGAACACAGGAGTCTTCCTCCCCCTAATACTCAGACAACATTATTCACTGCAGTGACCTGGGAGTCAGAAATGCTTACAGGGGTCTTCCCCATGCAGTTACCATGTCATTTGAGCACTGTTCTCATACATTTGTAACATTTTTAGTATTTCTGCAGACCGAAGACGATGCCGCCAGAAAAATGTTCGAGTTTCCCATAGGTTAATATTGGGCTCGGTGCTCGGATTGAGCAGCTGAGCATTTCAATATGCTCGATACGAGCATCGAGCACCCGAGCATTTTATTTCTCGCTCATCCCTAGTGCTAATCAATTTTGGGCAGAGAACTCAGTACAAACTAGAGCAAACAAGAAAACTCCGTTGTGCAAAGAAAGCCGCCAAATAGGAGTATTATGCCCACTAGAAGTATTATTTATTATTCAAATATTAAAAAAAAAATACATAGTCAAAATAAGTTTTGCTATTATTAGCCGGTGCTACATAAAAACAGGTGGGCAGCATAGAGTCCACAGCCAATATGTTTCAGTAAACTAGAAATAAACAACCAACTGCTTAAAGGGAACCTGTCACTAGTTTTTCGGCCTATAAGCTGAGGCCACCACCACCGGGATCTTATATACAGCATTCTAACATGCTGTTTATAAGAGCCCAGGCCGCTGTGTAGAACATAAAAAACACTTATAATACTCACCTAACGGTCACGCGGCAGTGGATTTTGGCCATATGTGCATCTCTGTTGTCCGGTGCCAGCGCCTTCTCTTTCGGCCATCTTCGACCTCCTTCTGAAGCTTGTGTGCATAACGCATCCTACGTAATACACACTCGCCGGTCCTGTGCAGGCGCACTACAATACTTTGACTTGCGTTGCTCAGGGCAGGTCAAAGTGCGCCTGCGCAGGACCTCACTGCCGGCGAGTCTGGATGAAATAGGACGCATCATGTACCCCGGCGACAGAAGGACGACAAAGATGGCCGAAAGAGGTGGCGCCAGTACCGGACAACGGAGATGCCCATCTGACCCAATACTACGTAGCAACCGTTTACGTGAGTATTATAAAGTGTTTTTTATGTTCTACACAGCGGCCTGGGCTCTTATATACAGCATGTTAGAATGCTTTATATAAGAGCCCACTATAATAATAATAATAATAAGTTTTATTTCTATAGCGCCAACATATTCCGCAGCACTTTACAATTCAGAGGGGACATGTACAGACAATATGAGACAATACAAAATGACAAAATTAAGATACCAGGAGGAGTGAGGGCCCTGCTCGTAAGCTTATGTACTGCCCCGAGGCTCGACCGGATGCGGAGCCGCCCGGATCCATGCTCGTCAGTGAGTTGCTTGATTCCTCACGGACCCGGGGGTCACGTCGCTCTGAAAGGGGGTTGGCGCCACACGGTTGTTTGTAGGGGATTTGAGTTCATGACGCCACCCACGGATTGTGGTGAATGGATGGACACCACCGCTGCCGTTGACTAGGCTCCCGGGGACGGTGTTGCGCAGCTTGGTGTTGACCCCTCCGTGGGTAGGGGGATGATGGTCCCGGGGGCCCAAGATAAGGTGCTGAGGCGGGGGAATGGATGCGTGCTGGGGTGTCGGTACGGTGCGGCGCGGTGCGCGGCCTGAAGGCACTGTTGTACTCACTATTACAAACACGCTGGAGTCTCTGGTAAACCAAAAAGATGGTGAACGGTGCCTGCAGCCGGCTGCAGTTTTCCCCTTATCAGGTTGGTGGTTTCCGCCTTTCTCCTGTACCTTACTTATGTAGAAAATGTCAACTCCTATGCCTGAGCAACGGTATTCCGCTCCCCGGCTTGGTATGTGCCGGGAGAGCCCTCTTTGCCCGCAGACGCTGGCCCCTTGGGTCTCTATGCCTGGGCGGTGGCGTTACCCTAATGGTTGGGCTGTTGTCTTCAGTCGGGTCTTAGGTGGGATAGGTCCTTAAGTCCAGTCCTCAATCAGTTGATTTGACTCAGCCCGGTTGTTTCTGGGCCTCGTACTGGGTCTGAGTACCCCTCCTGGTGCTCCGGTTTCCAATCGGTTCCCCGGTTCGGTATCGGCGGGCCACCGCCCATACTCGGTCCCTACGGTTCCATCGGCTGTAATCCCAGTTCCTGCAGGCGGCCACCACCGTCTACCTCCTTGCCAGAGGTGACTGGGCTCCAACCCAGACACTGGGTGTAGACTATTGCAGACCTAGGCACAGGTCTGCCCTTCAACTTCACTCCACTCCACTGTCAAAGCTAGACTAGACTGCTCTGCTGTTTTTCCCGCTTCGGGGCCTGTGAACTCCTCGGTGGGCAGAGCCAACCACCTGGCTCCACCCCCCTGGTGTGAACATCAAACCCGGAGGGAGGTGACAAGGGTTTTGTAGTTTGGCTGCTGTCACCTTACTAAGGGGGGGGAGCATGTGTGTGTGTGGGACTACCTGTGACAACCTGGCTAGTCCTGGTCGTCACACTTACAGTCTATGAGGAAATAGGGGAGGCACAAAAGGTGAATGGGGGGGAGAAAAGCTTGTTATATATGGTCCAGCCATCAATTTAATAGGGGATTCAAAACCAGCTGCATGAACCCGTCATCGGCCAGAATTTATACAGGCACAGGGGACTAGAATTGGAAGTAAATTTTTGGGAAGGCCAGAAAGGGACTAGATTAGATCAGGGCAGTGAGGTGACAGGCTAGTCTAAAGAAATGCGTTTTTAGGGCCTGCTTAAAGGTGTGGTGGTGGCCGCAGCTTATAGGCCGAAAAACTGGTGGCAGGTTCCCTTTAAGGCACAAGTTCATTGCTCCTCTTAAAAACTATTATACTAGCTGACAAACTTTGATTTCCTTCCCCAGAGAGGTGCAGAGAATGTTTTAAATATTCAATTTCGGTTATTTTAGGACTGAGATGAGACGCATCGAAATTCTGGAATCCATCAGGTGGTAAAAATTATCAACTGCTTGACAGAACAGAAGAAAACACTTTCGAAATATGTTGTATGCTGACAGGAGGAACCAGTTAAGCCAGAATATTTTGATGCAGGGTTCATTCAGGGCAAGAGGAGGGAGGAAATGATTGAAAACAAGTGTAAAAACGCCCATCATCACAGCACATCCTTCAAAATCCGAGTGCAGTGCGTCTCCAGCCCGAGCCGGTGAGTGGATCCCACGTATACTTTAATACAATACTCGGCAGTTGTCACAGATCTTTGTGGCTTTTTTCCCACCATGAGCTTTTTGTGAGTTTTTGAGATTACTGCATCTCTGCACCTATTGTGTAAATTAGAGTACTTGTTATTTGTGTTTTAGGGCAATTTTGGGTGTATTTTTTTTCCACATGCATTTTTGTCGTCTAAGCTGCTTTGTATTTAATACTTCCTAAAAGGGAACCTGTCACCAGTTTTTTCAGTATTGAACCAAAAGTTTCACCTTCTGCAGCTCCTGGGCTGCATTCTATGAAGGTGCACCTTGTTCCCTGACTCCCCTTCCAGACCCCACAGATACCTTTCTAAAATCTGCCGTCACAAAGTTAAATAAACCGTTCTGGTCAGATGGACGTTCTTTTTTTGGACTCCTTTCCCTCCTTTTGCCGCTCTTTGCCATTTGAGGATTGACGTGGATGACGCATCTGTCATCATCCACGTAGCTTGCGCAATCTTTCATGGCTCGCGCAGGCGCACTTTGATCTTCACCATTGTGAGCAGAGCCGAAAACATAGGTGCGCTTGCGTGAGCCAGTGAGATCTCTCACAATCTTGCGCCTGCGCAGAGAGCTCATCGCCTCGTGCAAGTGCACCTATATTACGTTGAGTAAAATAGACACCAAAAAAATGAGCCGGCGCATGACTTGGTATACATACAACTTATTAGTCTCATGTTCACACTGGCCATAAGATAACAAACACCCAAGATGAAAAAAATATGAATGTATACCCTGCTGTAGCTAAATAAAAGCATAATACATATAAATAAAAATAGGGTACTTAGTAAACACTATTTTTGATCAAAAAAGCACCCACTGCAACAAGGTGTATACAATTCAGGACAGTACCTACACTCTCTAGTATTACAACCTTACCGTGTATCAAAACAGACCTCAATCTAAATAAGGGAAGAGAATGACTGTTTCCTGACCAGTTTTGACATACTATCTAGCAGTATAAAAGTTGAGGCAGGGAATGCAGCCAACAGCTATTTAAGGTAAAGGCATTATGCTTTTTTGAGCAAAAATAATGTTTGCTAAGTACCCTATGTTTATTTATATGCACTATGCTTTTATTTTGTTACAGCAGGGAGTATGTCATTATTATTTTCATCTTGGGATTTCTTTGAATTAAAAATAATTACAGTGGGCAGGAAATTTTATTAAATCCAATCCACTTTCCTGGAATTGTAACTGCTTTTGAAGCAAAAACTCACCAAATGCTCATTGCTTTTTTTGGGGGGTTGGAAAAGAGCTTATACTCAACCTTCGGTGTTTTCATCCTTTTTTGGTGTCACCCCTGTCCCATGGCACCATCTTGTGCGCTTAACTTCTGACTGGCCGTATGTCAGAAGTTATATCATAAACTTTTAATACAGGTCTTTAAGAGCCAGAATGAGGGTCTCATAGAGTTGTATTGAATTGTGACCTCCAGCACACTTAATGAAACACCACTCCAGTACTGAAATAAAAAGAAAAATGCTGGAATGGTGCTTTAAGGCTTTTTTCCACACAAGACCTTATTTGTTTACAACTATGTAAAAAATAATTATTTTTCTGTCTGATCAGCTGACACATGCCTCTAATAGCCGAGGGTGGATCGGAGATCCGCCCTTGGCTGTTAATCAGCTAAATCCTGTAGTCAATCTCTGACAGTGGGATTTAACATGAGCCAGCTGGGGAGTGTGCTATTTCCCGCTCCCATCGGTGGCCATGTGACATGATCGTGAGTTGTCGATGGGTTGTCATGTCAGCCGGGAGTCAGATGATGTCCCCGGTGTCTGTCATGATGAACTTACTGAGGACACTGGTTGCAACCAACATTCATTGGAAGTCATAATTTCTGCAGTACAGAGCGATGCTGATGCTGATGCTAGTGCTGATGGGTGGTGCTGATGGTGCTGCTGATGCTGTTGCTGATGGTGGTGCTGATGGTGGGGCTGATGGGTGGTGCTGATGCTGGTGCTGATGGTGGTGCTGATGGTGGTGCTGATGCTGGTGCTGATGGTGGTGCTGATGGTGGTGCTGATGGTGGTGCTGATGCTGGTGCTGATGGTGGTGCTGATGGTGGTGCTGATGCTGGTGCTGATGGTGGTGCTGATGGTGGTGCTGATGCTGGTGCTTTTGCGCTGCTCTCTACAGCAAAAGTGATCGGGCGATCACAGCTTGAAGTCCTCTGGGGATTAGAAAATGCAATTAAAAGTCAGAAAAAGTTTTTTAAAAATATGTAATAAATTAAAAAACAGGTTCAAATCACCCCCAATGAAAATAAAAGAAAAGAAAATACACATATTTTTTACACTTTTTTTGCAGCTACAGTCATGGCTTATTACACTATAAGCACGCCATGGTGCTTTGACTGACAGCTACCGCCGCTGCCATTGGGGTTACCCTGGGTGATGGAGTGGGGCAGCAAGATGACGTTACCTACCACAAGTAGGGGTAGGCCCCAAAACTCTGGATGGAGATGCTGGGGGTGGAGTGCAGGGGTCAGTCAGGTACTCACTCAGCAATGAAGCAGACGCTGACAACAGGGTAAACCAAGTCTCTGAATGCTGCTGCCTCTTGATGGGGAGCTCATCCGGGTCCCGTCCCCTGCAGCACTGCCTCGTGGTCCGTATCTTGCCTCCTGGCACCAATTTAGATTGTCTGTTGTAGCCCAGTAGCTTGGAGCTTTCCGGGTCCCGCTCCCCGCTGTGGCTAAGTGAAGGAGCCTTCTCTCAGGAGCTCACGCTTGGGATTTCAGTAGGCCGCTTGCTGAGAAAGCCCTATCCCCCTCGTTGCACTAGTGCCCCCGATCCCTGAGCTTCATGGGAACAGTCCATAAAGGCCCTGTCCTCCGCAGGTTTATTGCCTGAAGCCATTCCCCGACCTAGGGTCTGTGTACCCCGACGTGTCTTCGGTCCCAGACCGGTGATAGGACCAGGCTGCTGACCGTCCTCCTTGACAGGGTTCCAGGCACCTAGCCTCAATCCCCTGCGACTGGGGGTCTGACTCCTCTAGGTCCAGACCACTGTGTGCGACCTAGTCTGCTTTTCCTCTGGGAGCTACAACTCCCATCTTCCTCAGAGCTCCTCACAGCTTGAGAGTCACTACTCCCTTGACACCTCCCACCTCCCTGTCTGACCCCTGGGTGGGCGGCCATATTCCTGCTTAAGCAGCCCACTGGTGTGCCTGACAGGTTTGATGCAAGATGTATCTAGGATTTGTGAATGCTGGTGGAGGCAGTACTGCAAGATAGGGACCCAGAACCATGGGGGTTTGAGCCCTGCACGGGGAGAAAAGATTGTGCAGAACCCTGTGACGACCTGGGCATCACACAGAGCTCAGGCCACGGAGATGATAGTTCGAAGGTCAAGGCCAGTGTTCCTTCTGTGTGTCCTTTCTATTGGTAATCCCTCCACCCTAGCACCTGGTCAGTGGAACAGCCACATGAGCCTACCGCACTCCCTGCGAGCCCTGAGATTCCCCTTCTTCCTAAGAACCCGGGCCAAGCCGCTCCAGCTCCAAGCCACAGATCCCTTGTTCTTTTGTAGATAGATTATTATAAGCAGGGTAAGTACAAACATAGGGGAATATAATTCACAGACTCTACTATGAAATATTATAAGGAAATGCTGCAAAATGACCTGCATGAAGTTGCACCTCCTACACATAGAACAACTGAACACAGATGACGGCAAGCCTGGCACACACTGAAAAACACGTTTTTGCCCAGCAGTGCCCCAGGTGCGCTGAAGTAAACAAGTGAGTAAACAACATCCAATTTGGCGGAAGATTTCATCCATTATAAGTTTATGCTTTAAAACCTACAACTCTGCCCTTCACCTCACTGAACAGGCTTACTTAAACACCCTCATCATCTCACTACCCAACAATCCTAAGCAACTCTAACACTTTTCTGATCCCCTAGTCCAACATTCTCATCTCATGTAGTCAGCTGATCAGTGTGTGATAGCGGTCAGTAAGCTGATTAGCATGTGAGAGCACATTAGCTTATCAGAGTGTGAGCTCTGCGTCCTCACATTCTGATCAGCTGACTGTGTCGCGGGCGGAGGAGTGGACGCTGCGCTCTCCCACTGCTCGGGTCCGGCTGCTGCGGCTGCTCGGTGGTGGCTCGAGTGGTGGGCCGGATCCCGGGGACTCGAGCGGCGCTCCTCGCCCATGAGTGAAAAGGGGGTGGTTTGGGTTTAGGGACGCCACCCACGGTTGTGATGAGATTGGTGACACCACCGCTGCTCTGGACGGGGATCCCGGGAGCGATGACAGGGAGCAGCTTGGATGTTGGTTCTCCCCTCCGTGGGTAGGGGGTTGGTTGTCCCGGGGCCCGGTGAGGGGTAGGGATGAATGACAGGCGGGTTACGGGGCCTGGTGAGGTGCAGGGTCGCGGGGGCAGCGCTGTGCCGCACGGCACGGTGGTACTCACTCAGCCAATGATGAACACAAAGTCTCCGGTAAAACAAACGGCTGGATGGACGGGTCCCACAGATGGCTGCGGTGTTTCTCCTCCCGGCAGGTTGATGGTGACTGCCTTTCCCTGCACCTGTGTAGTGTGTACGGTTCCAATGGGTTCCCACCGGTAACCCGCTCCCCAGCTTGAATGGGTGCTGAAGGAGCCCCTTTTCCCCGCAGGCTCTGGCCCTGGGAACTTTAGCCTTGGCGGTGACTGTGCTTCCCTTTACGGTTTGAGCTGTCGCCTTCTATCGGGATTTGGCTGCTGGGAGACCCAGGAGGTTCCCTTCGCTAACGGATTTGACAAATTGCACGGCGACTCCTAGCCTTGTCGGGGTCTGTAAGCCCTGCCGGATGGTGCTGGCTTCTCTTTGTTCACCGGTCCGGTACCGCCGGGCCACCACCCATCCACGACCCTTACGGCTCACTCCAATCGGCCTCTCCTGCAGACGGTCACCACCATCCGCCAACCTTGCTGATCCGTCCGGGCCACACACCCGGACCACCTTCAGTCTGCTCCTCTACCACCTTCCTCAACTTCACTCCTCTCCCTTTCACTTCAAAACTCAACTCCCTCCTTTTCCCGCCTCCAGGACTGTGAACTCCTCGGTGGGCGGGACCAACCGCCTGGCCCACCCCCTGGTGTGGACATCAGCCTCTGGAGGAAGGCAACAAGGATTTTGTGTTTGGCTTTGGTGTGCCTAACCGGGGTGTGGGGTGTGTTGGTGCTGTTCTGTGACGACCTGGCTTGTCCAGGGTACCACAACTGCATGAGATGAGGGATCAGAGGGAGGGTGAGTGTGACGCCCAGTCAGGTCGTCCCATGCACACACCCCCTCTCTAAAAAAGGTGACAGCAGTCAAACTTAAAAACCTTGTCACCACCCTCCAGGTTTGATGTCCACACCAGAGGGGTGGAGCCAAGCAGTTGGCTCCACCCACCGAGGAGTTCACAGGCCTGGAGGCAGGAAAGAGACACAAGTTGAGTGTACAGAGTAGTCTTGACAGTGAAGGAGTGAGGTCGAGTTCAAGGGCAGACCTGTGACCAGGCCTACCAATAGTCTACTCAGGTGGCTGGTTTGGTGCCCAGTCACCTCTGGCAAGGAGGCAGATGGTCGTGGCCGCCTGCAGGAGCTGGGATTACAGCCGGTGGAACCGTAGGGACCGGGTTCTGGCGGTGGCCCGCTGGTACCAAACCGGGGAACCGATTGAAAACCGGAGCACCAGAAGGGGTACTCAGACCCAGTACAAAGCCCCGAACCGACAGGGCCGAGTCAAATCAACTGATTGAGGACTGGACTTCAGGACCTTTTCCACACAAGACCCGTTAGTAGACAACAGCCCAACTATACAGGGTAAAGCCACCGCCAAGGCATAGAGACTCAAGGGGCCAGCGTCTGTGGGCAAACAGGGCTCTTCCGACACCCAGCAAGCCGGGGAGTGGACTACCGTTGCTTAAGCATAGGAGTCAAACATTCACACAAAGAGGTGCAGGAGAAAGGCGGAAACCACCAACCTGACAAGGGAGAAGCTGTAGCCGGCTGCGGCCCCTGTTCATCATCTCGTTTGGTTTACCAGAGACTCCAGTGTATTGTGTCATAGTGAGTACACCAGTACCTTCGGGCCATGCACCACGCCGCACCACATCAGCATACGCCCGCACCTGCTCCCCCGCCTCAGAACCTCCCTCGGGCCCCCGGGACCATCAGTCCCCTACCCACGGAGGGGTCAACACCAAGCTGCGCAACACCGTCCCCGGGAGGCCTAGTTAACGGCAGCGGTGGTGTCCATCTATTCACCACAACCCGTGGGTGGCGTCACGAACTTACATCCCTTTCAAACCACCCCGGCCTCGACCGTGGAACTCCCCGCCGAGGTCCCAGCGTGTAGCGCCAACCTCCTTGCAGAGCGACGTGACCCCCGGCTCCGTGAGGCGCTCGAGCCACCCACCGTACGAGCACGGATCCGAGCGGCTCGGCGGTCGTAGCCGAGCCCATGGGGCGGTACATGAGTATAATAGTTTTTTTAAGTCTGTAGTATGATGGGGGTAATGTACCAGGATGGACGTTCATACGTACCATGGTGAGGGGGCATTTCCATGATGGGGGGTCATGTACCAAGACGAGGGTCCATGTCTTAGGATGGGGGACCATGTATCAAGAAGTAGAGCCATGTACAAAAATGGGAGATCTTATGTACCAGAATGGAGGATCATATGTATCTGTCACGAGGGTACCACAAAGGACAGTGGTACCTCCTGTTTCTATTGTTAGGAAATCACAGCACAAGGCTGCATACACACTTGCTCCGGTTAATACTACTGGCTGTCCATATTCTCCTTTATTTGCTGCTGCCAGGGTTAAGTAGTTTATTTGGTCTCTTTAACTCTGGATGAAAGCTATAGCCAGCTGTTCTGTGTTACTAAATACCTCTGCTATAAAGACACCTCCCCCCAGCTCAGGTAATTGCTGGTTATAGCTTCTGCTGATCTTGCAGAACCTTCAGGAGAACCTGTGAGCTGTGGACCAGAAAGTTATTCAGAGATCCATTGCTGGAATTTGCTGTTTGAAAGCTGTTGTGTTTTCCCCTTCCCTGTTCCTTTTTGGTTTTGCCTCACTGGTCCTTTTCTCATTACTTTCTCCTCTTTGGAGTGCTTTGTATAACTGTTGATTATTTTGCTCCTGGCTTTCTAATCCTCTCTGTGTCCTTAACCTAAAGCAGGACTAGTGTTCTCGCTGCCCTCCTCACTAGATAGGGCTGATTCCAGGGAAAGACAGGGATAGTACCGTAATCAGTGATGGGATGAAAGAACTCATATAGGGACATTAGGGAGTGAAGGATCAGCCTCAGGTGAGTTTAGGAGGTCACCATCAAAAATCCTCTAAAACAAATTACTTTATTAGTAATCCTTAAAATTGATCAAACAAGAGAAAAGTATAAATTTAAAACAAAAAGTGTTTGTGCATTGTGAACACAAAAAGATGCCTTATAGTGGTATTTACTGCAGAACTAAACTTAAACTTGTAACTCAAGCTATTACTGTATTCCTGTATTGCCCTTACATTATTTTCTTCCAAATCTGATGAATTTATCATGTGTTTTTACTCTCCATGCACTTAATATCACTTCATACCTGTACTTGTCACTGGCTGGTGACCGGTTCATGCAGTGTTATGTGACCACGCTATTCATTACAGTCACCAGTGTTGGGTACCCATCTCCTTCCTGAGTGGTATTGGGCCGCCCAAACATCAGCAGCTGGGCTGCTCGGATCCGGATCCGCAGTGTGGCTCGAGGAATCTCCAGACCCGGAGGTCTCGTCGGCACTTCAAATAAAAAAGGGGAATTGGTTGTATGTGGGATTTTCTATATAGTCCGTGACGCCACCCACGGCGTGTGGTAAGATGGGGTACCACTGCTGCTGTTAGGGAGCACCCGGGGGCGTTGGGATGGCAGCTAGTTGTTTTTAACCCTCTGTAGGTAGGAATGGATGCTCCGGGGCCCAGTGTCAATGTGCTGAGGATGGTGGCAGCATGGGTCGGCGCGCCCGGTCGGACCGGGGGATGTTAGTGTACTCACAGTCAAAGAAATCACACCAGTCCAGCGGTAAACCAAGGTGCCAGTGGCCGGCCACCGCGGCCGGGTGTATTCTGGTCCCTCACCCAGGGTGATGGTCTGTGTCACTTTCCTCTGCACGGTTTAGTTCTATTTGGACTTCCTGATGTGGAACACGGGAGTCCGCTCCCAGAACTACGGTTGGGAGCCTTGCCAGCAGACGCTGACCCGTGGGATCTAAAGGGGCCCTGGCGGATGCCCTATACCCCGCAGTGGGCTGCTGGTCTGCTCTTGTGGGACTTTGGGTGGGACAGGACCTATAATCCTGTCCTCAACTGGTAAATTAACAAAGCCAGTGGTTCCGGTCCTTGCTTCAGGGTCCAGGTACCCCCTCTGTGCATGGTTTCCATGTCGGTTCTCCGGTGTCTATACCAGCAAGCTCCTACCCTGTCCCGGTCCACCTCGGATCTCCGGCAGGCGTCTTCCCATCTCCTAACAGACACGGACCACCATCTGCCACCTAGCCAGTACGCCAGGGCTCCAACCCTGACGCCTTTCCTCTCTGGCTTCCACTTGATCTTCTCTTCACTTTAACCTCTCCTTTCTCTAACAACTCCTTCCACTACTCCTTTCACTACTTCACTTACTACTTCTCTACTTTTTCCCGCCCCCGGATTCTCTAGACCCCTAGGTTTTCCTTCCACCTGGTCCCGCCCACTGGTGTGTCTTTCCTACCCTGGGGGGGGTGACTAGGGTTTTGTCGGCTCGGTGTAACCCTGTGAAGGAAGGGGTTGTGTGGGGGCCTATTTTGTTTGTGACCACATGGCGGCACCAGGGCATCACAGTATGATGGCTGGACATTCCAATCTTATTTGTACTTGCGTGTAATTGTTTGTACAGATAAACAAAGCACCTTCAGGTATCTGAACATTGCACTAAGGATGAACCAGACTTGTGCAAGTCCACAATTCTCTTCCTGAAATCTTGGCTGATTTCTTTTGACTTTCCCATGACGCTACACAAAGAAGCACTGTGTTTCAGGAGTGCATACAAATACATCCACAGGTGTTTCTCTAATTAACTCTCATGTTGCCAATGAGCCTATCAGAAGCTTCCAAAGATATGACATAATTATTTGGGCGGTCCCATATTGTTTAAAGGCATAGTACTCCCAGTGTATGTAAACTTTTGACTTTGTATAAAGTAATAAAAATGCCTTAAAACATTCTCTTTCATTAATCTGGTATTTGGCAAACGATAAATAATTTTACATAGTTACATAGTTACATAGTTACTAAGGTTGAAAAAGACCTAGGTCCATCTAGTTCAACCTTCCTCCACCAGTTCTACATTTGGTCACTAAGTCATTTATAACCAACAATGTTTTGTGTCCTGAGGAAAACATCCAGCCCTGATATAAAAGCTGTTATAGTATCTGCCATTACTACCTCTTGTGGTAGTGCATTCCACAGTCTGACTGCTCTAACTGTAAAGAACCCTTTCCTATTTAGGTGTCGGAATCGCTTTTCTTCCACTCGCAGTGAGTGCCCCCTTGTTCTTAGTATTGTCTTCGGAAGAAATAAGTCATGTGCCAGTCCTTTATATTGACCACACATATATTTATACATATAAATGAGATCTCCTCTGAGACATCTTTTTTCTAAGCTAAACATATCTAACTTTTTCAACCTGTCATCATATGGGAGGCCTCCATGCCTTGTAGTAGTCTAGTTGCCTGCCTTTTGGTTTCGAAATGACCTAAAACGGGAAAGTTTTTGTCTAATTTCATGTCAGATAGTATGAAACACATGTAGCTGTGTCTTTTTAGATAGTGGATGTAAATTTCTCACTTCAATTGTATTTATTGTTGAGTGAAGTTCTGACACACACAATAGGTGCTAAACACAATCAATGGCTGTAAACCCATGAAAACGGATTTCTATCATCATCAATTGATTCCTGAGGTATTTGGGGGGATTTTTTCACAAAAACATATTATAAAAAAAATATTATTATATTACATTATAATAATATTATATATATTATATAATATATATAATATTATTATTATAATAATATATATATTAATAATAAATATAATATAACATATTATAAAAAAAATTATATATATATATATATATATATATATATATATAAAATATTTAATTTATATAATTATATTATATTATATATAATATATGTGTGTGTGTATCTATATATATAATTGCCTTATTCTGTCTGTCTGTCTGTCTGTCTGTCTTGCTCCAAAATTGTGTCCTTACGGTGACACAAAGCTGATTGGCTGCTGGGCTCGCCATGGCCCCGCCCCCCCACACGGATTGGCCGCTCGCCTCGCCTCGGCTCCGCCCTCCCCACAGATTGGTCGCTCGCCTTGGCCTGGTCCCGCCCTCCGCATGGATTGGCCACTCGCCCCGGCCCTCCACACGCATCGCCAGACATAACCTTGCGCTGCTGGGATCGTGACAGAGCCGGTGAACGCTGGTAACCATTATACACATCGGGTAACTAAGGTCCCTTAGTTACCCGAAGTGTTTCATAGTTACCAGTGTACACCGGCTCCGTCACGATCCCAGCAGCGCCACACATAACCTTGCGATGCTGGGATCTTGATGGAGCCGGTGAACGCTGGTAACCATTATACACATCGGGTAACTAAGGTCCCTTAGTTACCCGATGTGTATCATAGTTACCAGTG
Source organism: Anomaloglossus baeobatrachus (assembly GCF_048569485.1). NCBI lineage: Eukaryota > Metazoa > Chordata > Amphibia > Anura > Aromobatidae > Anomaloglossus > Anomaloglossus baeobatrachus. The sequence continues at coordinate 661,731,847 of NC_134355.1, read as the reverse complement.
TACACCGGCTCCCGGTACACATGTGTAGGAAGCCGGCATTATACTCCTCCTCCTATTATAGTCCTCCTATTATACTCCTCTCTGAGTATAATAGGAGAACTATTATAGCATGGGGGATGGAGCACGATGGGGTGCGCAGCATGTGGGATGTAGCACGATGGGGGGTGCGCAGCATGGGGGATGGAGCACGATGGGGAGTGCGCAGCATGGAGGATGGAGCACGATGGGGAGTGCGCAGCATGGGGGATGGAGCACGATGGGGGGTGCGCAGCATCGGGGATGGAGCACGATGGGGAATGCGCAGCATAGGGGATGGAGCATGATGGGGGGTGGGCAGCATCGGGGATGGAGCACGATGGGGAATGCGCAGCATAGGGGATGGAGCACGATGGGGGGTGGGCAGCATCGGGGATGGAGCACGATGGGGGGGTGCGCAGCATGGGGGATGGGGCATAATGGGGGTGCGCAGCATGGGGGATAGAGCACGATGGGAGGTGCACACCTCCCCCCAACACACACACACAACACACCACACACACACTGGGAACCACAAACACCGTCATACACAGACACCCACACACACAGACAACGCCGCACACACACAACACCCAACACACAAACACCGCGGCATACATAAATATACGCACATACCGCACAACACACACATTGCACAAAACATACCTCCCCCAAAACATACCACACCCACACAAACCGCGCAACACACACACAACGTTACAGACACACAGCGCTCTACAAACAACGCAACACACGCAACACACATACAACACCGCTCTCACCCCCCGCCACACCCAGACAACACCCAGAACATGTACAGCGCCCTACACAAACACTTGGTAACTACACACAACAACATCTATATATATATATAACAAAAATCATACATGAACTACACAATATGTAAATTCTAGAGTACCCGATGCGTAGAATCGGGCCACCTTCTAGTATATATATAAATAATTATATTAACTATACATATTTTAGGATCGCTACTTCCAACTGGTGGCGCTGCGCTAGAGATTGTCTCCTTTCCTAGAGAGACAATTTGAATATTCCCCAGAGGGGCGTGGCAGCTATAAGTCCCCTTACTTTACTGGCAGCCAGATTCGCTTGCAAAGTCTCCTTAAGGAGAATAGTGTTTCCCCGTGGTCCCCACAAAGCTTCTCATGAGCCAGATCAGACACCCTATACTTTGCACTGACGAGGGGCAAGCACCCCGAAACACCGTGTCTGCAAATTGGGATTCTGATCTGGCTTAAATATCCTAGGTCATATGCAAAGGATTGTTAAAAATCCACATTTGACTTTTAGGATCGCTACTTCAAATAGGTGGCGCTGCGCTAGAGTTTGTCTCCTTTCCTGGAGAGACAATTTGTATATTACATATATTAATCTTGGATACTTTCAAACTCTCCCGGAAACAGAGGAAGGAAGTCCAGTAAGAAGAGACTTTCCAGATTCATAGAAAAATTGGCAAATTTCCCTGCCATTGTTTAAAATCTTCTGGAAGCAAGTGTTTCCAGAGGTTTTTCGGTTCCTGGCATCTGTGTCCTTTTGCATCATTCAGTGGTGAGAATGTAAAGAGCAGATAAGGTGTGACCTAAAAATTGGGTTCACCATTAAAGAACAATTCTAATTATCATTACTGTGTAAAGCTCAAAACTTCGGTTTTATGCTGTGTCGACAGAGCAACTTTAACCATGACACATTGAGATACCAAACATCAGACTATTAGCTACTATAGACAACAATCAGGAGAAAAGGGAGCATAGAAGGCCCATAGAAGAAATAACTTCAGAAAGACCCTCTGAACCAAAGTGAAACATTCTTATTTAAACAACAAATAAAGTTACAAGAGGATTACAATTTCTTTACACATATACTGTCAGGGCCAGGCGGTCGGGCAGACCCAGGAGGTGGATCCACTGGGCCGAACTCTAAGATGGTGGTAAGGAGTCCGGTAGCTGAAGCACTATGGGCAGTAGAACAGTCCGTGCCAGTGAGTGTAACGAAGAAGTCCCTGGGACCACGGAGTCACAGATGGTAGTCCGGGTGACGTAGCTCAGGTTCGGAAGCCGAGGTGATGTCAGGCGGGGTCCGGAACCTTTGGAGCGAGATGACGGGTCACCGCAGGGATCCGAGATGGTACGGACTGTCAGATGGCAGACGGACAGCGTGCGGGGTTCGGGATTCAGCAGGACCGGATGGCGAGGCAGGATCAGCTCTAGAAGAGAGATACGTGAGTATGGCACGAAGACACAAGGAGACCTGACTCCTAGCTTGGAAAACACGAAGATCAGGCCCCGCCCTCTTGGACAATACACCCCTTTATACCCTGTACCTGTTTAGCCTCATTTCCTGTTAATGGACGCTGGCCCTTTAAGAAAGGGTCAGTGACCGCGCGCGCGCCCTAATGCGCATGCGCGCAGCCCGGGTGCCAGAAGCCAGGGAAGGAGGCTGAGAAGAGGACGCAGGGGAGCCGGCCAGGGCCTGGGAAGCCGTCGGGCAGCGCGATCGGAGACCAGGGGGCCTGGGAAGGACGGGCACCGGAGCCAAGGACCCGGGGAGCGTGGCAGGTGAGCCGGGGAGCGGGGCTGAGGACCCGGGGAGCGGAGGAGAGGACCCGGGGAGGGGAGCCAAGGACCCGGGGAGCGTGACAGTTCCCCCCCCCCACGCCCCCCTCCCCGCAACCGGGACATGAAGGCACGGATCAGAGGAGTGCCCACGTTCTCCCTGGGCTCCCAGGACCTATCCTCAGGACCATACCCCTCCCAGTCCACCAGGAAGAACTGTCGACCTCGTACGGTCTTCATGGCCACGATATCCCTTACCGCATAGATGTCGTCATCGGCAATAGGTGGAGGAGCCGGACTGGCAGCAGCGGAGAAGGGACCAAGGACAACCGGCTTGAGCAGGGAGACGTGGAATGAGTTGGGTATCCTCATCGTGGCCGGGAGCTGTAGCTTGTAGGAGACCTCATTGATCTTGCAGAGGACCTTAAACGGCCCGATGTAGCGAGGGCCCAGCTTGTAGGAAGGTATCTTCAATCGGATGTACTGGGAAGCAAGCCAGACCAGGTCACCAGGAGAGAAACACGGAGGGTCCAGACGCCTCTTGTCAGCGTGTTTCTTCATCCGCTGGGAAGCGCGTCCAAGGGACGCCTTGACAGAGTCCCAAATGGTAGTGAAGTCACGGGCTACAGTATCAGCCGCAGGGACATCCGAAGAAGGGGATATAGGCAATGGAACGGAGGGCTGAAGTCCGTAAACGACATGGAAGGGAGATTTGGAAGACGACTCACTGATGTGGTGGTTATGTGAGAATTCAGCCCAAGGCAGAAGCGTGGACCAGTCGTCGTGATGGGCGTTGACATAGTGACGTAAGAAGGATGTCAAGATTTGATTGACCCTCTCCACTTGGCCATTAGACTGAGGATGGTATGCGGAAGAAAAGTCCAGAGTTACTCCCAGATGTTTGCAGAGCGCCCTCCAGAAGCGGGAGGTGAACTGAGTTCCTCTGTCGGACACGATGTGGGATGGAAAGCCATGCAAGCGGAAGATGTGATGTATATAGGCTTCCGCGAGTTCCTGAGCAGAGGGCAGTCCAGCCATGGGGATGAAGTGAGCCATTTTGGAGAACCGGTCCACCACGACCCATATGACTGTGTGTCCAGAGGATAATGGCAAGTCCGTAATAAAATCCATCGCTATGTGTTGCCACGGAACTGAGGGTATAGGCAGAGGCAGAAGACGGCCATAGGGCAGGTGTTTGGGCGTCTTGTTTCTGGCACAAGAGGAGCAGGCAGAGACAAAAGCAGCGACGTCCGTGCGAAGGGATGGCCACCAGTAATGGCGTACAATCGCACCCCATGTTCTCTTCTGGCCTGCATGACCGGCTGTTTTTGAGGCATGACCCCAGTGTAACACTTTTTGCCTGTCAGTCTCAGAGACATAGGTCTTTCCGGGCGGTATCTGGGCCAGGGTGACAGGGGCCACCGAAATGATCTTGCTAGGAGAGATGATGGGTTGGGTAGTCTCTTCCTCCTGCTCCATGGGCATGAAAGACCTAGACAAGGCATCAGCGCGTACATTCTTGTCCGCGGGTCGGAAATGGAGCTGGAAGTCAAACCTGGCAAAGAATAGGGACCACCTGGCTTGCCGTGGGTTCAGTCGCTGAGCGGACCGCAGGTATTCCAGGTTCTTGTGGTCCGTGTAGATAATCACGGGGTACACTGCTCCTTCCAGGAGGTAGCGCCACTCCTCCAGAGCCAGTTTGACCGCCAATAGTTCTCGGTCACCGATGGTGTAATTACGTTCAGGCGCTGAGAAGCTCTTGGAGAAGAAACCGCACGTCACCATCTTGCCGGAGGAGGACTTCTGCATGAGCACTGCTCCGGCTCCCGAGGAGGAGGCATCCACCTCCAAGGTGAACTGGCGGTTTAACTCCGGACGGTGGAGTACAGGAGCGGAGGCAAATGCTCGCTTCAGTGAGCAAAACGCGGCGTCGGCCGCAGGTGACCAGTCCTTTGGATTAGCCTCCTTTTTGGTCAAAGCGGAGAGAGGAGCGGTCAGGGCAGAGAAGTGAGGGATAAACTGGCGGTAGTAGTTGGCGAATCCCAGGAACCATTGGATTGCCTTCAGTCCAGAAGGGGGAGGCCAGTTGAGTATGGAGGAGACCTTCTTTGGATCCATCTGCAGTCCAGTGCCCGAGATGATGTATCTGTCACGGCCGGGCGGTCGGGTAGACCCAGGAGGTGGATCCACTGGACCGGACTCTAAGATGGTGGTAAGGAGTCCGGCAGCTGAAGCACTGAAGGGCGGCAGAACAGTCCGTGCAAGTGAGGGCAGCGGAGGAGTCCCTGGGACCACGGAGTCACAGATGGTGGTACTGGTGACGTAGCTCAGGTTCGGAAGCCGAGATGATAGTAGGCGGGGTCCGGAACCTCTGGAGCAGGATGACGGGTCACCGCAGGGATCCGAGATGGTACGGACTGTCAGTTGGCAGACGGACAGCGTGCGGGGTTCAGGACACGGCAGACTGGATGGCGCGGCAGGTACGGCTCTACAAAGAGAGATAGGTGAGTATAGGCACATAAACACCAGGAGACCTGACTCCTAGCTCAGGGAACACGAAGATCAGGCCCCGCCCCCTTGGACAATGACCCCCTATATACCCTGTACCTGTGCAACCTCATTTCCTGTTAATGGACGCTGGCCCTTTAAGAAAGGGTCAGTGACCGCGCGCGCGCCCTAATGCGCATGCGCGCCGCCCGAGTGCCAGAAGCCAGGGAAGGAGGCTGCGAGGAGGACGCAGGGGAGCCGGCCAGGTCCAGGGAAGCTGTCGGGCGCCGGGATCGGGGTCCAGGGACCCTGGGACGGACGGGATCCGGTGGCTGGAGAGCGGGGAGCGTGGCAGGTGAGCCGGGGAGCGGGGGTGAGGACCCGGGAAGCGTGACAGTACCCCCCCCCCCCACGCCCCCCTCCCCGCAACCGGGACATGAAGGCACGGATAAGAGGAGTGCCCACGTTCTCCCTGGGCTCCCAAGACCTATCCTCAGGACCATACCCCTCCCAGTCCACCAGGAAGAACTGCCGACCTCGTACGGTCTTCATGGCCACGATATCCCTTACCGCATAGATGTCATCATCGGCCATAGGAACGAAGTGGGCCATTTTGGAGAATCGATCAACCACGACCCATATGACTGTGTGCCCGGAGGATAATGGCAAGTCCGTAATAAAGTCCATAGCTATGTGTTGCCACGGGACTGAGGGTATCGGCAGAGGCAGAAGACGGCCATGGGGCAAGTGGTTGGGCGTCTTGTTCCTGGCACAGGAGGAGCAGGCAGAGACAAAAGCAGCGACGTCCGTGCGAAGGGATGGCCACCAGTAATGGCGTACAATCGCACCCCATGTTCTCTTCTGGCCTGCATGGCCGGCTGTTTTTGATGCATGACCCCAGTGTAACACTTTTTGCCTGTCGGTCTCAGAGACATAGGTCTTCCCGGGCGGTATCTGGGCTAGAGTGACAGGGGCCACCGGAACGATGTTGCTAGGACAGATGATGGGTTGGGTAGTCGCTTCCTCCTGCTCCATGGGCATGAAAGACCTGGACAAGGCATCAGCGCGTACATTCTTGTCCGCGGGTCGGAAGTGAAGCTGAAAGTCAAACCTGGCAAAGAATAAAGACCACCTGGCTTGCCGTGGGTTCAGTCGCTGAGCGGACCGCAGGTATTCCAAGTTCTTGTGGTCAGTGTAAATTATCACGGGATACACTGCACCTTCCAGGAGGTAGCGCCATTCCTCCAGTGCCAGTTTGACTGCCAAGAGCTCTCGGTCCCCGATGGTGTAGTTGCGTTCAGACGCTGAGAAGCCCTTGGAGAAGAATCCGCAAGTCACCATCTTCCCGGAGGAGGATTTCTGCATGAGCACTGCTCCGGCTCCTGAGGAGGAGGCATCCACCTCCAAGGTGAACTGGCGGTTTAACTCCGGACGGTGGAGTACAGGAGAGGAAGCAAAAGCTCGCTTCAATGAGCCAAACGCGGCGTCGGCCGCAGGCGACCAGTCCTTTGGATTTGCCTCTTTCTTAGTCAAAGCGGAAAGTGGAGCAGTCAGAGCAGAGAAGTGAGGGATGAATTGGCGGTAGTAGTTGGCGAATCCCAGGAAGCGTTGGATTGCTTTCAGTCCAGAAGGGGGAGGCCAGTTGAGAATGGCGGAGACCTTCTTGGGATCCATCTGCAGTCCAGTCTCAGAGATGACGTACCCCAAAAAGGGGAGTGTAGACTGCTCAAAGACACACTTCTCATACTTTGCGTACAGGCGATTCTCTCTCAATCTTCGTAGAACCAGCTGTACGTGCTCTCTGTGGGTTGAGAGGTCCGGAGAGAAGACAAGGATGTCATCTAGATATACTACCACACAGGTGTAGAGGAGGTCTCGGAACACGTCGTTCACCAGTTCTTGGAAGACGGCAGGAGCATTACACAGGCCGAAGGGCATCACGCAGTACTCATAATGTCCATCGCGCGTATTGAACGCGGTCTTCCATTCGTCACCAGAGCGGATGCGCACCAGATTGTAAGCACCCCGAAGGTCCAGCTTGGTGAACACACGAGCCCCCCTAAGTCGGTCAAACAATTCGGGGATGAGCGGCAGAGGGTACTTGTTTTTGACTGTGATCTGATTCAGACCCCGGTAGTCGATGCAGGGGCGTAAATCGCCCTCTTTTTTCTTGACAAAGAAGAAACCTGCTCCAGCAGGAGAGGAGGACCTCCGAATGAATCCCCTTGCCAGGCTCTCTGAGATGTAAGCAGACATAGCCCTTGTTTCGGCTGGAGATAAAGGATATATCCGTCCTCGTGGTGGCGTTGTTCCAGGGAGCAGGTCGATGGCACAATCGTATGGACGATGTGGCGGCAGTACCTCGGATTCCTTTTTATCAAAGACATCCGCAAAGGTCCAATAGGCCGAGGGCAGCCCCGGTAGGTTCTCAGGAACCAGAGGTTGTCGGATGGGTTGTGTGGATTTTAGACATCTCTCATGACACGAAGAACCCCAGCGGGTGATGTCGCCTGTACCCCAGCTGACTGATGGTTCGTGGGCCCGTAACCATGGAAGACCCAGCAGGATCTGATGGGACATGTGAGGGAGGACGTAGAAGGCGATGGTCTCGGTGTGAAGAGCACCGATCCGCAGTTCAACCGGCCTGGTGGTCCAGGAGATGGTGTCAGAAAGGGGTCTCCCATCTACAGAGGCAATCACCAGGGGCTTGTTGAGTGGAATAACAGGCACTTGGTATTTGTCCACGGTGGCTTGCTGGATGAAATTGCCTGCTGCCCCGGAATCGAGGTAGGCCTCAGCCGTGAACCGCGTCTCTCCCGTTGTCACTTGCACGGTCCATGTGACCGGATCAGAGAGAGTCCCAGCACCTAGGGTGGCCTCTCCTACCAACCCTAGGCTTTGGAGTTTCCCGGCCTTTCCGGACAGGAACGGAGGAGGTGTGTGTCCTCACCACAGTAAAAGCAGAGGCCCTTAGCGAGCCGCTCTGCTCGTCGTTGTTCGGACTGCCGTATCCGGTCAATCTGCATGGGCTCGTGGACGGGAATCCCAGCGGTAGAAGACTGAGGTACGGAGGTCTTCTGTGGAGGAGAGGGATGCCGGACTGGACGTCTCTCCCGAGACAGCTCTTTGGAGCGCTCCTGAAAACGGATGTCTACTCGAGTTGCTAGGGCAATCAGGGCATCTAGGGTGGAGGGCACGTCACGGCCCGCCAACTCGTCTTTGATGCGGCTTGAGAGACCCTCCCAGAAGGCGGCTGTTAGGGCCTCATTATTCCAGCTGAGTTCTGAAGCCAACGTGCGGAAACGAATGGCGTATTGGCCCACCGTCAGTGTTCCTTGACGCAAGCGGAGAAGGGATGAAGCAGACGCAGAGGCGCGTCCCGGCTCGTCAAAAGTGCTGCGAAAGGCCTGCAGGAACTCTTGAAGATCCTTGGTCATAGGGTCCTCCTTTTCCCACAAGGGGTTCATCCACGCCAGCGCCTCGCCCTCCAGGTGAGACATTATAAAGGCGACCTTGGCTTGGTCAGAGGCGAACAGATGTGGCAGCTGCGTGAAATGAAGGGAACACTGGTTAATGAAGCCCCTGCAGGTCTTGGGATCTCCAGCATAACGAGGTGGTGAAGCCAACCGGAGTTGGGAAGCACCCGACGAGGCTGCCACTGGTGCGGGAGCCGTGGATTGTCCATTGGAGGACCTGGGTGCCGCAGGCGTCATGGAAGCTTGTAACGTGTACAGGCGGGTGTCCACGGAGGTCATAAATTGCAGCATGCGGGTCTGGACTTCACGCTGGCGTTGGAGTTCCTCTTGCAGGGCCAATAGTGCTGCAGCGGGATCCATGGCCTGATCTTACTGTCACGGCCGGGCGGTCGGGTAGACCCAGGAGGTGGATCCACTGGACCGGACTCTAAGATGGTGGTAAGGAGTCCGGCAGCTGAAGCACTGAAGGGCGGCAGAACAGTCCGTGCAAGTGAGGGCAGCGGAGGAGTCCCTGGGACCACGGAGTCACAGATGGTGGTACTGGTGACGTAGCTCAGGTTCGGAAGCCGAGATGATAGTAGGCGGGGTCCGGAACCTCTGGAGCAGGATGACGGGTCACCGCAGGGATCCGAGATGGTACGGACTGTCAGTTGGCAGACGGACAGCGTGCGGGGTTCAGGACACGGCAGACTGGATGGCGCGGCAGGTACGGCTCTACAAAGAGAGATAGGTGAGTATAGGCACATAAACACCAGGAGACCTGACTCCTAGCTCAGGGAACACGAAGATCAGGCCCCGCCCCCTTGGACAATGACCCCCTATATACCCTGTACCTGTGCAACCTCATTTCCTGTTAATGGACGCTGGCCCTTTAAGAAAGGGTCAGTGACCGCGCGCGCGCCCTAATGCGCATGCGCGCCGCCCGAGTGCCAGAAGCCAGGGAAGGAGGCTGCGAGGAGGACGCAGGGGAGCCGGCCAGGTCCAGGGAAGCTGTCGGGCGCCGGGATCGGGGTCCAGGGACCCTGGGACGGACGGGATCCGGTGGCTGGAGAGCGGGGAGCGTGGCAGGTGAGCCGGGGAGCGGGGGTGAGGACCCGGGAAGCGTGACAGTATCCCAGGAAAGGGAGAGAAGACTGCTCAAAGACACACTTCTCATATTTGGCGTAGAGACGATTCTCTCTCAGTCTTTGTAGAACCAGCTGTACGTTCTCTCTGTGGGTCTGGAGGTCCGGAGAGAAGATAAGGATGTCATCCAGATAAACTACTACACAGATGTAGAGGAGGTCCCGGAATATGTCGTTCACCAGTTCTTGAAAGACGGCTGGTGCGTTACACAGGCCGAAGGGCATCACACAGTATTCATAATGCCCATCGCGAGTATTAAACGCGGTCTTCCATTCGTCCCCAGAGCGGATACGAACTAGGTTGTAGGCACCCCGAAGATCCAGCTTGGTGAACACACGGGCTCCTCTGAGCCGGTCGAACAATTCGGGGATGAGCGGCAGAGGGTACTTGTTTTTTACGGTGATCTGATTCAGACCCCGGTAGTCGATGCATGGGCGTAGGTCACCCTCTTTCTTCTTAACGAAGAAGAAGCCTGCTCCCGCAGGCGAGGAGGATCTCCGGATGAATCCCTTTGCCAGGCTTTCTGTGATGTAGGTAGACATGGCCCTGGTTTCGGCTGGAGACAACGGATATATCCGTCCTCGAGGCGGTGTTGTTCCTGGGAGCAGGTCGATGGCACAATCGTAGGGACGGTGTGGCGGAAGTACCTCAGACTCCTTCTTGTCAAAAACGTCTGCGAAGGACCAATAGGCCGAAGGCAGTTCCGGTAGGTTCTCTGGAACCGGAGGTCGTCGGATGGGTTGTATGGACTTCAGACACTTCTCATGACAAGCAGGACCCCATCGGGTGATTTCGCCAGTACCCCAGCTGACTGATGGTTCGTGTGTCCGCAACCAGGGAAGTCCCAGCAGGATTTGATGGGACATGTGTGGAAGGACGTAGAGAGCGATGTTCTCGGTGTGCAGGGCACCGATACGCAGTTCGACCGGACTGGTGACCCAGGAGATGGTATCAGAGAGGGGTCTCCCATCCACAGAGGCAATCACTAGGGGCTTCTCGAGTGGAGTAACAGGCAGCTGGTACTTGTCCACCGTGGCCTGCTGGATGAAATTGCCTGCTGCTCCAGAGTCGAGGTATGCCTCAGCCGTGAAGCGCGTCTCTCCCGTTGACACTTGCACAGTCCACATAACCGGGTCTGAGAGAGTCCCAGCACCTAGGGTGGCCTCTCCTACCAACCCTAGGCTTTGGAGTTTCCCGGCCTTTCCGGACAGGAGCGTAGGAGGTGTGTATCCTCTCCGCAGTAAAAGCAGAGACCCTTGGCGAGCCGCTCTGCTCGACGTTGTTCAGACTGTCGTACTCGGTCGATCTGCATGGGCTCGTGGACGGGAATCCCAGCTGTTGATGACTGAGATACGGAGGGCTTCTGTGGAGGAGAGGAATGCCGTACCGGACGTCTCTCACGAGACAGCTCTTTGGAGCGCTCCTGAAAACGAATGTCCACTCGAGTTGCTAGGGCAATCAGGGCATCTAGGGTGGAGGGCACGTCACGACCCGCCAACTCATCTTTGATGCGACTCGAGAGTCCTTCCCAGAAGGCGGCTGTTAGGGCCTCATTATTCCACCCGAGTTCTGAAGCCAAAGTGCGGAAACGGATGGCGTATTGGCCCACCGTCAGTGTTCCTTGACGTAAGCGGAGGAGGGATGAAGCAGACGCAGAGGCGCGTCCCGGCTCGTCAAAGGTGCTGCGAAAGGCCTGCAGGAACTCTTGAAGATCCTTGGTCATAGGGTCCTCCTTCTCCCACAACGGGTTCATCCACGCCAGTGCCTCGCCCTCCAGGTGAGACATGATGAAGGCGACCTTGGCTTGGTCGGAGGCAAACAGATGTGGCAGCTGCGTGAAATGGAGGGAGCATTGGTTTATAAACCCCCTGCAGGACTTGGGATCTCCGGCGTACCGGGGTGGTGAGGCCAAACGCAGTCTGGAAGCATCCGAAGAAGCAGCCACGGGAGCGGGGGACGTGGCTTGACTAGTGGCGGCTTGGGATGTCGAAGACGTGACTGCCGCTTGTAGCGTGGTCAGGCGGGTGTCCACGGAAGTCATAAAGTTCAGCATGCGGGTCTGGACTTCACGCTGGCGTTGGAGTTCCTCTTGCAAGGCTGCTAGTGCTGCAGCGGGATCCATGGCCTGATCTTACTGTCAGGGCCAGGCGGTCGGGCAGACCCAGGAGGTGGATCCACTGGGCCGAACTCTAAGATGGTGGTAAGGAGTCCGGTAGCTGAAGCACTATGGGCAGTAGAACAGTCCGTGCCAGTGAGTGTAACGAAGAAGTCCCTGGGACCACGGAGTCACAGATGGTAGTCCGGGTGACGTAGCTCAGGTTCGGAAGCCGAGGTGATGTCAGGCGGGGTCCGGAACCTTTGGAGCGAGATGACGGGTCACCGCAGGGATCCGAGATGGTACGGACTGTCAGATGGCAGACGGACAGCGTGCGGGGTTCGGGATTCAGCAGGACCGGATGGCGAGGCAGGATCAGCTCTAGAAGAGAGATACGTGAGTATGGCACGAAGACACAAGGAGACCTGACTCCTAGCTTGGAAAACACGAAGATCAGGCCCCGCCCTCTTGGACAATACACCCCTTTATACCCTGTACCTGTTTAGCCTCATTTCCTGTTAATGGACGCTGGCCCTTTAAGAAAGGGTCAGTGACCGCGCGCGCGCCCTAATGCGCATGCGCGCAGCCCGGGTGCCAGAAGCCAGGGAAGGAGGCTGAGAAGAGGACGCAGGGGAGCCGGCCAGGGCCTGGGAAGCCGTCGGGCAGCGCGATCGGAGACCAGGGGGCCTGGGAAGGACGGGCACCGGAGCCAAGGACCCGGGGAGCGTGGCAGGTGAGCCGGGGAGCGGGGCTGAGGACCCGGGGAGCGGAGGAGAGGACCCGGGGAGGGGAGCCAAGGACCCGGGGAGCGTGACATATACATATAGAAGAATTGAAAAACAGGTGCACAGGGGAGAATCCAAAGAGACCCATCACCAGTCAGCATACCCACAAATAGGGTGCCTCCTGATAAATATATCAATATAACTAGATCCAGAAGAGAATAGAGATTCAATAACCTGTCTAACCCCCAAGAACAACTAGGTGGAATGAGAGGATAATAGTATCCAAAGACAGAGAGTCCGTATAAAGCAGATCGTTACTGCACATAGCCGGGACCAATGACAGACCAATAAATAATGTAAGCAGGAGAAACTTACCCATCGTGGGTGGGCTGAATGGTGATGATGCGCCCCGACGCGCGTTTCGCAAAATGGCTTCCTATCAGGTACCGCCAATGTAAGTGAATGTCATGCCACTGCAACTATCAAGTTGCAAAAACTCTTCAGGTCATGACTCCAATCGAATTTGATACAAGCGCCACAGAAAAATTTGGATTACAAAGAATCCATATTTTTCAGGTTTTGATTCTCACAATCCAGCAGACCACCGGACCGGGGGCCACGTCGCTCTGTTAAGGGGAGGCAGTGGGGTGGGGGTGTGTGTGGTGTGGTGGATGTTGTTACCTGTGACCCCTGGGGTCAAGGGCATCACATTGCCCCTTGGTTTAATGCAGACCATCCGCGGGCTGCCTGACCAACTCCAATTTAATTTTGTTTTCTTTTTCTGTCAATGGTAAAACGGGAAACATTTACAATTATAACATTTTTACAACCACAAGGTTACTGAAGGTCTTCCCATAATGGGAGGCATTTTACTTTAACGTTGCATAACGTTATTAACGGAACAGGTTCATGTCCTTCCGCCTTTCCCACCCAAACAACCTAGCCCTGATGCTGCCCCTAAGAAGTGGGCAGCACCCCTTTTCCCCAGTCTGGAAACAGGAACATGGCCAGATCACCCAGGCAGGAACGGGTACGGTGCGGTGCACCCAGCAGTTGTCAAAGGGCTCCCCGGAGGATGGTCACCGGTCCCGGTGGTGATCAGACCCCAGCCTGCTCTGCTGGGGGTCCTACCTCCAATTTGCCTCTCCGGAGGCTAATGGAACGGGAAGGCATGTAAGGGGGGCAGGGTGGGGCAATATTTACAAGCCCAATAGTTTTTGGGTGGCCAGCAAGTCCACAGCCTTGTCCATGAGCAGTCACTCATGCAACAGGGGTTAAACTGGGGTCAAACACAAGTCCCAACGGGGACGGGTCCTTTTATAGCCTACGGGCTATCATCTCCTTAATCGGTGGGATACTCCTCTTCCACCTCCACTTTGGGGCTGTACGGTGGAGGAGGGGGCTGTCTGGTGCTCCGGACATCCAGGGCTAACCAGCCCCTCTCCCCTCGGTGCCGGGTGTAGTGCACCATATCGCCGGGCAGGAGGTCATGGTCCGGGTGCCCAAACGGGAGATGGGCATTTACATCCCGCCGGGAGAAGAAGACCTCATCTTCCAAGGTGGGGTCATACAGGAACCCCCAGCCTTTGTCCCAGTTGAACCTTCTGACCTGGCCCTGGTAGGTCAGGCCCCGCACCCAGTATTCGGCACTCCTCAGATGCTCCTTCCCTTCAATTTTCTGGGCAAGGACCTCCTCTCTTCTCTTCTCTCTGGCCGCTATCTCCCGACTCAGTTGGCTAGGCTGCCGCTCCCAATACAGGGCAGCTGCACGCCCGGGGTCTACTTCAGTGGGGGTCTGGCCCAGCCGGCGCTCCCCAGTGTCGACTACGATCAGCACTCTCAAAGGGGAGCCCCGCTGTGTCGCGGCCGGCTCTGCTGCCTTGCAGCTGCCTCCCCGCGGAACCTCAGCCGAGGCCCGCGACCCTGGAGCGGCCTGCTTTGCTTTCGGGGCCTTCTTGGCCAGGCGGACTGCCGGGGCCAATGCACGCCTGGGCGCGGTCACTTCCGGAACAGCCAGTGCCGCTTCGGTATCAGATGCCAGCCGGGGACAGGTCTCCTCGGACAACGGGCACAGTGCGGCCAGATTCCACAACAGGTCCTGGCCTGCCTCCCCAAGCAACTTTCCATGAGCGCCCAGGACGGATTCCGCCACCGGTGTCGGGGGTGGGGATACGGGCAGAGGAGCAGTGGCAACCACTGCGGGCAATGGAGGAGGCGGTATGGCGGGCAGCAGCAGACCGAGCCCCTCAGCTGCGATTGCCGACCCCCTCAAGGGCATAGGGACGTGGGTCGCCTGCCCACCCCACCAACTCCGTCATCCTCTCACGGGCCCGCACGGCAGCCACTATCTCCCTCATCTCCGCCGCCCAGTGCTCTATTAAGAAGCTTACCTGCTGCTGGAGGCGGTGGCACATCTCCTCTGTCCGGGCCTTCACCCACGCCGCTGTTACTGGCGCGGTCTCCGGAATCTCGGGACTCGGGACGGGAGTTGCCATGCTGCTGCACTGTTGGGATCCAGGAACGGAACGAATGCAGGATCCTGGAGTCCCTGCCTTTTTATCTTCTCGGTCACATCAGGCAGCCTCTCCGCCCGCCTTCCCCCTTGGTTTTCTTCCAGCACTCCTCCTTTGGGGGTGGAGCTTCACCTTCGCGCCTTCACTGCTTGGGGAAGATGACTCGAGCGGGAAACTTTCGCGCCAAGATAGCGGAACTTCAACTTTTTCGGCAGGACACCGCTGACGGATACTTCTAAGGCGCACATCCACAGGTAAGTGGACTGTCCAAATCCTGTTCGTGACGCCAGAAGAGTCGATGTGTACCGCCCTGAGAGGGGCTCGGCCGCTCCCTGGCTTGGCCGGGCCGTTTGAGGTCCGGGCTCGGGTTGTCGGTGGCTCGAGCGCCTCTGGACCGGCGGCCACGTCACTCTGTTAAGGGGAGGCAGTGGGGTGGTGGTGTGGGACGAGGTTCGCAGCCGGGGGCCGCATTGTCGTTGTACGGGTCGTGACGCCACCCATGGGTCGTGGTGACGGGATGCACCACCGCTGCGGCTGGAGTGAAGGGGGCTCCCGGGATCGGTGTTGAAGGCGCAGCCTGGATGTTAGCCCCTCCGTGGGTAGGGGCAGTGTGTCCCGGGGCCCAGCGGGACAGGCGATTATGTTGTCGGGGTGCAGGGTGCCGTGCTGCGGTGCGGGGTTGTGCCTGGATGGCACTGGTGTACTCACTATTAATTCACACTAAGAGTCACTGGTAAACCAAAGTTCGGGTATGGTCGGGTCCCGCAGCCGGCTGCTTGTGTCCCTTGGGAGGCTGATGGTGGCCCCTTTTCCTTGCACCTCTTGTTTTGACTTTTGGCTCCCCTGCCTGGACAGTGGTAGCCCGCTCCCCGGCGTTTAGCTGCCGGAAGAGGCCTCAGTTGCCCGCAGGCGCTGGCCAAACGGATGTTTGGCCCTTGGCGGTGGCTCTCACCCGGTATCGGTGGGCTCTTGCCTTCTTTCGGGACTTTCGGTGAGGATGAACCCGTGAGGTCCAGACTGCAATCAGTGAATTTGCCTAAACTCAGTGGCTTCTAAGCTAGGACGGGGTCTGAGTACCTGGTTTCTGGTACTCCGGTAAACTGTTGACTCCCCGGTTCAGGGCCGGCGGGCTCCAACCCTGGCCCAGTCCCTACGGTTCCGCCGGTCGCTATACCGGTACTCCTGCAGGCGACCACCACCGTCTGCCTGCCTGACGTTACAGGGATCCCTGGCTCTTCTCCTCCACACCTCCTGTCAACTCCCTACAACCAACTGTTTGAATCTCCTCCCTCAGGACAGTAGTCTTCTCGGTGGGCATGTCTTTCTGCCTTACTCCGCCCACCTGGTGTACCCTACTGGCCCTGAGGGAGGCATCAGGTCTCCCTTTCAGGTGACGGGTGTGTCCTCACAAGGGGTCGGGGTGTGTGTGTGGTGTGGTGGATTTTGTTACCTGTGACCCCTGGGGTCCAGGGCGTCACATGTTCATTCTAGACCGGCAGATGTGGCACACTACGGGAGGAAGAAAAGGTGTCTCTAATGACTGGACGTTGGATAGCAAGCAGCTTAGGGGCTGGAGAGATGACTAGTGAGGTGAGCATAAGTATTATTTTGATTTTTTTTTTTTAAATATCTTATGCATATTATGCTCTGGCGTCTGGAGAGACCCCCTGAGGATAATAAGAGATATTGAGTTGTTAAAGAATAATTTTGTTGCAAAACAAATTTCCCAGGAAAGTTTGTCCATCAGATAAACTCATTTAAAAATTTTAACCATTTATTCTCCTGCTGGCATTTGAGGTAGTTTTAATTTGTACCAAATTTATTTTGGATGTAGAAGTTTCAAATCACATTGCATTGAATTTGCCAGCTGAATTCAAGCAAATCTGACCAAATTTAAATTTTGAGATAAGGGTGTTTTACACGCTGCGACATCACCCGCCTCCGTCGTTAGTGCGTTATGTGGTGATCGCTGCCGTAGTGAACAATATCGCTATGGCAGCGTCACACGCACATACCTGTTCTGCGACATCACAAAACGGCAGTCCAATAGAAGAGGAGGGGCGGAGATGAGCGGCCGGAACATGCCGCCCAGCTCCTTCCTTACTCATTGCCAGTAGATGCAGGTAAGGAGATGTTCGTCGCTCCTGCGGTGTCACACATAGCAATGTGTGATGCCGCAGAAACGACGAACAACCTGCGGCATGCACCATCACCGATATTTGGAAAAAGAGCGACGTTTCAACGATCATTGATCGTCGCTCCTTGCTGTCACATGCTGCGATGTCGCTAACTACGCCGGATGTGCGTCACTAACGACGTGACCCCGACGATATGTCGTTAGCGATGTTGCAGCGTGTAAAGCACCCTATAGTCGCTCATACCTAGTCATGGCTGAAGTCACAATGTAGCCCCAGTCTTAAGACCCTGTCACACACAGAGATAAATCTGTGGCAGATCTGTGGCAGATCTGTGGCAGATCTGTGGCAGATCTGTGGCAGATCTGTGGCAGATCTGTGGCAGATCTGTGGTTGCAGTGAAATTGTGGACAATCAGTGCCAGGTTTGTGGCTGTGTACAAATGGAACAATATGTCCATGATTTCACTGCAACCACAGATCTGCCAAAGATTTATCTCTGTGTGTGACAGGGCCTTTAGGGTTGACGGTAGACTGTGGCCAAGAAATACCACTTTGATGTTGACCAGGACACGTGATGGCACTAAAGGCATTTTGCAAATTTTGATAGAAGGATAAATGTGTATTAACCGTTGAGAAAAAGACTGAGTGAATATTGAAAGGTGGTGACTAAAGGTAGTCATAGAAGTATGGGTGTAGCTTGCCAAACATTAACACACCATGATCTTTCCTTCATTTTCTACTATGTGATAACTTGTTCTCTCTTGTCACCTGCACCTCAAAATCATCTCTAAAATTCAATTTTTTTTATACCTTTGACAATGCAGAATTCTTACTGTTGCTCTGGTTCATTCTCGCCTGGACTACGGCAACTCTCCATTGATTGGTCTTCCTTTCACTAAATTCTCCTTTCTCCAATCTACTAAAAAATGCAGCCAGGATGATATTCCTCTCCAACCGCTATGTTGAAACCTCCTAAATGTGCCAATTTTTGCACTGGTTGCACTTTTGTATTGCCCAATCAATACTCAGAATTCGATATAAATGTATCAATTTTGCATATAAAGTGTTCCACAGTTTTGCACTGCCCTACATCTCCTCCCTCATCTCTGTCTATTATCCTAACCTTCCTTTCTGTTCCGCTAATGAACATAGATTAACCTCCTCAATGATGTCAACCCCTCACTTCCATCTCTAGGACTTCTCTTGTGCTGCACTGGTTTTCTGGAATGCTCTAACCCAGACAATCCGGTTAATTTCCATTATCTACAGTTTCAAGTGTGCCCTAAAATGCATTTTCTTTAGACTGGCCTATCATATTCCTAAACTAACTATCCTGTATTCTCTCTTCCATGCACTCAATATTTCTGTGTATCTGTACTTATACAAATATTGGCTGGTAACTGGTTTATACTGCTTTATTTGAATGCCCCTATTTATTATACTGATGGTGTGACCTTACACGACACGCACTTTATTTTTACCTTCTGTGATACCTCTATTTCCTCACAAATTAAGAATCTACAAGGGAAAGGAATTGGCATTTCCAAAAGAGATATAAAAACTGGATTTTTATTTATTGATATCTTCATTTAAAAAAAAAAATCACATGCACAGTTCTATATTCACCCTCTGACGCATTTTCATCTCTATGACTAAGGAGTCAGGACATATGATATGTCAGAAACGCGTCAGTCGGTTAACATGTGATTTTTTTTAATAAAGAATTTTTTAATGAAAATCCAGTTTTTATATTTCTTCTGGACATGCCAAATCCTTTTCCTTGAGTTTTTTTTTTTAACCTTACTGTAGACCAGAATGAAGTGGCTCCCATACAGTGTGCAAGGGATGAACAAGCCAACACATGCGTAGAGTCTACAAACATTCCTTACTTTGTCATTCCTCACAGATTGATGCTTGTGAGAAGGAACCTTACTTCTCCTGGTATTTGTTGAACTATGTGTTAAAGTCCTATTAAACAGAAAAAAATATTAACAATAGCATTTGTTATCATATCTCTATTGTGTATATAAGTTCATTATTACACAAGCAAATGTTCTATCAATAAATTGCAGTTGTGATCAATGGAAAGTCGCTAGTAGTTCATGAAAGCATGTATGATGAGGTGGTGACATTGCACACTGTTCACACACTGTATAATGGGTGGTTTACTCACTTTGCTTGCTTTGCGAGGTACACTCAGGAAATATTTCCATTTAAAAGTCCAATTGGTTTATTCAATCAGCATAAATCTCTCCAGGAACATAAACATAGACAGATTTCAGATCCGGTATATTCGCGGTACTTGCGTACAATTCATATACAATTCTCCATTAATATAATGCACTTGAAGTATGCTAATGAAGCTATCTGACCTCCAATCAGGTATGCACTCACGATACTATAGTCCGTATCCTTTGCGTGTCAATACGCTACTGACTCGAGTCAGCAAACGCACAGGTTCAGATACACCACCAGTAGCCTAGTGGAGCTTACTCAACCTCAACTCACTCTAGTCAGTGGAAGCAAACCCTCACCTTCCTCAGCTGAGTTCCTTCCAGAGGCTTCAACACCTCTACGAGAGCTTGGCAGCCTCACCACACTGGTCCTGCCAGTGCACACACTCTCTCAGAGGCTGTTTCTTACACAATGCCCCTCAAACACTGAACACCATCACTCCATGTGCCAAACACACAGACTCCATTTTACCTCATGTGACCTGTCAGACACATGTCAAACACACCCATGGGTGGGGTATGTGGATGACCAGTTCCAACCCTTCTCTCCATTCATCCGTGATCCTGGACCCAATGAATACTAAAGCAAACATTTGTAGGCACTACAAGTACCAGCACAAACTTCTAGGATTTCCCCACTTATGTGGTACATACTGGCCATTAACAATGTAGCCGGTCGCTTTCTTGCAGGTGGTAACAACTTATTACAAGGTGAATTTTTTTTATAACTATCAATAATTTTTAAGCAAGTTGAAAGATCTGGTTTTGCGAGGGTTGAATGATATTATGATTGCGAGCAGCTATTAGGCCATGTGCGCACGTTGCGTTTTTTCATGCGTTTCCGCAGCGTTTTGAGCTGCAGTATTTTAATGCAAAATTGCATGCATTTTGTTTTCCAAGCAAAGTCTATGGGAATAGGGCTTTCTTGTGTGCACGATGCTTTTAAAAACGCTGCGTTTTTGGGGTCAAAATCTCTGCGTTTGAAGAAGCAGCATGTCAATTGTTTTTGGCATTTTGGCAGCGTTTTGGTAACATTGGAGTCAATGAGAATCATCAAAACGCATCCTTAAAGAAATTCCTAGCGTTTTACATGCTTTTTTGATGCTAAACGCATGATTTTTGGAGAAAATCAAAGCATGTGTTTTTGGCATTATAGTGATGTCAAGAGGTTTCCAATTGCCCACACATCCATTCCGACTTTAAAAAAATGAGTCAAACAATACTTTTACTTTATTTTGAACATAATTCTTAAATCTCATTAATCATTTTCAGTAAATTATCATTATAGTGTATGCATTAAAGGTTATTATTTATTTTTTTCAATTTTTTCCTACTGTTTGAATGTTCAAACTTTATTTAAATGTGTATTTGTATTGAAAACGCATCTCAATTTAAGCACTAAAAATGCATGTAAAACGCGGTCAAAACGCGACAAAAACGCGGCAAAAACGCTTGCGTATTTCCTGCATTTATGTGGTCAAAACCAGTTTTGATAATGACAAATTCTGCCAGAGGATGAGTTCATTTCTGCAAGTTACTGAACGCAACGTGCGCACCGTCAATATCGCTTTGTTTTGAATGATATTGCGATTTTAAGGGCAATTTTTGCCCTGACTAAAGCGGGCTTTACACGCTACAATATATCTAACGATGTGTCAGCGGGGTCACGTCGTAAGTGACGCACATCCGGCATCGTTAGTAATATTGTGACGTGTAAAACCTACATGCGATTGCGATTGAACTAAAAAACGTTGATCGCATGCACGTCGTTCAATTACTAAAAATTGAATGTTTGGTTGGTCAATGTTCCCGAGGCAGAACACATCGCAGTGTGTGACACCCCGGGAACGATGAACTGCAGCTTACCTGCATCCCGCGGCTCCCGCCGGCAATGCGGAAGGAAGGAGGTGGGCGGGATGTTACGTCCCGCTCATCTCCGCCCCTACGCTTCTATTGGCCGGTTGCTGCGTGACGTCGCTGTGAAGCTGAAACGTCCCTCCTACTCCAGGAAGTGGATGTTTGCCGCCCACATCGAGGTCATATGGAAGATAAGTACGTGTGACGGGATTTAATCGTTTGTGTGACACGAGCAACAAATTGCAAGAGCCGCACATACAATGGGGGCGTGTCACATCGCATACAAGATCGCATACCAAATTGTAAGGTGTAAAGCAGGCTTTATAAGGGTTTTACTCTGTATGTCTTATGTTGTTTGTACAAGTATCTTCTGAATTATAAAGTGCTATGTAGTATGTTGACCCTGTAGAGATAAAAATTATTATTATTAATTATTATTATTCAACATCTACATATGAAAAACGTAAAATTTTTTGCTAAATTTTTATGGATGTCTTCTCTACCCCCATGTAGATTCGAACAACATAATGCCCGGTCCCGCCATAGTCACTCTTGCCCTCTTCCTTATTATTTTCTGTCTTTTGAGCAAAGCATTTTATAATCGGACGAAAAACAAGAACAAGAATTTTCCTCCAGGACCAAAGTGTTTACCCATCATTGGAAATCTGCACATATTTGATGTAAAGAACCCTTCCAAAACATTCACTCAGGTAAGAGCCTCACCTGATCATTTTTGCCTCTTGCTGTTACCTTGGGTTCCATGGAGCCAAGAAAATCATCTCATGTGACTTGGAATGATATGGCAAAAATAGCCAATTTTTTTGGTCTTGTTGGTAACATTAGGGGTGGGACTGTCTCTTAGAGCTGTGTCTTGTTGATGATGCCCCATGGGAAAATAATATTTAAATTAACGCTTATTAAGATATAGACCTTTAGAGAGATTTGAAACTGATAATGTGAAGACCACAATTTCATGATTATGATGATGTCATGCGTTGTTTGGTTCCACACTCGCGGGGTGCCACTACTGTGTTGAACTCTGTTCACATTATAGTGTCTGACAGGCAACCTGAGGTCTCCTACTTGCTCAGCCTGAGCCGAGCAATGGCATATTAATTTCCACTGCTCCCCAGCACTGCTGGAGTTAATTATTGTGGATTTGTGTGTGGCTCCTAGGAGCAGGTTGCTAATTACCACCCACAGTCATCTCTTTCCTATTTAAGGTATGGGAGCCTGTGTTTCTGAGCCAATAATAGCTTCAGCATAGCTCCAGAGATTCCAGTCCTTTGTGGTGATCCATTCATTGGTAATCTCTAATTTGCTATTTTGAGTGGTGGGGAAGCTTCCCTGTCGTGAATTTGCCTTTTTCTTTTTTTCCCCTGCACACGTTTTCTCCTTTGTGTCTGAGTGCAGTGTATACAAGCTCTCTTCTCCCTTGTCTGTGTTGTTTCTGTGGGGTTTTGTTACTGTATTTCCAGCCCGCCCCAAGGGTGGGGGACAGGGGGAGTAAGATCAGGGCTTGGACAGGAGTCCGGGTCATGGTGGGGGCTCAGACCTCGCTACCATCAAGCGTACCTGTGGCACCCCTGAGGCTCAGTCGCCACAGGGAATTGCATCTGGTTTAAGTTGTAATTCTCTCCCGGGTGAGAAGAGGTTAATCACTGGTTTGTTTTACTTCCACAAATCCTGAGCTCATAACTTACATAAAACACCCAGATAGTGAGCCAGGCACAACACACAGGAAACCAGGCTGGGAAATCCTCCAGCACTGCTGAGCCATTCCAGATGGTGGAGGCTGCTCAGTCAGTGAGTAAGACAAAGTTTCATTTTCAGGGAGAGAACAGCTCAGGACAGAGAACAGAGCAGACAGCCTTGAGAGAGCAGCTTTTAACAGGCTGGTCCTGGGATAGGAGATAAGTGGAGATAGCCCCAGGGCCTGTGTATGGGGGTGGAACATTGTACTGGTGTGGGGAGGGGGGTCATCATTATCACTTCCTTTTCGGACAAAATGAGAGCACTTTTACTTTCTAAGAAACTCACATAGATCATTAATATTTTCTAGGGCACAATTTTATCATCCAGAAGACACAGAGGGGGTATTTTACTTTGTAGGGGTAACAGTGATGGGCATTATTATGTGGACACTGACAGGAGCACTGTTATGTCACATAGTAGGTGCAGTAATAGGGACACATAGCGGCTCATTATTGGGGTATCAGCAGGAGGAGGAGTTTCTGCAGGTTGGGAATAGATAGGGACGGTGCTGGAAATGTGAAAATCAATAGCAAGAGCAATTACCCAAATGGAGAGGAAGGTAAATAGCAGAGTAATGAATAAAATATAACTTTTAATATTTACTTTAAAAACAGGGGAAATTCACAGACAATTTACACATATAGTGATAATCCGATACTGAAGAAGGTTAACAGAAACCAGAAGGTCAGCTGACCTGTATCGGAAAAGACACCAAAAGCCTACTACACAATGAAAACTGCAGAGGCTGCAAAAGAGTCTCCCTAGGGAGACTGGAGTACGCCACCAATGGATCATATTTTGAGGGGTTTGTGGTGGCTAGGTATTAAGTAGCTCCCCCTCTGTGCAATTTTGGCTATTTAACTCCTTACGATCAAATCTTTGATTTGTGGATAACTTTTGGTTCTGCAGGTTCTAGTTTAGGAATTCCTGTAGGGAATCCCAGGGAGAGTCATCGGTGAGCGGGGGCGCTATTTAGGGGCGCCGACCTCCGCGGCAAGGTAGGGTCATCTCTTAGGGACGTCATAGGGCCCTGTAGAATGCGTATACCGTATACACCTACTTTTACTCCCTTATTAAGGTCTACTGGTTTTCTGTTTTACCATTTTAAATGGATATTTCAATGATATCTTCACTCATTGTGTTTTCAATTTTCAATAAATTTGTAAGTTCCAGGAATTTTTTTGTTTGTTAATCAGCAAGACTTATATTCAATTATATGGTCACTGTATATGGGTAATATTTTGTACAGTAACTTTTTTTCTTTTCAGGAGCAGCATGTTCATCTGCTGAGGGTCCATTTACCCAGTATGATGAGAATGGTTATACACAGTTACTTCACTTAGGGGCCAATTTAGATGTGTTTTGCCCCCTGTATACAGAACCTCTCGCTATTCCTCTCCTCCATTTAAGGCCTCTTTCATACGTCCGTGAAAAACCACACACGTTTTGCCCGTATGTGTGAAAGGTGCATATGGCCCTCCGTGTGCCGTGGCTTTGGCATCTGAGTGTTCTCCGAGTGCTATCCGTGATAACACACAGAGAACAGGAACTTTCTGCTCACCTGTTCCTGGAGCTGCTGTCCGTAGTACTAATGTCTTCCACTCTGCGGTCTTCGGCCCTGACGACTCTCCGCTGCTGCTTCCGATCTTGCCAACTCCCCGCTGCTGCTGCTTCCAGTCCTGCCGACCCCCCGCTGCTGCTGCTTCCAGTCCTGCCGACTCCCCGCTGCTGCTGCTGCTTCCGTTCCTCGGTGCAATGAATGTGCGATGAGCATAATGAGTGGAGGTCGGAAGCCAGTGACAGCAGCAGCAGAGACAGCAGAGCTGGAGAAGGTGAGTACAGAAATTAATTTTATTTCAAAGAAACGTTGTTTTCTCCGGTACGTGTCACACGGATCACATCTGTGCGGTCAGTGTGACACCTGTGCTGCCGGAGAAAAAACGGACATATCTTCATGTGGGGCACACAGACACACGTATGCTCCACATGGACACACGGTCCATAGGAAAACACGCAGATGTGCGCAAACCCATTGATTTTAATGGGTCTACGTGTGTCCATGTCGCCGGTACATATAAAAATGGACGTCACACATACCGGAGACACGGATATATGAAGGGGGCCTAAAGTATAGAAAAATACATCATCAGAACAAGTATAAACGATAATTATATTAATATTATAAAATACTATGATATAACCTGGCACTGTATAATCCTGCATTTTATCTTACAGCTGAGCAAGAAGTTTGGCCCAGTGTTCAGTGTCCAATTGGGGACGCAAAAGATGGTGATTTTGTATGGATATGATGCCGTGAAAGACGCTTTCATGAACCACGCTGAAGAATTGTCTGAAAGAGCCGACATACCAATATTTACAGAAGCATCAAAGGGATATGGTAAAAACAGGCAAACAACCCAAACGTGCATGTACACAGCAGTGCCCGTGTGATCAGCCACTGGACAGTACCTATGATTGACAGATGCTCCCCCAAGATGCAAATTTTGCTGCATGCTTGAGGCATTGTTTTTATTTTTTCTCCAATTCTGCTCCTTTTTTATAAAATTTGTTGGGTTTATCTAATATATAAAGCTGAATGTGTGTATGTGTGTGTGTGTGTGTGTGTATGTGTGTGTGTGTGTGTGTGTCCAGGATTGGCATCTGCATTGTCGCAGCTACAGCCACAAAATTTTGCACACACACACGTCTGGACCCCGAGAGCGTCATAGGCTATGTTGTGAGGCGAAATTTGAACCCCGCGCGTTCCAATTTACCAATCAATTATGCCCCTATCTACATAATGGGGAAAAAGTGAAATGAAAAGTGTATCCACACCGTCACATTTACAATCACGAAATTTTGCACAGACACCTCATATGACCCAGGGAACGTCGTAGATTATGTTTTGACAGGAAAATTTAACCCCGCGCTTTACAGTTACTCTCCAAAAAACATGCCTCCATTAAAGTAAATGGAGCCCCAAATACAGGTTATTAGTAGAAGCTGTGATTGGTTGCTATAGGAACAAAAGACATTGTTAGTATAAGAAGCTTATATGTGAGGTAAAAAGATGTCAGTGGGGAGACAGAGAGAGACAGAGAGACAGACAGAGAGACAGACAGAGAGATAGAGGCAGACAAGGAAAGATACAGATGGTGAAAGAGACAGACCTGGAAAGGGACAGACCTGGAAAGGGACAGACCTGGGAAGGGACAGACCTGGGAAGGGACAGACCTGGGAAGGGACAGACCTGGAAAGGGACAGACCTGGAAAGGGACAGACCTGGAAAGAGACAGAAAGAGATAGATCTGAAAGAGACAGACCTGGAAAGAGACAGACCTGGAAGGAGACAGACCTGGAAGGAGACAGACCTGGAAGGAGACAGACCTAGAAGGAGACAGACCTGGAAGGAAACAGACCTAGAAAGAGACAGACCTGGAAAGAGACAGACCTGGAAAGAGACAGACCTAGAAAGAGACAGACCTGGAAAGAGACAGATGGGGAAAGAGACAGACAGACAGGCAGACATTGAAGGAGGAGACAGCCAGAGAGACAGACAAAGATAGATGAGGAAAGACACAGACCTTGATAGAGACAGACGGGGAAAGAGACAGAGAAATAGAGACACAGAAGGAAAGAGACAGACAGAGACAGGCAGACAGGGAGAAAGACAGACAGGAAAAGACACAGACAAAGAGATGGGGAGACAGACCTGGGAAAGAGACAGACCTAGAAAGAGACAGATGGGGAAAGAAACAGAGAGATAGAGACAGACAAAAAAAAGAGAGACAGACAGACAGGTAAACGGGGAAAGAGAGAGATGGGGAAAGAGACAGACTGAGCACATTACTTGCCAATTTAGTAAAATCTGTGTGGAATATCTGAGGTGTTGAAATATATGTTGTGAAATGCTTCTATTAGCTTAGTTTTTGCCTTTTAATAATTACATTTCTGTCTATTTGTTTTGTGTTTTTTGTGTGCAGAATAAATTTTCGTTAATACATTCTATTTTGTTAACAACAGTAATTAACCCGGGCAAAGCCGGGTAGTGCAGCTAGTCATGCTATAAAATGTAGAACAATAATTTCCTTTAAACCAATAATCCACAATAATGTTATTTACATATTCTTTTTCAAGGTATCGTTTTTTCTAATGGTGAAAACTGGAAAGTAATGAGACGATTTACTATATCAACTTTGAGAGACTTTGGGATGGGGAAGAAATCCATCGAAGATCGGATAAATGAAGAATGTGACTCTCTAGTACAGATAATTAAATCATATGGAGGTAAGGCGATGCATGGACAGGGAGCAGATTTGTTTTATACTGAGATTGGCTGACTGGAATATGCAGCAACTGTAGAAAAAGATATGGCCGCACATCCCAAAATCATACTTTGTCCTAAAGCCGTTAAGTAAAAATTAAATACGTGAACATGAGGTTATTGGTGTAACATTCTGATCAGACCTTCTGAAGCTACTGTACCGCCCCGCGGCCTCGGCTGTGGCCGCCGAGCCGCTCGGGTCCATGCTCGCGTTCTACAGGTGGTGGATCGAGCCTCTCACGGACCCGGGGGTCACATCGCTCTGCATGGGTGTTTGGCGCTACGCACGGGGGATGCGGATGCGGATATTTGGTTTTGGGATGATTGTTCGTGAAGCCACCCACGAGTTGTGGTGATTGTGGACACCACCGCTGCGGTGAAGGTAGGGGATGTTGGTCCCGGGGCCCGGTTGGCGAGGGCCGGGGTGCAGGACGCAGTGTTGCGGTGCAGCGCTGTGCGGTGCCTGAGGGTACTGGTGTACTCACTCTGATACAAGACCCTGGAGGCGTTGGTAAACCAAACGGGTGATGAACGGAACCCGCAGCCGGCTGCAGCTTTTCCTGTTATGTTGGTAATGTCTGCCTTTCTCCTGCACCTGTGTATGTAACTTGACCACTGTGCCTGGGCACTGGTAGTCTGCTCCCCGACGAATAAGTGGCGTAGGAGCCCGTTTGCCGGAAGACGCTGACCCTTTGGTTATCTGGCCTTTGGCGGTGGCTCCTATCCGGACGGGTTGGGCTCTTGTCTTCAATCGGGACTTAGGTGGGAATAAACCCCTGAGGTCCAGACTGCAATCAGTTGATTTGACTATGGTGGTGGCTTATAGCCTAGTTCGGGGTCTGAGTACCCTGCCTGGTGCTCCGGTATCCAGTTGGCTCCCCAGTTCGGTTCCGGCGGGCCACTACCCTGTCCCGGTCCCTTACGGTTCCACCGGTCAGATTTCCGGTCTCCTGCAGGCGCCCACTACCGTCTGCCTGCCTGACTGATCAGGGGTCCTAGGCTCCAACCCAGCCCCACGCAGAACTGTACTCCTCTCACTCCTCTCTCCTTACTCAATCTCGATCTATCTGCTTGTGTTTTTCTGCCTCAGGCCAGCAGACTCCTCGGAGGGCGTGTCTATCCGCCTGACTACGCCCACCTGGTGTGCCTATCTGACTCTGAGGGAGGCAATCAGGTCTTTGGTTGACTGATGGTACCTTACTAGGGTGGGGGTGTATGTGGTGTGTGTAGTGACCTGTGACCCCTGGGTGTCCAGGGCGTCACACTACTGCCACGTCACGGCGAACCTCTGCGTGGGTCCCTACTCTGGCACGTTAGAGGTGCGGTGCCGTGCCCCAACCATCTCCCACGTGGCAATGCACCAGCAGGGCTGGTGACCTGGTGCTTCACAACACCATGCTGCAAGGCAGAGCCCCCATGGCTCCAGGCCCCACTGACATAAAACCACCACAACATTGGCCGCCACACAGCACCAGCACACTGTGGAAGGAGCTGTACACTCCCTTTCCTCAACCTCTCAGTGTGTGAACTAAGAGCAGAAAAGACAGAACCTCTCTTTACAGTCTCCTGCTAATTAAAAATGCCTGTGCCAAATGGGAAATGGGAGGAGTGCTGGTTTTTTACTTGAATCAGTGTGCTAGTGCTGTAAGGTGGCCATTGTTGTGGTGGTTTTGTGTCAGTGAGGCCTGGAGCCATGGGGATTCTGCCTTGCAGCATGGGTGTTGTGAGGCACCAGGTCACTTGCCCTTCTAGTGCATTGCCGCTGCGACGGGGGTTGGCGCACGGTGCCGCACCTTCAAGGCATACATTAGGGACCCACTTAGAGGTTCGCCGTGACATGGCAGTGGCTTCACACAGTCTGATCAGAATGTTAAATCAAGAACCTCATGTTCAGGTATATTATTTTTGCCTAGCAGCTTTACATCAAAGTGTGACTTTGGGATGTGCGATTCATCTCTTTCTACAGTTGTTGCATATTGGCTAACTGGAATGATGCAGTACCTGTGTAATCCTCTGAAAGGGATGTCTAGACTATATGTCCACTGCTAGATGTCAGTGGCGCGGGCGGGGAGGGAGCCGCTGCTGCGCTCTCGCTAGCGCTCGGGTCCGGCGCTGCTGCGATGGCTCGAGCGGTGAGCCGGATCCGGGGACTCGAGCGGCACTCCTCGCCCGTGAGTGGGTGATGGTTTGGGTTTGGGGATTTAGTCCGTGACGCCACCCATGGGTTGTGGTGAAGGTGGGCACCACCGCTACTGGCGTCGGGGATCCCGGGAGCGATGGCAGGGAGCAGCTGGGATATTGTTTTCCCCCTCCGTGGGTAGGGGTTGGTGGTCCCGGGGCCCGGTGATGTGACGAGGAGGCAGGGTTGGCAAGGTGCAGGGTCACTTGGACTGCGCAGCGCGGTGTCGGATGGCACGGTAGTACTCACTCAGCCACAAATGGATGCAAAGTCTCTGGTAAAACAAACGGCTGGATGGACGGGTCCCGCAGCCGGCTGCTGTGGTTTCTCCCGGACGGGTGGTGGTGGCTGCCTTTCCCTGCACCTTTTGTGTATGTTCGGTCCTGATGGCTTCCCACCGGTAACCCACTCCCCAGCGTGTATACGTGCCGGAGGAGCCCTTTTGCCCGCAGGCTCTGGCCCTGGGAACCCTAGCTGTGGTGGTAGCTGTATTTCCCTTTTGTTGGTTGGACGGTTGCCTTCAGTCGGGTCTTGGCTGTTAGGAAACCCCTGGGGTTCCGGACACTAACGGATTTGACCTATTTAACGGCGACTCCAAGCCTGGTCGGGGTCCGCAGGCCCTGCCGGTTTGTGCTGGCTTCACTTTGCTCCCCGGTTCGGTACCCGGTCCTACGGTTCCGCGTTGATCTGCCTCTCCTGCAGACGGCCACCACCGTCTGCCAACCTTGCTCTCAGTGCCTGGGCCACACACCCAGACACCAGCAGTAGCTCCTCTCACTTTCACTGCTCAACACTATCTGCCTACTGCTTCCTGCCTTCAGGACTGTGATCTCCTCAGTGGGTGGGGCCAACCGCCTGGCTCCACCCCACCTGGTGTGGACATCAGCCCCTGGAGGGAGGCAACAAGGGTTTTGTGTTTGGCCCGGATGTGCCTATCTCGGGGTGGGGGTGTCGTGTTGTAGTCCCTGTGACGACCTGGCTAGTCCAGGGCGCCACATCAGTGTTAAATAGAAACCATCATCCATTTGTGGCCTCCACACTATATAATATATAAAGCTGAATCTGTGTGTGTGTGTGTGTGTGTGTGTGTGTTACTGTGTGTGTGTGTGTGTGTGTGTGTGTATGTCCAAGATTGGCATCCGCACCGTCGCAGCTACAGCAACAAAATTTTGCACACTCACACTTCTGGACCCCGAGAGCGTCATAGGCTATGTTTTGAGGGGAAGTTTTAACCCCGTTTTTTGAGAACACCCCTGACTTTTTTGTAAATATTTAATTATATATTTTTATGAGACCACACTGACTATATGACCCTGTGATATAATGTACAGTAGTTAATATGCCGCTAGTAAAACAGTGTAAATTCGGTGTCCTCTAAATAATTCCACACACAGCTATTAATGTCTAAACTGCTGGCAACAAAAGTAAGTACACTTCTAAGTGAAAATGTCCAAATTGTGCCCAAAATTCTTTTCCATCCTCCATGAGGACATCTCGGAGCTGGTGGATTTTAGAGACCTTGTGCTCCTCCACCTTCCGCTTGAGAATGCCCCAGAGCCTCTCAATAGGGTTTAGGTGCACAGACATGCTTGGCCAGTCCAACACCTTTACCCTCAGTTCCTTTAGCAAGGCAGCAGTCATATTGGAGGTGTGTTTGAGGTCGTTATAATGATGGACTACTGCCCTGTGGCCTAAAAGGAGGGGATCATGCCCTGCTTCAGTATGTCACACTATATTTTGGCATTCATGGTTCCCTCAATGAACTGTAGCAGTCTACAGCCAGCAGCACTCCTGCAGCCCCAAACCTTGACACTCCTACCACCATGCCTCACTGTAGGCAGCACACACTTGTCTTTGTACTCCTCACCTGATTGCCACCACACACGCTTAACACAATCTGAACCAAATAAGTTTATTTTGGTCTCATCAGACTACAGAAAATGGTTTAAAAAATCTATGCCCTCAGTCTGCTTGACTTCAGTAAACTATCTTGAGGGCTTTCTTGTTTGTGCCTCACCTTTAGAAGAGGCTTCTGTACCATCCCGTGCTCGGCGGCAGCCGAGCCGCTCGGATCCGGACCTTCAATGGGTGGCTCGAGGGTCTCCGGACCCGGGGTCCTGCGGTCACTCCAATCAAAAAGGGGGTTTGTGGTTTGGGGACGTAGTTGTACGGACAGAGCCGTATTAAGTTTGTGATGCCACCTACGGGATGTGGTGATGGTGGACACCACCGCTGCAGTTACAGGGCACCCGGGGGACATGGTATGCAGCAAGTTGTTAACCCCTCCGTGGGCAGGGTTGGTGGCCCCGGGACCTGTTGGGGGTTGGTTTGGCGGTGCAGGGAGATGGGCGGCCGGAGGGCACTGATGTACTCATGATTAGTAAACACACAAGTCTATGGTAAACCAAGGTGATGGTAGTCGGTGCCCATAGCCGGCTGCAGTCTGGCCACCCACCCGGTTGGTGGTCTCTGCCTTTCTCCTTCATCTGTTTGTGATGTTGGACTACCTGCGCTTGCAGCTTCAGGAGTCCGCTCCCGGCTCTAAAAATAAGAGATTTCGGTAAAAGGTGCTCCATTTGTTGGCATGAAAGATGACATTTTTTTTGTTGAGGGTAATGTATGATTTTACAACCCATTATTTCTTCCAGGAAAACCATTTGAAAATACTACCATACTTAACACAGCTGTGGCCAATGTCATCATCTCCATATTACTTGGCCATCGATATGATTACGGAGATCCTACCATCCTTAAGCTTATGAGTTTAATCAATGAAAACTTCAAACTCTTGGGAAGTCCAATGGTCATGGTAAGTTCTTAATTAGCAAGACGAGATTCACGCTATGATTTGCCATGATAGTCATCAAAAGTGAAAATAAACCAACTTTGGTGATATTGGGCCTCAGCACCAGAGTCATATGTACAAGTCCTTTAGCCACAGACTATAAGGAAAAGTGGTACCCATATCCACTTGAACAAACTGTGGTATTATGTAATGTATTGCACTGTTTGAAAAGTGTTTTTATCTGTTTGGTGATTTTCATGCACATGTTCAGGTTAAAGCACCACTCATCTTTTTTCCAGCATTGGAGTGGCACTCTAACCAGTTTCCTACTCCACACTGATGAGGGGCAAATACCCCGAAACAGCTGACTGTGGATGGATACCATGTTTGGCATAGGTGGTCTCCTTGACTGGAGACTGCCCTTCCCGTGGTTGTTTCTTCCCGGTAAAAGACCTGGCTAGTTTCCTGCCAGCGTTGAGAAACATGTGATGGTATCTCCGCAGGCTTTCTTGTTTTGTACTGGTATGTGACCTCCGGCTCGCTCCATGAAACACTGGAACTATCAGCAGGTTACAAATCGCTGAAGAATGACCAGAGTGAGGCTGAAAAATGATAAAGCCATCCGAGGGTGAATATATATCAGGGGTCAGGGAACTTACATTTAAAAGGGTGGTTCATTGATATCCATTATTGGCCACAACAATATTATGTTGAGAAACAAGGTTTCTCTCAAATACCTTGTGTTGCCAACAATGTTGTGTTGCCTGTGAGAGGCGCTATTGTGGACCGCTCTTCCCCATCGCCTGACTCCCAGGAATCCGTGACCTCAGGGATCCGATGATGTCACGTCAACTTCCTGTTCATCTGACATTACCATGGCCAGCCCCAGTCTCCGTGAGTCACTGGGCTGTGCGCGGAGTCTCCTATTCTGCTGTTGCTTATGCTTAGGTCACTTTCACAAGTCAGTGAAAAACACACACTGATGTGTTGAAGGTGCATATAACCTTCTGTGTGCCGTGATTTTGACACACGTGTTCTCCATGTGCTATCCATGATAACACACGGAGGGCAGAAACTTTATACTCTGCTGTCCATGCTACTGCTGACCCTGGTGCTGATGTCTCCAGCGCTGCTGCTTCTGGGTCCATGGTGCAGTGAATATTCATGAGCATAATTAGCGGGCCTGGAAGCAACTGACATCACCCCCCGCAGACAGGTGAGTATAGAAATTAATTTTATTTCACAGACACGTGTTTTCTCTTGTACATGTCACACGGGTCACATCACTGTGTGGTCCGTGTGACATCAGTGATGCCTGAGAAAAATGCACTTGTCTCCGTGCGAAACACATTGATACGCGTGTGTGCCGCATGTACACACGGTCTGTGATAAAGTACTGATGTGTGCGCAGACCCACTGATTTTAATGGTTCTGCGTATGTCCGTGATTCTGGTTCCGGGTGTGTGCACATAATGTCTTTTTCAGGCAGATTTTGCTATGAAACCCACATGAAAAAGCACTACCTAAATGCTCAAAAGAATGAACAAATTAATTTCTATATAATAATCACTGGTTGTTGTTATGTTCAATCCTTAAGGGTGGCTTTACACGTTGCGACATCGCTAGCCGATGCTAGCGATGGCGAGCGTGATAGCACCCGCCCCTATCGTTATGCCGATATGTGAAGATCGCTGCCGTAGCGAACATTATCGCTACGGCAGCATCACACGTACTTACCTGCTCGGCGACGTCGCGGTGTCACAGCGACGTCACTAAGCGGCCACCCAATCATAGCGGAGGGGCGGAGATGAGGGGGACGAACATCCCGCCTACCTTCTTCCTTCCTGGCGTGTGGCAGGTAAGGAGAGGTTCCTCGTTCCTGTGGCGTCACACGTAGCGATGTGTGCTGCCGCAGGGACGAGGATCAACTTCGCCCAAGCGACAGCAGCGATAATTGGGAGAGGACCCCCATGTCAACGAGGAGCGATTTTGGACGTTTTTGCAATGATCCAAAATCGCTCCTAGGAGTCACACACAACGAGATCGCTACAGGGGCCGGATGTGCGTCACAAAATCCGTGATCCCAACGAGATCGCTGTAGCAATCTCGTAGCGTGTAAAGCCCGCTTAAGAGTGAAAATATTAAAAAAATTTAAAAAAATATTAAATATGAAAATAAAAAAGCTCCTGCATTTCCTGAAGCGCCTCCTGCTTCAAAAACTCAGCAGCTTTTCTCTCCTGAGAAAGATGTATGTATATATCCTTAAGCCTTCGGCGTGCCTCACATGGATAGAAAGGCAAGACAAGTGAGGGGTGTATAAGGTTTTATTTTTTAAAAAAATTCCATCCCAGGCCTCCAACTATTGAAGTTTTGGCATCGATAATTTCGATGCAAATCTTATTTTGCGGTCAACATTGAGCGAGTCTACTGGTTTCGAACATCTGGAGATTTGCTCTGCAGACAAAATAGCTGAGTGTTTAATACCAAAATGTTTTACCATTTGAAGGATGCAGATAACCAACCCAATTTACAGCTTTTGCTCAAGAATTTGCTTCTCGTAGATCAACAGCAAAATTTACAAATTTTTCAAAGTTGTTTTGTCCAGCCTTACATTCTATTTCCATTATGGAATGTGTGGTGAATGTGTCGCGGGCGAAGGAGGGGACGCCGCGCTCTCCCACTGCTGCTCGGGTCCGGCTGCCGCGGCTGCTGCGGCCTGCTGCTGCTCGGTGGCTCGAGCGATGAGCCGGATCCTGGGGACTCTAGCGGCGCTCCTCGCCCATGAGTGAAAGGGGGTTGTTGGGTGTGGGGATTGTTTATTGTCCGTGACGCCACCCACGGTTGTGGTGATTTGTTGGCACCACCGCTGCTCTGTATGGGGGATCCCGGGAAGGATGGTATGGAGCAGCGAGTTGTTGTGTTGCCCCTACGTGGGTAGGGGTTGGTGATCCCGGGGCCCAGTGATGAGATGGGAGATGCAGGGCTGGTGGGCGCAGGGACGCGGGGGCAGCGCTGTGCCTTGCAGCACTGTGGTACTCACTCAGCCTGAGACGTTGACACAGTTTTTCGGTAAACCACACGGCTGGAAAGACGGTTCCCACGGACGGCTGCACTTGCTCTCCCAGTAGGTAACGGTGATGTCCCTTTGACCTGCACCTAGTGTTTCTATGTTGGTAGCGATGGGTTCCCACCGGTAACCCACTCCCCGGCTTGGATATGGGCCGGAGGAGCCCTACTTTGCCCGCAGGCGCTGGCCCTGAGAAACTGGTGCCCTGGCGGTGGCGGTGTCTCTCCTCAATGGTTGGACTGTTGCCTTCAGTCGGGACTTGGTTGTTGGGGGATCGACGTCCCCTTCACTGACGGATTCGGCAAATTATGGCGACTCCTAGCCTTGCCGGGGTCCGAGAGGCCCCTGCCCTGGTGCTGACTGTCCTTCGTATACTGCTCCAGACCCCTGGGCCACTACCCGTCCGTGGTCCTTCCAGCAACCTCCGAGCAGTCCCCCTCCAGACGATCACCGCTGTTGCTGACCTTGCTGACACTGTCCTGCACTTAGCCGGACCGACTTCAGGCCTTTCTACTCTCACTTTTACTCTTTTCTTCTTTGCTCCACTACTACTTCACTTTCACTTAGCTGTTTACTCCTTCCTCACTCTAGCTCTTCCCTGAGCTGACTGCTTGTTCTCCCCGCCTCCAGAGCTGTGTACTCCTCGGTGGGCGGACGCAACCGCCTGGCCCACCCCCTGGTGTGAACATCAGCCCCTGGAGGAAGGCAACAAGGATTTTAGTAGCCTTGGTGTTCCTAACTGGGATGTAGGGTGTGGTGGTGTGATGACCTGTGACCCCTGGCTTGCCCAGGGCGTCACAAATGTAAAGCTTGTTATTGTTAGTGATGCCCAATGGGACGTGTCATGTGTTGCGCCCTTTCCTTCATCACTTTGTGCACTTAAATGCTTGGGTACACTAAAGGCCGCTTTACACGCTGCGACATCGCCAGTGATGTCGCTAGTAATCGCACTCGCCCCGCAAATCGCTGCCCGTGGCAAACCATATCGCTAGTATGTGTGGCGCCCCTGAGGCTTCCGTCGCCACAGGTCATTGCACCCCATCAGCGGTGTGATGCCCCATTCTGGGTGAGGAAGGGAGTGAACACCGGTCCCCTGGTAAATCCACACTACACCCATTGCTAGGAACACACTGGGACCAGGGATAGTGGCAGAAACCCTCCCATGCTGCATGCTGAGAGGGGCCGTAAGACCCATCCCTGCTCCCATAGGGTGGTAGCTTAGCAACTGGGGAGGTGGGAGGAGCCACCAGAGAGCAGATAGAGAAAGGAAGGTCAAGTTAGTTTCAGTTTACCTCAGAGAGTGAGAGAGTGAGGAGCCAGCATGTAGCTGTGAAAGAGAAAGGAGCTCTGTGAGCTCAGAGTGTCCACACAGAGAAAGCAACAGAAGTCTGAGAGAGAGTGCGGAAGGAGGAAGAGGTCTGCTGGAGGCAGGCAAGGAGGAGAAGTAGAAAGAGAGCTCCAAGTCAGTCAGGAGCTGAGAAGAGGAAAGAGACGCTTCCTGGTGAAGATCCTGGGACTCAGAGGGTCCAGGTGACACCAAGCAGAGAACAGAAGGAATCCCAGGGCCATGGGTAGCTGTAGAGCTGCGGTGGCCTGTTCCACAGGAACATCGGTGGAGGGATCAAGCTGCAGCAGGGGACGGTCCCTAGAAACCGGAGGAGTGCAAAATCATCTCCAAACAGTAAAAACCGAGGCCCAGGGAATGTTGTAAACTCCCCGGGCCACAGCCCACAGCAGAACTTCTAGAAAAGGGGTAATCAGCCGACAGGTGACCCCCCAGCCTTGAGGCTATTGTGGAGGCCGAGCCAGGTTTATCCTACAAAGGCAAGGTTTAAGGAGAGAGCTGAAGACAGAGACACTTAAGAGAAGGGTACCGGGTTTCGCTCCAAGAATCACCCAGAAATGGCGGAGGTCCCTGACAGTGGTCCCAGCAGTCCAAGGGTTCCTGCCGGCCTTGACAAGAACTGTGAGTAAAGAACTTGAAACTGCACCCTTGGAGTTGCCTCTGTTATTTCATCTGCATAGACACTTACAAGCACCAACTGTGCCCCGGGGCATTGCTCCACCTGTGGGGAATAGTACCACCATTGCTGTCATATCATCCCCCGGAGGCCTCATACAGCAGCGGCGGCTTATTAGCCGCATACCACAGGTGGCGTCACGAACACAAACTTTAATTGAAGCCACATATTTTACTGACACCCACCAGGGCCACGGAGCCGGGCCCAGCCACCACTGACTACCACCGGACTAGTCTGGCCCGGCACCGGGTGTCCCACAGCCCTGGGGTGGGCGAGTCAATTTTGGCGTCACGAACAGGATTTCGTGCCCGGTCCCACCGGGTACTGTGCGCCTGCAGAAACTGTGCTTAAAAGACTGTGTCATTGTGAAAACCGCCGCCATTACAGCTTGCAAAGCGTGGGAAAAAGGGGGGCGTGCCAGAAGAAAGGGCGCGAAGAGAAGCCCCGCCCCCTTAGTCTTGTCCAAAAAGAGCGCGAAGCGGTGCCCGCCATGGAAGGCGGAGGAAGAAGAAATGGCGACTAGAAAAGCTGGCCGGCTGGCAGGAAGAGTCTAAATGCCAGACCAGCAGAGAAAGAATGGCTCCTGTAAGCGGAGGCCAGGAGGAGCTCACCTGGATCAGGCCTGTGACTGCCGCTTAGCTGAAGGCTGAGGTCGGGAGGATGGCTGACCGGATGAAGGAGCGGGAAGTTACTAGCCTGCAGCTGAGCAACATCAAAAGTCTGCTACTAGAAGAAGCGACGAGTCTGCTGCTGGGAGATCGTGCAGAAGGAGACGCAGAGAGTATGGCGTCCACACGCAGCGATCCAGAGCTAGACTCCGCTGACTGGTGGAGCTGGGAGATGGACCAGTGGTGTGAAGGGCTGCAGGCGAAGGTGATGCAGCAGATCCGACAAGCGACGCGCGGAGCAGCGACCGCCAGAACACCGGAGATGCTACTGAGGGGTGAGTCATTTAATACCCCTGCCGGTGCGAGTGCCCCAACCCCCGCTGCTATGCCCGCGGTCCCTGGAAGGATGCCCGGCACGGCGACGCCGATCCGGGCCGCAGCCACACCAGGTGCAGCCCGCCAAGATTTCACCGCCGGAGCGACGCCCATCCACACCGCAGCAGCGACGCCCAGCCCGGCCCGTCCAGCTCAGGCCCCAGCAGCGATACCCCGTTCGGCCAAGCAAGATCCCGCCGCAGCAGCGACGTTAATCCGCGCCGCAGGAGTGACGCTGAACCAGGCCGCAGCCACGCCAGGTGCGGCCCATCAAGAACCGGTCACAGCAGCGACTCCAATCCAGGCCGCCGCCATGCCAGGCGTGGCCCGCCAAGACAAGGAGGCAGCCCCAGAAGAGTCAGAGTGGCGCCGCCACTCTCAAGCCAGCAGCCCCCTGCAAGCAAGCAGTCCGCCACAGGAACGCCGAGCTGTGAGTGCTAGAAGCCCCATTCCTGCCCAGGCCGCAGCGGTCCACAGTAGGTCAGTGGCCAGCACCCAGACAATGATCTCATCGGCCTACCTGTTGCCCGGGGCAATGCCGGAGTGGGACCCCCGCATCTATCCTCGTGAGTGAAAAGGAAAAGAAGATGCTGAACTGTATATAGCCCCTGTCTGCCCCTCATTCTTTGTGAAGATGTCCCTTTTGTGCTGCCCCGTGTACTTTTTGAAGAAGTCACCCCCCATGTTTATATGTACCGGGCCACGGCACTGGAATGTGGTCCCCGGTGTATGTGAATGTATAAATGTGTCCTGTGTAACCAGGCCACTGGACTTAGTGGCTGGTTTAGTTTTTGCACTTCTGTTGATTGAAAAAGAAACGAACTGCCAGGCTACTGGACTTGTTGTAGCCAAGAAATGTAAATAGTTGCACCCGTTGTGCCCCCTACCAGAATTATGGGGGATGTGCCCAAACTGTGCAATAGACTGAAAGTGCACACTTAGATGTTTCTTTATAAGAAGTTTGCAACGTTCAAGTACCTATGCCTCCCATAACGGGAAGAAATGTTTTATTGTTTTATGTTATGCATAACAAAAATGTTTCTGCAGTTTCTCCCACATGTTTTGTTGTCTTTTCAGCCCGAGGACGTGCTGGGATTCGCTGTGGGGGAGTGTGGCGCCCCTGAGGCTTCCGTCGCCACAGGTCATTGCACCCCATCAGCGGTGTGATGCCCCATTCTGGGTGAGGAAGGGAGTGAACACCGGTCCCCTGGTAAATCCACACTACACCCATTGCTAGGAACACACTGGGACCAGGGATAGTGGCAGAAACCCTCTCATGCTGCATGCTGAGAGGGGCCGTAAGACCCATCCCTGCTCCCATAGGGTGGTAGCTTAGCAACTGGGGAGGTGGGAGGAGCCACCAGAGAGCAGATTGAGAAAGGAAGGTCAAGTTAGTTTCAGTTTACCTCAGAGAGTGAGAGAGTGAGGAGCCAGCATGTAGCTGTGAAAGAGAAAGGAGCTCTGTGAGCTCAGAGTGTCCACACAGAGAAAGCAACAGAAGTCTGAGAGAGAGTGCGGAAAGAGGAAGAGTTCTGCAGGAGAAAGGCAAGGAGGAGAAGTAGAAAGAGAGCTCCAAGTCAGTCAGGAGCTGAGAAGAGGAAAGAGACGCTTCCTGGTGAAGATCCTGGGACTCAGAGGGTCCAGGTGACACCAAGCAGAGAACAGAAGGAATCCCAGGGCCACGGGTAGCTGTAGAGCTGCGGTGGCCTGTTCCACAGGAACATCGGTGGAAGGATCAAGCTGCAGCAGGGGACGGTCCCTAGAAACCGGAGGAGTGCAAAATCATCTCCAAACAGTAAAAACCGAGGCCCAGGGAATGTTGTAAACTCCCCGGGCCACAGCCCACAGCAGAACTTCTAGAAAAGGGGTAATCAGCCGACAGGTGACCCCCCAGCCTTGAGGCTGTTGTGGAGGCCGAGCCAGGTTTATCCTACAAAGGCAAGGTTTAAGGAGACAGCTGAAGACAGAGACACTTAAGAGAAGGGTACCGGGTTTCGCTCCAAGAATCACCCAGAAACGGCGGAGGTCCCTGACAGTGGTCCCAGCAGTCCAAGGGTTCCTGCCGGCCTTGACAAGAACTGTGAGTAAAGAACTTGAAACTGCACCCTTGGAGTTGCCTCTGTTATTTCATCTGCATAGACACTTACAAGCACCAACTGTGCCCCGGGGCATTGCTCCACCTGTGGGGAATAGTACCACCATTGCTGCCATATCATCCCCCGGAGGCCTCATACAGCAGCGGCGGCTTATTAGCCGCATACCACAGGTGGCGTCACGAACACAAACTTTAATTGAAGCCACATATTTTACTGACACCCACCAGGGCCACGGAGCCGGGCCCAGCCACCACTGACTACCACCGGACTAGTCCAGCCCGGCACCGGGTGTCCCACAGCCCTGGGGTGGGCGAGTCATATGCGTCACACGCACATACTTTCCTAACGTTGTCGCTGTGGCGGCGGAACATTCTCTTTAACGGGGCGGTTCGTGTGGCATTACAGCGACGTTACACGGCAGGCGTCCAATAGAAGCGGAAGTGTGTCGCCCTGGGCAAGCCAGGGGACACAGATAACAACACCACTACACCCCACACTCCAGGTAGGCACATCTGCTAACCAGAAATCCTTGTTGCCTCCCTCCAGGAGTCTGTGATGCACACCAGGGGGTGGGCCAGGCGGTTGGCTCCGCCCACCAAGGAGCTCACAACTCTGGAGGCAGGAAGTAACCAGGCAGAAAGCCCGGGAAGGGCAAGAGTGCAGATAGCTCAGGGGAGAGCTGGAGAGAGGAGTTCTGTCAAGGAGGAGGAAGTGGAAGGAGTGAGGAGTAGCCCAGGCAGGGGCTAGAGTAAACAACAAGAAGTGAAAGCGAAGGAAAGGAAAGTGGAACAGGAGGAAAGCAAGAAGTGGTGACAGAGCAGAGAGAAGGAGAAGCCTGAGAGCCCAGCTGTGTGTAGGGCTAGAACAGCAAGGTCAGCGACGGCGGTGACTGTCCGGAGTGGGACAGTTCGGAAGTTCCTGGAAGGACCCCGTTGGCTGTGTGCCCGGTGGTCTGGAGCAGTGTTCCGAAGGACAGTCAGCACCAGGGCAGGGGCCTCTCGGACCCCGGCAAGGCTAGGAGTCGCCCAATTTGCCGAATCCGTCAGCGAAGGGGACGCAGATCCCCCAGCAACAAAGTCCCGATTGACGGCAACAGCCCGACCATTAACGGGGAGACACCGCCACCGCCAAGGCACCAGTTTCCCCAGGGCCAGCGCCTGCGGGCAAAGTGTAGAGCTCCTCCGGCCCAGATTGCAGTCGGGGAGCGGGTAACCGGAGGGAATCCACCGATACCATCAGTCAAACAGGTGCAAGGAAGAGAGACGTCACCGTCACCTACCGGGAGTGCAGGTGCAACCGTCTGTGGGACCGTCCTACCAGCCGTTGGTTTACCGTACAAACTGTGTCCGTGTCAGGCTGAGTGAGTACCATAGTGCCGCAAGGCACAGCGCTGCCCCCGCGTCCCTGCGCCCTCCAGGCCCTACACCTTGCATCTCTTCACCGGGCCCCGGGATCACCAACCCCTACCCACGGAGGGGCAACACAACACCTGGCTGCTCCCATCACCATCCCCGGGACCCCCACACTGAGCAGCGGTGGTGCCATCACCACAACCGTGGGTGGCGTCACGAACTATAATCCCAACAAACACCCCCCCCTTTTCACTCACGGGCGAGGAGTGTCGCTCGAGACACCCCGGGATCCGGCCCGCAGCTCGAGCCACCAGGAGCAACTGCCGGACCCGAGCAGAAGGGGTGAGCGCGGTGTGCTGACACCCTCCTCCCCGCCCGCGACAACTTGGCGTCACGAACAGGATCTTACCGCTCTGCCGTCAGGTAGAGGTGCGCCTTGTGACCGCCGGAGATATCCGGCAGAAAAATTTCAGAAGCCGCCATCTTTGGCGCGAAAAGTTCCCGCTCGAGCGTCTTCTCGAGCAGTAGAAGCGCGAAGGCCAAAACCCCGCCCCGAGAGAGGAGGGGCCGGAAAGAGCTAAGGGGGACGAGATGGCGGCTGGACGCATGTAAGTGTGGCGTCGCAACAAACACACTGGGACTCCCCCGGTCCGTTGACCCTAATGGAAAATGTCCGCTACGCCTAGTCCGGCAGAGACTACCGAGCCGGTGTCCGGAACAGCGGCATGGCTAAGGGCCCGGGCGGCGGGGATCTGCCGCCACTATCGGAGTCAGATTGACGGGTTGATGGAGCAGTGGGCCGCGGAGGTGGAGGCGCTAGTTGCTGTGGCCCGAGTGTATGGAGTGGAGGCTGTGATGGAGGAGCTGGAGAATGACCCACGCCCCTGTGTCCCCGAGGGACCGGTCGCTGCGGCTGAGGGGCCCGGCCTGCCCCTGGCTCCTGTGTTACCTCCGTCCTACGCACTCGCGTGCTGCACCGCACCTGGCCCATCGGGTGTGCCTCCCTCTGTGACTGCGGCAGGGGAAGAAGATAGCGACTCTGGGCCTGACACTGCGCCTGTGTCGGAAGAAGAGGAGGAGGTCGTTGCCCTGACCGGCATGGAGGCCACTTATATTCCCCGAACCGGAGGCAACGGGTATCGGGCGGCCC
Organism: Anomaloglossus baeobatrachus; assembly: GCF_048569485.1. NCBI lineage: Eukaryota > Metazoa > Chordata > Amphibia > Anura > Aromobatidae > Anomaloglossus > Anomaloglossus baeobatrachus. Next base: position 661,688,895 of record NC_134355.1, on the reverse strand, counting down.
TTCCGCGCCGTGCTTGCCATGCACTGGAGGGGCTGGTGGCCGTGTCCTTCCGCCCCGAGCCGGGTGAGGAGGACGAAAACACCTAGTAGGGCAGCGGATGCCCATTGCACCGTCCCCCGTTGGGACCACCACTGAGTTATTTGTTTGATGTTTGAAAGTTCTGCAATGATGAAAGATGATTACCCGAGTTTGTTACCTGATTTGCTGCAGTGATTTGCAACCGGCAGGAGCCGGCACCGTTGTCCCCGTGGGGACCGTTTAAAGTTTAAAAATGCATGGGAACTAGCCATGGACAAGCCCGTGAACTCTGCAGGGCAACCACAAACGTTAGTGGCTTGTAAATGTGTTGGGTACCGTTACCGTTTCCGCAGGCCGCCTCCGGAGAGGCAGGTTGGAGGGAGGGCCCTGAGCAGAGCAGGCCAGGGCCCAGCCACCAAAGGGACCGGTGGCTACCCTCTGGAGGGAAGGACAGATCCCGCTCGGGTGACTTGTGCTGGACTGTGGGTCAAGGGGTGCTGCCTGGGTTTTAGGGGAAGCATCAGGGCCAGGTTGCTTGGGTGGGAGAGAGCGGAAACCGTGACCGTACACCGTTGCAACGTTTAAAGTAAAATGTGCCTCCCGTCTTGGGAAGAGTTGATTAAAAATGTTATTTATGTTTGATTAACCCTTGTTATCCCCTTTTACAGAAAAATAAAACCGGTGTAGGACGGCAGCCCGCGGACGGTCTGCATTTTGCTAAGGGGGAATGTGTCGCCCTGGGCAAGCCAGGGGACACAGATAACAACACCACTACACCCCACACTCCAGGTAGGCACATCTGCTAACCAGAAATCCTTGTTGCCTCCCTCCAGGAGTCTGTGATGCACACCAGGGGGTGGGCCAGGCGGTTGGCTCCGCCCACCAAGGAGCTCACAACTCTGGAGGCAGGAAGTAACCAGGCAGAAAGCCCGGGAAGGGCAAGAGTGCAGATAGCTCAGGGGAGAGCTGGAGAGAGGAGTTCTGTCAAGGAGGAGGAAGTGGAAGGAGTGAGGAGTAGCCCAGGCAGGGGCTAGAGTAAACAACAAGAAGTGAAAGCGAAGGAAAGGAAAGTGAAAAAGGAGGAAAGCAAGAAGTGGAGACAGCGCAGAGAGTGTGCAAAGCCTGAGAGCCCAGCTGTGTGTAGGGCTAGAACAGCAAGGTCAGCGACGGCGGTGACTGTCCGGAGTGGGACAGTTCGGAAGTTCCTGGAAGGACCCCGTTGGCTGTGTGCCCGGTGGTCTGGAGCAGTGTTCCGAAGGACAGTCAGCACCAGGGCAGGGGCCTCTCGGACCCCGGCAAGGCTAGGAGTCGCCCAATTTGCCGAATCCGTCAGCGAAGGGGACGCAGATCCCCCAGCAACAAAGTCCCGATTGACGGCAACAGCCCGACCATTAACGGGGAGACACCGCCACCGCCAAGGCACCAGTTTCCCCAGGGCCAGCGCCTGCGGGCAAAGTGTAGAGCTCCTCCGGCCCAGATTGCAGTCGGGGAGCGGGTAACCGGAGGGAATCCACCGATACCATCAGTCAAACAGGTGCAAGGAAGAGAGACGTCACCGTCACCTACCGGGAGTGCAGGTGCAACCGTCTGTGGGACCGTCCTACCAGCCGTTGGTTTACCGTACAAACTGTGTCCGTGTCAGGCTGAGTGAGTACCATAGTGCCGCAAGGCACAGCGCTGCCCCCGCGTCCCTGCGCCCTCCAGGCCCTACACCTTGCATCTCTTCACCGGGCCCCGGGATCACCAACCCCTACCCACGGAGGGGCAACACAACACCTGGCTGCTCCCATCACCATCCCCGGGACCCCCACACTGAGCAGCGGTGGTGCCATCACCACAACCGTGGGTGGCGTCACGAACTATAATCCCAACAAACACCCCCCCCTTTTCACTCACGGGCGAGGAGTGTCGCTCGAGACACCCCGGGATCCGGCCCGCAGCTCGAGCCACCAGGAGCAACTGCCGGACCCGAGCAGAAGGGGTGAGCGCGGTGTGCTGACACCCTCCTCCCCGCCCGCGACAGAAGCGGAGGGGCGGAGAGCAGCCGCATTAACGTCACTCCCACCTCGTTGCCGGAGGACGCAGGAGCGCTGTTGTTCGTCGTTCCCAGGGTGTCACATGTAGCGTTGTGTGCTGCCTCAGGAACGACGAACAACCTGCGTCCTAAAAGATCAACAATTTTTTGGAAAGGAACGATGTGTCAACAATCAACGATTTTTGCCGCTTTTTGGATCGTTAGCGATTGCTCGTAGGTGTTACACGCAACAACATCGCTAAAGTCGCTGGATGTGCGTCACGAATTCCGTCACCCCAGCGATATCTCTTTAGCAATGTTGTTGTGTGTAACGGGGCCTTAAGGGTGAACCGAGCACCTGTGCTTGGTTTGAACAGTCTTTCTGTTCTGATACAGTCCCTTTAAAAGCAGGTAAACAATATTAAAGGTTTTTTATTATTATTTAAATCCTTTTTTTCATTGCATCAATTTTGAGTTGAACTATAATTATTGGGACCAGACCAAATCTTTATGCCGAGTTCAAGTGGATCTGCATAAATCGAATTCAGAGGGGTCGCTCACCTTTAATCACAACCCTGCATGTTAGTTGGTTTGGCCATTGTGATTCATCCCAAGTGTGTTTTTGTTTTTCCAGTTGTACAACATGTATCCAAAGTTAATTGGCTGGTTACCGGGAAGTCATAGGAAAATTTTAAAGAACAATTCAGACGTAAATGATTTTATAATGGAAGCTTTCACCAAACAGAAGAATCGGCTGGACGTCAATCACCAGGAGAACTTCATCGACGCCTTTCTGATAAAGCAGCTGGAGGTAACCTGTCATTCCCATATGAGAAGTGAACCCTCCTTTGTTTGTCCCAATTAGAGATGAGAAAATTGATGCAAACTGAATTTATGTCAAAGTATAAGTATTTGCATGTCTCAAAGATCAAACAATTTGCTATTTAATTCGTGGGAATTAAACAAAACAAGCTTCTGCCTTTTAATACATAGAAGAAAATTGCATCAGCCATTAAAGGCTCACAAGACCTAATGCGGGCTTCACACGGTACGATCTATCGTGCGATCGCACGAGCGATCGTACCTGCCCCCGTCGTTCGTGCGTCACGGGCAAATCGCTGCCCATGTCGCAAAAAAGTCGTTTAACCCCCATCACACGTACTTACGTGCTAAGCGATGTCGCTGTGGGCGGCGAACATCCTTTTCCTGAAGGGGGTGGGACGTTCGGCGTCACAGTGACATCACACAGCGGCCGGCCAATAGAAGTGGAGGGGCGGAGATGAGCGGGACGTAAACATCCCGCCCACCTCTTTCCTTCCGCATAGCCGGCGGGTGCCGCGGGACGCAGGTAAGCTGTGTTCATCGTTCCCGGGGTGTCACACACTGCGATGTGTGCTACCCCGGGTACGATGAACAACCTGCGCAAAGTAAAATAAACGATTTTTTAAAAATAATTGAGGAGTACACGATAGCCGTTTTCTCACCGATTTGCGACGCTTGTAGGTGTCAAACGGAACGACGTCGCCAACGAAGCCGGATGTGCATCACGAAAACAGTGACCCCGACGATCTATCGCACGATAGATCGCCTTATGTGACACCCGCATAAGGCTTGGCTACATCCCAAAATGCCATACAGCTGTTGCATCTCATGGTATAGAACAGTAATTCAAGAAGGGCTATTAAATAGTATAAAAGCCAAGGCAGGGAAGGCAGCAGCCACTTTAGGGGGGTTTTTTTTAGAATAGTGAGAGGATGTCAAAGCTCACAACAATAAATATAGGGAGACAATCCCCTGAAACATTGGACAAATACTTTATAGAATTTTTGTTGTACAACTGCAGAACTGAAGAAGATGAGAGTAAAGCGGGCTTTACACGCTACGACATCGCTAATGCGGAGTCGTTGGGGTCACGGATTTTGTGACGCACATCCGGCCGCATTAGCGATGCCGTTGCGTGTGACACCGATAAGCGATTTTGCATCGTTGAAAAAACGTGCAAAATCGCTAATCGGCGACACGGGGGTCCATTCCCAATTATCGTTACTGCAGCAGTAACGAGGTTGTTCCTCGTTCCTGCGGCAGCACACATCGCTGCGTGTGACGCCGCAGGAGCGAGGAAGCTCTCCCTACCAGCCTCCCGGCCGCTATGCGGAAGGAAGGAGGTGGGCAGGATGTTCCGTCCCGCTCATCTCCGCCCCTCCGCTGTTATTGGGCGGCGGTTCAGTGACGTTTCAGTGACGTCGCTGTGACGCCGCACGGACCGCCCCCTTAGAAAGGAGGCGGTTCGCCGGTCACAGCGACGTCGCCGGACAGGTAAGTATGTGTGACGGCTGTGGGCGATGTTGTGCGGCACGGGCAGCGATATGCCCGTGTCGCGCAACAGATGGGGGCGGGTACCCACACTAGCGATATCGGGACCGATATCGCAGTGTGTAAAGTAGCCTTAATAGTTTACATATAATACTGAGATTGAATTGATATAGGCAGAAAGATAGAAAATCTGTTAGCATCTGAACTACAGCATATCAGTTAAAGATTTTGTTTTTCACAGTTGCTTTAGTAGTCAAATTTTATATTTGCACATGCCACACCAAGATGTCATCCAATTGAAGGATCGATCGTTATCCTCGCTATAAACCTACCTAGCATTTCTTTTTGCATCATATTTGGGAAGAGAGATTACATTTTGTTTAGGAAATAATAGATATTTAAATGTGCAGCTCTTATTTGGGCACTTGTTTTGCTTGAATCATATAATCATAAAATGTAGTGTTGGAAGGGACCTCAAGGACCTTCAGGTCCAACCCCCTGCGAGTGCAGGCTTTCCTAAATCATCCCAGCTATAGGTTTATCCAGTTTCTGCTTGAAGATTTCCATTGATGGAGAGCTCACTGCTTCCTGTGGTAGCCTTTTCCACTCCCTGACTGCCCTCACTCCTTCCCGTGGTAGCCTGTTCCACTCCTTGACTGCCGTCACTGTCAGAAAGTTTTTTCCTAATGTCTAATCTGAATTTCCTTCCTTTTAGTTTCATCTCATTGCTTCTTGTACTTCCTTGTGTTAGACCCGCAACACACATCCGTTTTTTTTGTACGTGTGCGGTACGTATTTGCACGTACCGGAGACACGTACACAAGGAGACCCATTTTATTCAATGGTAGATGGCACACACACGTAAAATCACATGGAACGTGTGTCCGTGTGGTAAGTACGTGTGTGCGCTTTTTTGCACGGACGACATGTCCGTTTTTTGCCGGCAGCACGCAGGCACGGACCCGCTAAAGTCTATGGGTCCGTGCCTGCATGGACCGCACACGGAGTATGTCCGTGTTCAGCACGTTTCGTGCGTGTGCATATTTACACTAGCGATCTTATTTTTATTTTTTTTTAAATTAAATTCAGTATACTTACCTTTTTTTCTGCTGTTCTCAGTCATACTTACATTGGCGCTCGTTTTTTTTCTTCCCCCAGCTCATACCGCTCTCCGATCACCAGCGCGGCGAGGAACAGCTGTGCAGAGAATACGCGGCAACAATTACTTTGAATATGCCGGCCGCTCATTAATCAATTTCATATTCCCTGCTTTCCCCGCCCACCGGCGCCTATGATTGGTTGCAGTCAGACACGCCCCCCACGCTGAGTGACAGGTGTCTCACTGCAACCAATCACAGCAGCCGGTGGGCGTGTCTATACTGTGCAGTAAAATAAATAAATAATTTAAAAAAACGGCGTGCGGTCCCCCCCAATTTTAATACCAGCCAGATAAAGCCATACGACTGAAGGCTGGTATTCTCAGGATGGGGAGCCCCACGTTATGGGGAGCCCCCCAGCCTAACAATATCAGTAAATAAACACACACACCCGAACAATCCTTTATTAGAAAAAAAAACACTAACAAATTGCCTTGTTCACCAATTTTATAAGCCCCAAAAAGCCCTCCATGTCCGACGTAATCCAGGATGGTCCAGCGTCGCATCCAGCTCTGCTGCATGAAGGTGACCGGAGCTGCAGAAAACACCGCCGCTCCTGACAGCTCCATGCAGCTAATGAAGGGAATAGCGCGATCAGCTGTATTCAGCGTTGGCCGCGAGTAACCTCAGTGACAGCTCAGCTGATCACGCTATTGTTCGGGTGTGTGTGTTTATTTACTGTAATTTACAGATTAATCATGGAAGGTATCTCAGGGAGACGCCTGACATGATTAATCTAGGACTTATTGGCAGCTATGGGCTGCCAAAAACTCCTTTATTACCCCGAATGCCAATGCACCAGGGCAAATCGGGAAGAGCCGGGTACAGTCCCAGAACTGTCACATATAATGTATGCGGCAATTCTGGGCGGCTGCTGACTGATATTGTTAGGCTGGGGGGCTCCCCATAACGTGGAGCTCCCCATCCTGAGAATACCAGCCTTCATTATTATTATTATTATTTGTTTATTTTACTGCACAGTATAGACACGCCCACCGGCTGCTGTGATTGGGTGCAGTGAGACAGCTGTCACTCAGGGGGGCGTGTCTGACTGCAACCAATCATAGGCGCCGGTGGGCAGGGAAAGCAGGGAATACGAGATTGATTAATGAGCGGCCGGCATATTCAAAGTAATTGTTGCCGCGTATTCTCTGCACAGCTGTTCCTCGCCGCGCTGGTGATCGGGCAGCGGTAAGCATGAGAGAGGGCTGCTCACTTCAGTCACTCGGGGGATTAGCGGTCACTGGTGAATCCTTCACAGGTGACCGCTAATCAGTACGTGGCACACAGACAGAGCCGCGGCATGAAAATGAAGTCGCGTGAATTTCACCCGAGTTAATTCTCATCGCGCAACTCTGTCTGCCATCAGCCATCATGTATCAACGACATTGTGCAACACGCAAACAGACATTCCACATGGACATTCCACACGGACATTCCATGTACACATGCACAGGCAATTTACACACAAACACGGACATTTTACACGTACACACGGCTCGCATGCGCCATCACACGGATGCCATATGTACCGGAGAAACGCCCCAAAAAAACGGAACATGGACCCGAAAAACGGACCGTGTCACACGGACGTTTTTTATGCGGAAGTGTGTTTTAGGCCTTAATGAGAATAGGGTGGTTCCCTCTGCACTGTGACTACCTTTCAGATATTTGTAGCCCACTATTAAATCTCCTCCCAGCCTTCTCTCTTTTAGTTCAATTTGACTCTTGTACATGGTGGGTAGGAAGCGGGGGGGCTTTAAGACTATGACATATCACTCAACTAAGTAACAGCAGGATGATGTTCCCTCTGACAGTGACGCCATCATTTGAGTTGGTGCTCCATACAGTCCTCCACTGCTGTTGGGATCTTTTACATTACAAAGTTTCAATTGCATCAACGACACCTCAATTTGTTCTGCCCAAGAGCTGATGAAGATATTTTCCAATAAAAATCTCTTCCAATTAATATACTGGATGAGATAAAAAAATCATTATTTTTACTAAGATGAATTGGTGCTGGAAAAAATTGAGAACCCAAATAAAAGGCCTAGGTGGGCTGGTGGCTCGGTCAACCAGGTTGGTAGGAACAATTTCAGTGCCAGCTGAAATGTTAGTAGTATTCTGAGTCATAGCAAATCTAGAATTTGTAAGCAAGCGTAGAAAGAAGGGGATGGGCACTGAGTTCAGAATTTCTTTGAAGCAACTGTGAGCTGAGTCAAGAATGATTATGATGGTAATATTAATGATTGTTTGGTGATGATCCTGGAAATCAGATGCCAAAGCTCAAGAAAGAAAAATCTTATACTCCCCTGCTAACAAATCCCCTGTTGCTCACCAACCTCTATTTGGTCCTCTTTTTTTTCCACCGTTGCGTATCGCAGCTTTGGCCTCTTCACTTTAAACAGGAGCTTTCCACCGCGTCTAAGCCTTAAAAGGTTACTGTGTATCATAAGGATGCAAACGATAGTTTTGGAGATGAGGCACATGATGATGGAAAGAAGAGGAATGGACATTGAGCAGTGGGGTGGCCGGTGGAGTATTAGGTTAATTATATTTACAACCAATACTCACCGCTGCAGGCACTCTCTCCAGTCCTTTTCTTTTCATCAAGGGGAATGCCACATAGTTGGCTTTTTCAAAATAGGCCTGGACTTCCAAAGAAAATGACAGATGGGTGGCTGGAGAGGTCAATGGAGAGGTATTTTTATTATTTATTTTTTTAATATCTGATATTTATAACTAGGGGCTATACGTAATGTTTGCAAGACCGAGACTGCCCATAGAGAGATATGAGAGTGATTTGAGAGAGAAAAATGAGACAGATATAAGATAGAAAGACATAAAAAAAGAGAAATGAGAGAATCAAGATTGCTAAAACTAAATGTTCTTGTGATTTGCTTCACTCGAATGCAACAACGTGGTGGCTGGCTGCCATTTTGCCGATTTTTGTTTTAGCAATGGGAAGGGGTAAAAAAAAAATAGCTATAACACTTGCCTCTGCTCACCTTCACCTTTCTCTTTACAAAACTCCTTAAAGCTCCACTTGCTCTTCAGGTCTCACTTTCACTAAGGGGTACTTTGCACGCTGCAACATCGCTAGCCGATTGTAGCGATGCCGAGCACGATAGTACCCGCCCCCATCGCACATGCAATATCTTGTGATAGCTGCCGTAGCGAACATTATCGCTATGGCAGCTTCACACGCACTTACCTGCCCTGCAACATCACTCTGGCCGGCGACCCGCTTCCTTCCTAAGGGGGCAGGTCATGCGGCGTCACAGTGACGTCACACGGCAGGCGGCCAATAGAAGCGGAGGGGCGGAGATGAGCGGGACGTAAACATCCCGCCCACCTCCTTCCTTTCGCATTGGCAGTGGAGGCAGGTAAGGAGATGTTCCTCGCTCCTGCGGCTTCACACACAGCGATGTGTGCTGCCGCAGGAACGAGGAACAACATTGTATCTCCTATTGGTGCGACATTTTGAAAATGTCCGACACTACACAGATCACCGATTTACAACGCTTTTGCGATCGTTTATCGACGCATCTAGGCTTTACATGTTGCCACGTCATTACCGGCGCCGGATGTGCGTCACTTTCGATTTGACCCCGACGATATTGCAGTAGCGATGTCGCAACGTGCAAAGTACCCCTAAGACTCCCACAATATCTTTATGTTGCCAAAGGCCCATGAAAAGGGACTGGAGCCGAAGGAAGCTGTTCAAGATAAGTGCAGACTGGGGAAAGATGAGAATTATATTTTTGTATTAAATCTACCCGTAGTAAGCTCTGGACCTGGAGAGACCTAAAAACCTAATAAACAGATTTAATTAGCAAATTTGATTGTCATAACATAAATTCGATGTAAACCATATTTAAGTGAATTTGCTGAAGTTGAAATTTGACACAATCACTCATTATTATTATTATTATTATTATTATTATTATTATTATTATAGCGCCATTTATTCCATGGCGCTTTACATGTGAAAAGGATATACGTTATAGGGACATCATAAACAATACAAGGCACAGACAGGTACAGGAGGAGAGAAGAAGATGCCCACAAGGGCTCACAGTCTACAGGAGGAGAGAGGACGCTGCCCGCGAGGGCTCACAGTCTACAGGAGGAGAGAGAACCCTGCCCGCAAGGGCTCACAGTCTATAAGGGATGGGTGAGGATACAGTAGGTTAGGGTAGAACTAGTCATGCGGCACTATATCAAAATGAGGGTTACGGCAAGTTGGAGGCTTGTCGGAAAAGATGGGTCTTCAGGTTCCTTTTAAAGCTTGTCAAGGTAGGCGAGAGTCTGATATGTGGTGGCAGACCATTCCAGAGTATGGGGGAGACACAGGGGAAATCATGGATGTGATGGTGGGAAGAGGAGACGAGAGGGGAGTAGAGAAGGAGATCTTGTGAGGATCGAAGGTTATGTGCAGGTAAGTACCAGGAGACTAGGTCACATGTGTAGGGAAGAAACAGGTTGTGGATGACTTTGTACGTCATGGTTAGGGTTCTGAACTTGAGTCGTTGGGCAACGGGAAGCCAGTGAAGGGATTGGCAGAGAGGAGATCTCTAGAAACTTTGGTAATTGACTTCCTTTTCCTGGGCATAAGTTTAGAAAATTTAAGTGCAGGTAGGACCTCAAGAGCTCAGATGAAAGTTTACAAGACTGGGAATTCTGTTACAGAAAACTCCCATTTTAAGAGGTTGGTTATATATAAAAAGCCACAGGTTTAGATAGATGATAGACAAATAGATAGTAGAGAGCCATAATACATCTGTCACAAGGAGATTTTTGCAGGCATTGCCAACTGTCATGGCGGCGTGAGGATCTGTTTAAACTAGCATTCTAGCATTCTGCCTGATAACTTCTCTGATGTCTGTGATCACTACAGGTAGACGCGGACGTCAACCCACAGACTTAGGCAGGCTAGCAAGAGTAAAGGCGGTGTCACACATTACGATATATTGTGCGATCGCATGAGTGATCGTCGTTTGTGCGTCACGGGCAATTAGTTGCACGTGACACACAATGTTGTTAACCCCCGTCAAACGTACTTACCTCTCTAACGACGTCGCTGTGGGCGGCGAACATCCTCTTCCTGAAGGGGGAGGGACGTTCGGCGTCACAGCGACGTCACACAGTGGCCGCCCAATAGAAGCGGAGGGGCGGAGAAGAGCGGGACGTAACATCCCGCCCACTCATTCCTTCCGCATTGCCGGCGGCCATAGGTAAGGTGATGTTCGTCGTTCCCGGCGTAGCGATGTGTGTTGCCTCGGGAACGATGAACAACCAGCGCACAGAAGGAGGAATGACATTATGAAAATGAACGACGTGTCATCGAGCAACGATAAGGTGAGTATTTTTGCTCGATAACAGTCGTTCGGTGATGTCACACGCTACGACATCTCTAACGATGCCGGATGTGCGTCACAAACTCCATGACTCCGCCGACATATTGTTAGATATATCGTAGTGGGTGACGGGGCCTTTAATCTCTTCTAGGTTGCTTGTTAGTCTCTTTGATCACATGATGTGGGGGAGTGAGTCATATTTGTTGCCCTCCTATATATTGTATTAATGCCAGCTGTAGTTTACCTATACTGGTCTGGTGAGGTGTTATGATCCAGACTTACTAGTGGTTGTTCAGAGGTGTATCTAGGCTTTCCAGCACCCGGGGCAAGAATTCAGTTTGGCGCCCCCCCCCCCTCCCTCTCCTCATACATCACCCTGCATCCTCCCTCTCCCCATACATCACCCTGCATCCTCCCCCTCCCCATACATCATCCTGCATCCTCCCCCTCCCCATACATCATCCTGCATCCTCCCCCTCCCCATACATCACCCTGCATCCTCCCCCTCCCCATACATCACTCTGCATCCTCCCCCTCTATCGCCCCTCATCATTTCTCTCCCCATAATCACCCCTCATCATTTCTCTCCCCATATTGTGTCCAAAGATGTTTCCATCCCCCATCCTCTCTTCCCACCATACTGTGTCCAAAGATAGTATCCTCTCACCCTTACTGTGTCTAGATACTGCTCCCTTCCCATCATCACTCCTCCATGCTGTGTCTTTGGATACTGCCCCCTCCCCATCATCACTCCTCCATGCTGTGTCTTTACATACTCCCCTACCCCCCCTCTATACCCTCATACTGTGTCCACTAATAGTTCCCTCTCCCCACCCTCTGCTCCCCCCATTCCGTGTGCATAGCTACCTCCCACCTCACCCCATAATGTTCCTTCTTCGCGTCTTCAGCTCCACACTGGAGCACTAAACAGCGCTTTCTGCCGCCTCCGCGCTGTGGCCCTGACTTCCGGGTCAGCAGTGTGATCAGCTGACCAGATCACATGGCCGCCGTCACTCTGACCCGGAAGTCAGCGCCGGCGTCACCGCTCCAATTGTCCTCGCGTCTGACAGATGCAAGGACAATTGATCAGTGGGAGCCGCGCGCTGCAGATTCTATGAGTGCGGCTGTCAGCGTGACAGCCGCACTCAGAGAGTGGCGGCTCCCACTGCAGAGCGGCAACCGCAGACTCCGGGGAGACTTTACACTGCCGCATCAGGCAGCCCGACAGCGCCCCTCTCACAGCTGCGCCCGGGGCAGATGCCCCGCCAGCCCCCCTTTAGATGCGCCCCTGGGTTGTTGTGCATTATTGCTGTGAGCGGTTGTGTTGTTAACCCTTGTTGTCTTTATGTTGCTGCCTTCCTGCTCTTTGTTTTCTCCTTTCTGTCTTACTCTTTATTCCTTTGAGTTTGCAGTCTGTCTGAGTTTTAGTTCTCCCCTGTCATTATCCAGGCCGGTATCTACTGCTGCAGTTTCACCCAGCTCCAGCCTGGTTATGTCAGGGGTTAACTCCTAATCGCCTCACTATGCTTTCCGTAACACTATATCCTGGTGCTGCACCTCCGGTTCAGTGCCAGTGATAGTTTATGATCTGCAGCGTATATTACTGGCTCTGGGGAGTTACCTGATCAGTCCTGCTTCACTGCTACCTGGTTCTGACCCGTACTCTCCTCTGTTCATCCATCTGTTACGGTCCCTGACTACCTGCTCCTGTCTACTGTGTATCCTTTCCTGTCTGTCTTATCCCAGTCCTGACCTGTTTGTCCTCCTCTCTTGTTTATCCTTGGACTTCCCGACATCTAACCTGTATCCACATTCCTGACCCTGACCTCCGTCTCTCCCTTCGGTTGTATCTGTGACTGCTCGGCTTCTGACTCTCAGCTGTCACCTGACCACGAATTGTCTATCCCTGTGCTATTGATGAGATCTCCTGCTGCTGACTTGGTACTCTGACTACTCTATCGCTCTCTGGTGGTTTACCTGCTAACTGCATTCTGAAGTTACATTGCTTGTAACGTCAGCTTCTCCTCGTGCAGCATGACACCCTTATTTGTCTTAATCTGTGTTTCCATCACACTCCTGCCCCTTCTTTCCATGGGGGATGGGTAACAGATTAAATATTGTAATGAGATTAGTAAGGCAAGGGACTCCAGCATCTTCACCTTCAGGGGTAATCTGTAAATGTAAATATCATCAAAATGTTGTTTACTATGCACTATATGATATCTACATAGCCTTCAGTCACGTATATCTTTGTCAATATCACAGAAAAATCCTGAATCACGCCGGTACTTTCACAATGACAATTTAATCACGCTTGTGTCCAATCTGATTGTTGCTGGGCTGGAAACGACTTCTACAGTATTAAGATGGGGCCTCTTGCTAATGATGAAATATCCAGACATCCAAAGTAAGTAACATTTAAGCACTCATCGATACCACATAAGGGTCCTTGAGTTTGTAAATTGCTATTCTATAAGATCTCACATGTATCTTTGACCTATGACTTGATTTTTTTTGTAAAATAGGGTCTTTTGTCATTAACAATTTTAATAACCTTTAGCATATGAACTCTATTCTTATTTTTCTAAGAAAATGTCCAAAGAGAAATTAATCAAATAATTGGACAACGCCAGCCCCAGATAGAAGATCGCAAGCAAATGCCCTACACGGACGCCGTCATACATGAGATTCAGCGGTTTGGGAATATCATACCAGCAATTGTACCACTCGCTACAACTCAAGGCGTGAAGTTCAGGGGCTACTTCCTTCCAAAAGTAAGAAAAAATGTTTAACATTTGGAAATTATTAAAGGTATTATCTATTTTAGAAAACTTTACCTATAGAGAAGCATCTACAAATAGTTTTTCTCACTTGGGGGAGCCTATGTAATAATTTTAACAGGAGCAGTGCAATTTCCTAATTCAAGCTGTGGGGGAATAAAAAGAAATTGAACGATTGCCGCCAGGTTTCTCTAGAGATAAAATGTAGATCACACAAGATGCTGAGCTCAGTGACTGATAGTGTTGATGTGCAATTGTGGCGCCCTGGACTAGCCAGGTCGTCACAGGTACTGCAACACACACCCCCACCCTGAGACAGGCACATCAGCCAGACACAAAATCCTTGTTGCCTCCCTCCAGGGGCTGGTGTCCACACCGGGTGGGGTGGAGCCAGGCGGTTGGCCCCACTCACTGAGGAGTTCACAGTCCTGGATGCGGGAAAAGGAAGGCAGTTGAGTTAGGGGAGTGCAAGTGGAAAGAGTGAAGTAGTAGGAGAGGAGCAAACTGACCGTGTCCGGGTGTGTGGCCTGGGCACCAAGAGCAAGGTTGGCAGACGGTGGTGGCCGTCTGCAGGAGAGGCAGATCAACGCGGAACCGTAGGACCGGGGACGGGCGGTGGCCCACCGGTACCGAACCAGGGAGCGAAGTGAAGCCAGCACACACAGGCAGGGCCTGCGGACCCCGACCAGGCTTGGAGCCGCCATTAGAGGTCAAATCGGTCAGTGACCAGAACCCCAGGGATTTCCTAACAGCCAAGACCCGATTGAAGGCAACCGTCCGACCAGCAAAAGGAAATACAGCTACCGCCACAGCCAGAGTTCCAAGGGCCAGAGCCTGCGGGCAAAAGGGCTCCTCCGGCACATACACACGCTGAGGAGCGGGTTACCGGTGGGAATCCATCGGGACCGAACATACACAAAGGTGCAGGGAAAGGCAGCCAACACTAACCGTCCAGGAGAAGCCACAGCAGCCGGCTGCGGGACCCGTCCATCCAGCCGTTTGGTTTACCAGAGACTATGGAAGGGGAATACAAGGAATAGCAGAAACTGCTGTGTGAATACTGACATGAAAAATTCAATAGCTATTTGTAAGAATGAGATGTGAAAAATGGAACCTGCATTACTGCCATGAATATATGAATAAAGAGAAATTTAGCTACTGAATTGATCAATGCAGAAGAGCCCCAACACTACGCCAAAGTATTTCTCTACGTTGGGGTCCCTAGCTTGTGTGTGTCCTCTCATGCAGTTAAAAAACTTACCGTGTATGGGACGCTGAGACCCAGGCTATATATGCGTATAATGTAGATTGGCAATAGGTGTGTATGGGGAGGGTTCACAAACGAAAATGTAGATTGGCAATAGGTGTGTATGGGGAGGGTTCACAAACGAAAATTCCTTGTATTCCCCTTCCATAGTCACTGGTGTGCATACCTTATCTCCCCATAGTGATGTTTTTTAGGTTTTTTGCACCCAGTTCAGACATAGAATGGAGTTCCAAACGTTATTCCTTAATGTTAGTAGTTTTTCGTTTGTGAACCCTCCCCATACACACCTATTGCCAATCTACATTATACGCATATATAGCCTGGGTCTCAGCGTCCCATACACGGTAAGTTTTTTAACTGCATGAGAGGACACACACAAGCTAGGGACCCCAACGTAGAGAAATACTTTGGCGTAGTGTTGGGGCTCTTCTGCATTGATCAATTCAGTAGCTAAATTTCTCTTTATTCATATATTCATGGCAGTAATGCAGGTTCCATTTTTCACATCTCATTCTTACAAATAGCTATTGAATTTTTCATGTCAGTATTCACACAGCAGTTTCTGCTATTCCTTGTATTCCCCTTCCATAGTCACTGGTGTGCATACCTTATCTCCCCATAGTGATGTTTTTTAGGTTTTTTGCACCCAGTTCAGACATAGAATGGAGTTCCAAACGTTATTCCTTAATGTTAGTAGTTTTTCGTTTGTGAACCCTCCCCATACACACCTATTGCCAATCTACATTATACGCATATATAGCCTGGGTCTCAGCGTCCCATACACGGTAAGTTTTTTAACTGCATGAGAGGACACACACAAGCTAGGGACCCCAACGTAGAGAAATACTTTGGCGTAGTGTTGGGGCTCTTCTGCATTGATCAATTCAGTAGCTAAATTTCTCTTTATTCATATATTCATGGCAGTAATGCAGGTTCCATTTTTCACATCTCATTCTTACAAATAGCTATTGAATTTTTCATGTCAGTATTCACACAGTAGTTTCTGCTATTCCTTGTATTCCCCTTCCATAGTCACTGGTGTGCATACCTTATCTCCCCATAGTGATGTTTTTTAGGTTTTTTGCACCCAGTTCAGACATAGAATGGAGTTCCAAACGTTATTCCTTAATGTTTGGTTTACCAGAGACTTTGCGTACCTTTGTGGCTGAGTGAGTACTACCATGCCATCTGGCACCGCGCTGCGCAGTCCAAGCAACCCTGCACCCATCCAACCCTGCCTCCCAGTCATCTCACCGGGCCCCGGGACCACCAACCCCTACCTACGGAGGGGGAAAACAACATCCCAGCTGCTCCCTGCCATCGCTCCCGGGATCCCCATCGTCAGCAGCGGTGGTGCCCATCTTCACCACAACCCGTGGGTGGCGTCACGGACCAAATCCCCAAACCAAACTACCCCCTTTCACTCACTGGCGAGGAGCGCCGCTCGAGCTCCCGGATCCGGCCCACTGCTCGAGCCACCGAGCAGCCATCGCAGCAGCGCCGGACCTGAGCATTAGGGAGCGCAGCGCAGCCGCGTCCTTCCCCGCCCGCGACAAAATGAGCTGTGAAGTCACCACTGCAGCCAATATACAAAGACCAAAGAAGTAGCTAAGCTCTGGAGATAAATATTTGCTGTGTTTCTTATATATGCAAGTTTGGGGCAATTTTTTTTAAAAGCCGAAAAACTTTTTAGCAAAATTTTGAATAATTAATGTTGGAATTGGATACAACTTCAGCATTAATGTTCTGCATGGGTGCAAACACAACGTTTTGGGGCTCATGCGGAAATCCATGAAAATCGCTCCGTGTATGTCCTGACCCACACTCAGCAGGCTCATAGATATACAGTATATGAGGCTGTGGAGTATCTGTGTGCTGTTCATGTGTAAAGCGATTTTCATGAATATTTTCATGAGTTCTTATTACAAAATTCAAATTTTTTTTAAAGAGTTTATTTAATATTATTACATAAGAAAAAAAAAAAGAGGCATACTGTTTTCCTGGATTCACTCTGTGGTTCCTAAGCATAGTAAACCAAAAGGATAACATGTACCGTATTTTCCGGCATATAAGACGACTTTATAACCCCTGAATATCTTTTCAAAAGTTGGGGGTTGTCTTATACGTCAGGTGTCGTCTTATACGGCAGTGCGCGGTGCTGCATGAGCCCATTGTTTAATAAAGACGTCCACCGGTCCCCTTCTTACACACAATAAACATTATTCTCACCTGTCCTCCATTCCCAGAGTGCCTTCAGCTTCTTCTGGCGGACAGCAGGCCCATAGACCCCTCCGCAATAGAGTCCTGTACACAGGGCCGCCGCCGTCATGACTTTACTGCAGTTGCATGCTTTGCGGTGCCGTAAAGCATTCAACTGCACTAAAGTGCTGACTGCAGCGGTGGCGACCTCGTGTACAGGACACGATCATGGAAGGGTCTATGGGCCTGCGGTCCGCAAGAAGCACTCCTCCATGATCGCATCCCATATATGGGGCTGCTGCTGTCAGCGCTTTACTGCAGTTGAAGGTTTTACGGCACCGCAAAGCATTCAACTGCAGTAAAGCCATGACGGCAGATAGCAGCCCCGTGCATTGGACGCTATCACGGAGGGGTCTATGGTCCTGCGGTCTTCAAGAAGCAGCTGAGGTCACCACGGGAACAGACGAGAGGTGAGAATAATGTTTGTTGTGTGTAAGAAGGGGACTGGTAGGAAGACATTACTAAACAATGGGCTCATTACTACAAGGGGGAGACAAGGATGGGGACATTACTGCAGGGGACATTACTAAACAATGGGGACATTACTAAATAATGAAGTAAAATATAGAAGCACGGTCTAATAAAGCACTAAAGAGGCCACAGTGTTGGGTTATTTTTATAGAATTTATTGCTTTCTATCAGCCACAACGCGTTTCGATATACACAATATCTTCATCAGGTGGATCTCTAAAGAATGGGCACATTACTCGGGTCGGCTTATATATGGTATATCCCAAACTCTATATTTTAACTGGAGAAGTTGAGGGTCGTCTTATACGCCCAGTCATCTTATATGCCAGAAAATACGGTAAGAAATGAAAAAAAACATGTAGGATGATAAGTAGAGGTATTAAAGGGAGTCTGTCTGCAGAAAATAACTGCTCAAATCAAGCACAGGCACTCACCGAACTCGCGGTGTGGCTGAGTAACTTGGTGCACCATCCAACTCACCTGTCTTCAGCCTCTCGCTGTTGGCTTATGTCCAGAACTGCTTATGAAGGAAAAAGAAGATGGAGATACTTAGAAAACCAGTACTTAACCGCTTGGCCAAATCAAAAGGTGCACAAAGTTCCTGTGCATGGCCTAAACAGTAAACTTCTGCCAACAGACTCCATTCAAAGATTCTTTGCACAGGCAATCTAAACAGTATGTGAAAAAGTTTCCTAAAATTGAAGGGTTTGTCCAAGAATTTAATTAAAATATCTAGATTATTATAGGAGACATTGTGGCACCCTGGACAAGCCAGGTCGTCACAGGTACTACACCAACACACCCCACACCCCGGTTAGGCACACCGAAGTCAAATACAAAAATCCTTGTTGCCTTCCTCCAGGGGCTGATGTCCACACCAGGGGGTGGGCCAGGCAGTTGGTCCCGCCCACTGAGGAGTTCACAGTCCTGGAGGCGGGAAAAGGGATCAGATTAGAGTTCACTTTTTGAAGTTAGAGGAAGTGAAGTGGTAGAGGAGTAGTCTGACGGCGTCCGGGTATGTTGCCCGGACGGTACAGCAAGGTTGGCAGACGGTGGTGACCGTCTGCAGGAGAGGCTGATTGGAGCGAACCGTAAGGACCGTGGACGGGCGGTGGCCCGACGGTACCGGACCGGAGAGCAAAGAGAAGCCAGCACCATCCGGCAGGGCTTACGGACCCCGACCAGGCTAGGAGTCGCCGTAAAACTGGTCAAACCCGTTAGCGAAGGGAACCTCCGGGGTTTCCCAGCAGTCAAGACCCGATTGAAGGCAACAGCTCAAACCGTAAAGGGAAACACAGTCACCGCCAAGGCTACAGTTCCCAGGGCCAGAGCCTGCAGGCAAAAGGGGCTCCTTCAGCATCCATCCAAGCTGGGGAGCGGGTTACCGGTAGGAAGCCATTGGAACCATAACACAACACAGGTGCAAGGAAAGGCAGTCACCATCCGTCTGTGGGACCCGTCCATCCAGCCGTTTGTTTTACCGGAGACTTTGCATTCATCATTGGCTGAGTGAGTACCACCGTGCCGTGCGGCACAGCGCTGCCCCCGTGACCCTGCACCTCACCAGGCACCGAAACCCGCCTGACATTCATCCCTACCCCTCACCGGGCCCCGGGACAACCAAACCCCCTACCCACAGAGGGGAGAACCAACATCCAAGTTGTTCCCTGTCATCGCTCCCGGGATCCCCGTCCAGAGCAGCGGTGGTGTCACCAATCTCACCACAACCGTGGGTGGCGTCACGGACAATATCCCTAAACCCAAACCACCCCCTTTCACTCACGGGCGATGAACGCCGCTCGAGTCCCCGGGATCTGGCCCACCGCTCGAGCCACCACCGAGCAGCAGCAGCAGCCGGACCCGAGCAGTGGGTGAGCGCAGCGTCCCCTCCTCCGCCCGCGACAACATGATACAACAGTAAATCTTGTACTGCCCAAGAAAACCCCCATGCATGTCCTGCAGTGAAAATGTTCCAATTTCGTGCAAGTGACTGCAACTGCCAATCACTGGCTTGCTTGGTTACGTGCCAACCATGGTACCCCATTACTGCAGAAACCAGTGATTGTCTACAGTGGTTACATAAAGCTAGGATATGTATCTAAATCCATCTAGATTTAAAACCCCTGGACAATGCCTCTTAGATAACATTATGAGAACTGTGCAGTTCTCCTGAAGTCCAGCAATATGGTTCATGCATTCTTTGACATTCTTTGACATAATGAACAATGTTGGGCGAATGTGCTCGGCACTGCTTGACTGCGCAGCCATCAGGAATTTCAGGGCCCCATACTTGCAAAACTTTTGGGCCCCGCTGAGACTCCATTTAGGATTCACCCCAGTTCCGCCTCCACCCAGCTCTGCTTTCGACCCAGCCCCACCTCCAACCCTCAATCCTTCCACAGTTCCACGGTCCACTCTAGATACACTCCACTTCTGCACTCCATTCCCTCCCCCAAAGCGATCTGATTAGTCTTCATGTAAGCAAGCATTCATATGTGATTGTAATACTTGCAGTCATGTGATGACAAGCTGCTCTTCCAAATTCTCTCAATGTTCAATGAAAAACAGAGAAGCAGCACAAGTATGCACTTTGTGAACTTCTGGCCACATTGTAACTAGACATGTCCAGCCTCACTCAATCTATTTTCATTGATTAAAGCCACGCATGTCTAGTCGGCATGTGACTGCATGTAAATTGTATACTTGCGGCTTTGTGACCTCCTACTCTACCTGCTGGAACCAGAGAATCCTGACAGTGTGCAGGGCGCAAGGTGTGAGAACTCAGAAGTTTGCAGTCATATAGAGTGACACAGACTAACTTCAGACTTATCACAAATGTAGTAGCATTAAAGGGGTTGTCCCAGCATAAATAAAATTATAAAAACCCTTAAATTGTCAGACAACACAACACTCTATTAACATAAGCCTGTATAATGTAATCTTACAAGTTCTGAACTGTTACATTTTTACAGTATTAGAGCCTATAACAGCACAGAGCCACCAGAGGTACAGAAATACATCCATATAACTCCCATAAGTACAGAAACACAGTATCAAAACCCTCATCAGTACAGGAATACATCACAAGAACCACCTGAGGTACAGAAATACAAAACTAGAACTTATATCAGTATAGAAACACATAATCATAACTCTCAACAGTTTAGAAATACTTCACCAGAACCACCATATGTACAGAAACAAAGCATCAAAATCCTCAGTACAGAAATTCATCATCAGAACCACCGGCAGTACAGAAATACATCCATATTATCACCTTCAGTACAGAAATAACATCAAAATGCACATTAATACAGGAATACAACACAAGAACCAGTACATAGTACATCAATTGTATTGTCAAGTTAGCCCCGTATATACTGTATATTTGTATCGCATAAACCTAAAATCCTTAAAAATGGTAAGAAGATACTGACAGTTCTAGTTATCAGTCCATATAAGACCATACAGGAACCACAGTACTGATGAGAATCAGTCAGTATCACAAATAAACATTTACATCCAGGTACCTTATAGATGACGTTTACTCTGATCGGAGTCATTTTCTTCATCTTGTCTAGATGCCATGATGACTTTGCATGGCCACAGCTTGTCTCTGCAGACTTCCATCTTCTCCGCTTTTCTGCAGCACATCCCGACACGATACCTCGAAAAAAAAGTGTCATTATAATGTCCCTGAATAAATATATGTGCCCTACACTGTGCTACTGAATAAATAAGTGCTCCTCACTGTGTTCCTTTCATAAAATATGGTCCAAACACTGCCCCTCTTATGGTATATGCCCTCCACACTGCCCTCTCTTTTCCATACTGAGGCCTCTTCACACTGTGGTCTACAATATAGTATGTCACTCTATACGAGTGATGGCGAACCTATGGCATGCGTGCCACCAGGGGCACGCAGAGCCCATTCTACTGGCACGCGCGCTGTGTCCTCATCCTGACACTTTGAACTGCTGGTGCAGTGACGATGGTAGTTCAAAGCTGTATTGGAGCGGAGGAGACATTTCTCCTTGCTCTGACACTCCTCCTCTCCCAGGCCGCAGGTGTGTTGCCTAGGAGAGGGATCAGCGTCAGCAAGCAGCGCCGGCGTAATGACGTCTTCTGGCCGCGTGGGAACTGAGGACCCAGCGGCGCGCAGCGGTTGAGCGGGTGCTGGAAGGTGAGTTGTGTGTTGTTTTTTTTTTTTATATATAACTTGTGTGCGGTTGTGCCAACGTGGAGATGAGGGGGCTAGTGCCAGCATGGGGAGAACACACATGCCAGCATGGAGGGAGAACATACATGCCAGCATGGGGGGGATACACATGCCACCTTGGGGAGAGAAAATACATGCCAGCATGGGGGGGGGACACACATGCCAGCATGGGGGGGGACACACATGCCAGCATGGGGGGAAAACATACATGCCAGCATGGGGGGGAAACATACATGCCAGCATGGGGGGGGATTTACATGCCAGCATGGGGGGGGATATACATGCCAGCATGGGGGGGGATATACATGCCAGCATGGGGAAAAAATGCATGCCAGCATGGGGAAAACATACATGCCAGGATGGGGAAAACATACATGCCAGGATGGAGGAAGCATGCATGCCAGGATGGGGGGAAACATGCATGCCAGGATAGGGGAAACATGCATGCCAGGATTGGGAAAACATGCATGCCAGGATGGGGAAACATGCATGCCAGGATGGGGAAAACATGCATGCTAGGATGGGGAAAACATGCATGCCAGGATGGGGAACGCATATATGCCAGGATGGAGGAAACATCCATGCCAAGATAGAGGAAATATACATGCCAGGATGGAGGAAACATGCCACGATAGGGTATATTTACCAGGAAGGGGAACATTTACCAGGATGGAGGACATTTACCAGGAATGGGGTACATGCCGGGATGGGGGAACATTTACAAGGATGGGCAATATGTCAGGATGGGGTACATTTACCAGCATGGGGGAACATGCCAGAATGGGGTACATTTACCAGGATGAGGTATATTTACCAGGATGAGGCCATGATGGGGACAAATATACCAGAATGTAGGAAATATATATCAGGTTGGGGGACATGTTTACCAAGAAGTGGCCCAGGAAGGGGGACATAACTACACAATGAAAGTGGAGGGGAGCAACTCGTACGTCTTTATTTGATTTCAAGATGTTCAGACTTTGAAATGTAGATGTGGATTACAGGGTGACATCTGATTGCATTCCAGGCTAAAATCTCTGTCTAATATGCTGCAATTTTTTCCAGAAAGATTAATCCAACTGCTGTGTCTGGAAAGGGCTGGAAAGGGCTCAGCTTCAATGTGTGGTAAGCATGCATGAGCGTGATGCCCCTGCTGAAGAGAAGACGGCAAAGGTAAGATTAAAATCAATTATTTACATGATAGGATTGGTTGGCACTTCGGAAAAAAATTGGGTTTAGGGCTACAGTTTGGGCACTCGGCCTGTAAAAGAATCGCCATGACTGGTCTATACTGTTCAATCTTTATACTGTTGTCTCTTATATTCCTGCTCCTAACAAAATACTGCCCCATCCTTTCTGGGGCCTCACACTGCCCCCCCCATGCAGCCTCCTCTACATTATTCCACCAGCCACACTACCTAGTTGTGTCTGCATCCATCCCTCCCTCACCCCCACACTACCCGATCTCTCTTATGCGCTACCTCACATTTTTCTCATCCCATACATACATCTCACGACTTCCACACTCATCGACCCTTGCTTCCCATGCTATGACTGCACTGGTCCTCCCTCTCTTCATAATGTGTACGCACCCATCCCCCTCACTCCTTAGTGTGTCCACACCCATAGTCACCTCTCATCATCCCCCCTCATTCTGAACTAATCCCCCCACCCTTCCCCATCATTCTTCATACTATGTCCACACCCATCCCCCCTAAATCCTCATACTATGTCCACATTCATACCGCCCTCTTGCTCCTCATACTGTGTCTTCAAATTTAACCCATGGCTCCCCATAGTCCTCTCTTGCTTTCCAAACTGCTCTCTTGATTTGCTCCCTATACTAGCATATCATAAAACATCTTTGGAAATACTTTTTCTATAGCTCTCTTTATCTATTCTAGTGTATACAGGGACCGTGAGGCAGGGATTATCAATATGCACCCAGGACTGCTCGTGGTTCTGGCTGCATATTGCACCTAGGATTTCTCTGTGTTGAGCGCCTTTGGTGGCTGCCAGCAGTGTTTTCTCTGGCTGGTCTCCCCGAGATCAGTGATTGTTTTCTCTTGCTGGTCTACTAGGCATTGCTCCCACCTAGCCAGAACCCTACTCCACGCTGATTAGGGGCAATACCACGAAACAGCTGTCTGTGGATGGATACCTGGCCTTGGTATTTTCCTTGTCATATCTTTAAACTCGTCAAAAAGTTGAATATTGACTAAAAGGGCCACTTAATATGGTGGTTATGGTGGTCTCCTTAAAAAGAGCCACTCTTTGGCTAGGTCCTTCCCGGAGGGATATCTGGTTATTTTCTGTATCGAGACTCCTAACAGAGGCTCCACGGACCATTTTTGATTTGCATACTTCCCAGGGGGCAATGCACCTAGGATTTCACTGTGTTGAGCGCCTTTGCTGGCTGCCGGCAGTGTTTTCTCTGGCTGGTCTCACCGAGATCAGTGATTGGATTTGAAAGTACTGTATCTGCAAATTATTAAATGTGGATTATTGTATTATTCAAGTACAAATAAATTCCATTAGAATATATTTACTCATCTTTAAGGCCGCTTTACACACTGCGATACCGGTACCGATATCGCCAGCGTGCGTACCCGCCCCCATCTGTTGTGTGACATGGGCCAATCGCTGCCCGTGTCGCACAACATCGCCCGGACCCATCACACGGACTTACCTTCCCTGCGACGTCGCTGTGACCGGCGACCTGCCTCCTTTCTAAGGGGGCGGTTCGTTCAGCGTCACAGCAACGTCACAGCAGCGTCACTGAACCGCCGCCCAATAGAAGCGGAGGGGCGGAGATCAGCTGGATGTAACATCCCGCCCATCTCCTTCCTTTCTCATTGTGGCCGGGACGCAGGTAAGGTCAGGTTCCTCGTTCCTGCGGTGTCCCACGTAGCGATGTGTGCTGCCGCAGGAACGAGGAACAACTTCGTTACTGCTGCAGAAACGATATTTGAGAATGGACCCCCATGTCACCGATGAGTGATTTTGCACGTTTTTGCGACGATGCAAAATCGCTCATAGGTGTCCCACGCAACGGCATCGCTAAAGCGATCGGATGTGCGTCACAAAATCCGTGACCCCAACAAGATCAATTGAGCGATGTCGTAGCGTGTAAAGCCCGCTTTACTCACTAGGTATATGGAGGGGCTCTGACTGTAACAATTTTTTTATCCTATATCTTATCTTTCTCACTTTTCTGTATTTCCAGGGCACCCATGTCATTCCATTATTGGGTTCCGTACTGAAGGATAAAACTTACTTTGAAAAACCCGATGAGTTTTATCCAGAACATTTCCTCAATTCTCAAGGACACTTTGTGAAAAATGAAGCATTTTTGCCATTTTCTGCAGGTACTGTAGTGCGTGAGCCGATATCACAGATCTGGTTCCAGGTTATTTGGTATGTTAAACTTGGATGAGGAGGGAACATGTGGTTTCCATATCCAGTGGTTGGGGCCACTGTATTGTACTGGATATCCTAAAATACATGGTACAGATGTAGCAAAGTCATACGTGCAAAATACAGGAGTATTTATAATCATTTACACAACCGTTTATATACCGCACAAGCTCCCCATCAAATTAATTTATATTAAAAGCAGTGTTTATGAGCACCTCAATCACACATTAAGCCTAATATATACCCTATACTGCACCCCCTTAACTAATATAGACTATCTAACTAATATAACTTTAAATAGTAACTGAAGACCAAACCGTCTAAACACAGACCAGACCTTAGAGGGGTATTCCTAAATTATTAATTTATCCCCTGTGGATAGTGGTTAACGTACAGATTGCAAAGTTTACAACCAGTGAGACCCCCAGCAATGCCAAGAACGGAACTTGAGAACAAGAGCCTCATCCTGAATCCAGTGGAGGTGCGTATGCTCAAATGTTCTTCCTTCCTTTCATTGTCCATGGAGCTGCTGAAGAAAGCAGTGTACTCTACTGTTTCCATTAGTTCAACAACGGACAATAAATGGAGTGAAGACTGAGCGTACACATCTCCACTTTATTCAAGCAGAGGCTGAGGGGTATTAATTTGCAATACTTGGAGTGATCCTTTAGTGTAAACTAGAATTCAGACCATAGCACCCTAAGTCAAACAGACCCTAGGCCATCCAAACTAATAGAGACACTTACTTACATCAGTCCTCATAAACTAATACAGGCCCCAGACCAGCCAAATTAATAGACTCTTATACCAGTCCTCCTAAACTAATACAGACTCTAGACAGACCACTCAAACTAATAAAAACTCTTATACCAGTCCTCTTGAACTAATATAGACCCTAGACCAGACCATCCAAACTAATAGAGACTCTTACACCAGTCCTCCTAAACTAATACAGACCCTAGACCAGACCATCCAAACTAATAAAGACTCTTACACCAGTCCTCCTAAACTAATACAGACCCTAGACCAGACCATCCAAACTAATAGAGACTCTTAGGGCAGCGTCACACGCTATGATATATTGGGCGATATGTTGACGGGGTCACAGATTCCGTGACGCACATTTGGCATCATTAGATATATCATAGCGTGTGACAGCTACGAATGACTGAACGAGCAAAAATACTCACCTTATCGTTGCTCGTTGACACGTCGTTCATTTTCATAAAGTCGTTCCTCCTTCTGTGCGCCGGTTGTTCGTCGTTCCCGAGGCAGCACACATTGCTCCGTATGACACCGCAGGAACGACAAACACAGCTTACCTACGTCCTGCCGGCAATGCAGAAGGAAGGAGGTGGGCGGGATGTTACGTCCTGCTCATCTCCGCCCCTCCGCTTCTATTGGGCGGCCGCTGGGTGACGTCGCTGTGACACCGAACGTCCCTTCCCCTTCAGGAAGAGGATGTTCGCCACCAACAGCGAGGTCATTCGGGAGGTAAGTATGTGTGACGGGGGTAAACGACTTTGTGCGCCACGGGCAACAAATTGCCCGTGACGCACAAACGATGGGGGCGGATGCGATCGCACGATATATCGTCCCGTGTAACACCGCCCTTAGACCAGTCCTCCTAAACCAGTGTTTATCAACTCCATTCCTCAAGACCCACCAACAGATCATGTTTTCAGATTTTCCTCAATCAGATTTTCAGGATTTCCTTAATGTCGCACAGGTGATGGAATTATTCCCTGTCTAATATTGAGGAAAACCTGAAAACATGATCTGTTGGTGGATCTTGAGGACTGGAGTTGAGAAACACTGCCCTAAACTAATTCTTAACATACACAAACCCCTGATGAAGAAAACTAATATAGATCCTAGATGGCACCTTTTAAATAAATAATGACTGTACGCTCACCAGACTAATAAAAACTCAAGACCAGACCACCTAAAGTAATACAGACCCTAGACAAAATCCTTTAAACAACCACAAACTCCATCAGATCACAGACTATGTGCATTTCAAAGCTAAAGCTGTATGAAACCTGTATAGACCCCTGCCAAGACTCAGTGCATGACGTATCTATAGGGATAACCGGGTCTACAATGTCAAACTTCCCTTACCACTATACTTAAAATAACGACACAGACTACGACTTTATTGCACGAATGGCCACAGCTTTATTAAACAGTATATATGTACCCAAATTCGTGGCTCAACATGCCACCCATTGTTAACAACTAAACCAGTACATATATACTTATTCTCCCCAAAATCACACCTGATAGATCCGTCCGAGAGGCCAACCATCATTCCTATCCCCCGGCCGTAACCCCCAACCGGCCCAGGGGACCACCTCGGCCGTGACCAACCGACCCGAGGTGTGGGGTAATTAACGTTCCATCGTTAATTACCCCTCCCCAGAACCTGCAGGACCTCCGCCCACAAGTTCCCATCCAACCGAAGCCACTCCGCCTGAGTGGCTTCATACCAACAAACCTACTGTCGGTACACCAAACCTCTCTGAACGGACCTATCACCCCGCCACAGACCGGCCAAGTAACAATTTACTTGGCCCGGTTCCTCCACACCCCCAATGCTTGCTCCAATCCATCCCTCAAACCCAACATCCACAAGTCCAAACCTATGTCCGTGAGATGGACCCCATCCCGCCTTAAATACTGCTCGGTGGACTCTTCCAGTTCTCTATGCCGGACCACCAATCCTCCGTTCCTCGCTACAAACCTGCCAATTGCCCGATTCAATTTCACCCGGGCCCTGTTAATTCGATCCACTGATCTCCCAAAACACCACTGCGTCCGGGCTATGATATCGGACCACACAATCAAGATGCCAGGGAACGCCTTCCACAAATGCAGCAAATCTAACTTGATATCCCTCTTTAACTCTCTCGCCGTCCTCACTCCAAGGTAATTTCCCCCCACATGCAGGATTAAAACATCCGGTTCCCGGTCAATACGACTGTAATACGTCACTTCAGGGCGAACTCTCCCCCAGGTCATGCCCCGAATTCCGAGCCATTTCACACGGGCTTCCGACATCGCCACACCGAGCTGCCGACCGTCCCGACGAACATCCGCCCGCAACGCTCCCCAAAACACAAAGGAGTGCCCAAGAATCCACACAAGGCATGGACCTACAAAATATAAAGACCATGAATACAACCACAATTGAACAAGAAACTGCTCACCAGAACCATAACACAATCAAGTACCCTTATCACCACCATTACTTAATCAGATGTGGTCTAATATACAAACGAAACCTGGAAGATTCCCATCTCCCAATCCGCCGGATCCAATCCTCACTCAGCCCCCACCTAGCGGCTTCAGTTGCTGCCCCAATATGGAAGGAGTGGGAACCGTAATCCCTTGGCTCCTCCCCCGGCCATACCAAAGCCATCTTGAGCACTGCAATAAACTGGAATCGCGATAAAGCGGATCCATCCCCATGCCTGAGGAAAACACCGGGGCAGCCGCCCCGTACCTTCAAAAACTCGTACACTTGAACCACAGGGCAAAAGTGGTGCCCTGGCAATTCAAACAACAACATCAGGCGACCCCTCCCTCCTTGATCCGTCTTTGAAAACCGTAACCGACACTCCACTCTATCCCTCCCAAGCATAACATCCTCCAACAACAGCCCTCCTACCACATGCCTGGCAGGGCTAACCTACTCTCCGATGCGGAAAGCCCCAAAGAACGCCAATACGAATGCAACCGAAAACAAGGTTTCGTTCATAAGGGGACGAGCATATATCCCCCAAACACCCCACCAAACGAACCAACAATGGGAATGCTATCGGCCGCCTCGTGTCCCGCAACCGAGCCCCCTTTCGAAAACCCTTCATAGCCTGTCGCACCAGAAAATCCTTCGTCGCATCCCGAACCCCTTACATTTTAAACAATAAAGCCAACGCCGCCAACTTGTACCCTATCACCGAAACAGACCGACCCACCGAAAAATCCCCACTAATCAACAACAGGACCCCCATCACTCGGCCCGTGTACCCGGGTTTCATAAAATCCGCCTTCACCAACTCCTCCCATTCCTGCCACACAGCCTGGTATCGGCGCCAAGTAGCCTCAGCCACCGATCTCCTGATTCCCTCAAATGCTACACCGACGCCAGGTCCCACAGCCATTCCGGGCATAGTTCTCCATCCTCGTCCGCTCCTGGCACCAGACTCCTGAACCTGCGGAACTGAAATCGAGACAGTGCATCAGCCACCTCATTCTGCACCCCGGGCACATGCCGCGCCACCACACAAATGTTTAGCTCCAAACAACGCAACACCAAATGTCTCAAATAACCCACTACCGGGGGCGATTTTGCCGACAAGGAATTGATCGAATGCACCACCGCCATGTTATCACAATGCATACACAATTTCTTGCCCGCAAATTCGGGGCCCCACAATTCCACTGCCACTGTGATGGGAAACAGTTCTAGCAGCCCCAAATTCCTCACCAACCTCATTTCCACCCAATGCCGTAGTCATTTGCCTACACACCAGTGCGTCTGAAAGATTGCCCCGAAACCCGACGCCCCCGCCGCATCCGTAAACAATTCCAGCTGGCTATTTGACAATGCCTTGCTCATCCATAATGTCCTTCCATTATAGCGGTCAAAAAACGCATCCCACACCAGCAAATCTCCTTTCATCACCTTTGTCACTCTGACAAAATGATTCGGAGCTGTCACCCCCGCCGTCGCGCTCGCCAATCTCCTATTAAATATTCGCCCCATTGGCATAATGCGACAAGCAAAATTCAACTTCCCAATCACTGACTGCAAATCCCGTAACCGAACCTTCTTAGCCCGATACAACCGCTGCACTGCCGCCTTCAAATCATGCAGCTTGCCCTCCGGCAAGCGGCATTCCATAGCCACCGTGTCAATTTCAATACCCAGGAAACACAAGGACGTCACTGGCCCTTCCGTTTTTTCCCGAGCCAGCGGAATACCCAGGCTTCCCGCTATCCGTTCTAATGTAAATAACAACAAGGAACAAACCGAGGAGCCCGCCGGGCCAATGCAAAAGAAATCATCCAAGTAGTGTATCACTGAGTGGACTCCTGCCACCTCCCTGACTACCCATTCCACAAAAGAACTAAACGCTTCAAAATAAGCGCACGAAATGGAACAACCCATGGGCAGGCACCGATCCACATAATAATCACCATCCCACATGCAGCCCAAGAGATGAAGACTCTCTGGGTGCACCGGAAGTAAACGAAAAGCTGCTTCCACGTCCGCCTTCGCCATCAGGGCCCCTTGTCCAGCTACCCGCACCAACTCTAATGCCTTGTCAAACGATACATAACAGACCGCTGAAAACTCAGGTGCAATCCCATCATTCACCGACAACCCTGCCGGATAAGACAAATGATGAATGAGCCGAAATTTATTCGGCTCTTTCTTGGGTACCACCCCCAGTGGCGAAATCCTTAAGTTGGAGAACGACGGGTCCTTGATCGGGCCCGCCATGCTCCCCAACTACCTCTTTTTGCAGCTTTTCCCTCACCACCTCCGGATGCTCTTTTGCGGATCTCAAGTTACCCGGGCGAAACACCGGCGCTTCAGATTCAAACGGAATCCGAAAACCCTCCGTAAAACCTTTCGCCAACAGCTCCGCCGCCCGCACATCCGGATATCTATTTAAATAGGGAAGCATCACCTCTACCCTCACCGGCGTCCTCCCTTTTACCAGACCCATCCCCTGCCTTTCCTTTCCCTTTTTTGAAACACCTGGCAAAAGAGTGGGAACCTCCACAACCGGAACACTCATGTTTGAACCGACATGACACTGCAAACTTACATTGCCCTTCATTAAATTGCCAACAGGCACCTTTTCTCTGGCCAGCTGGGGACCCGCCACTCGCACCCGGGCTCCCGGCTCCCCCACGAAAGGGCTGAGCCGGAGCCGTCATCAATCGCATCCACAAGGAAATATCCTTGTGGTCCCACCGGATGCCAGGCCGCAGAGCCTTCCGTTGCCGGAACTGCTCATCATATCTCAGCCACCCTAAACCGCCGTACACTCTGTATGCCTCCCCAATAGAATCCATGTAACCGAAAAGGGCGGAGCTCCTTTTCCCCAATCACACTGGCTAAGATCGCAAATGCCTGTAGCCAGTTCGTAAAAGTTCTTGGTATCAGCCTATACCTCCTCTTCTCCTCATCCTCCTTTTCTTTCTTGGAGTCACTTGGCTTCACTTTGTCCAAGTTAAACTTCTCCAAGGGGAGCAGGGAAAAAAGTTCCACATACTCCCCTTTCCATATCTTCTCCCTCACCTCCTTTTTCAAATGGACCCCTAATGGACTTTCAAAACACACGTAAACTTCAGGCTGTGCCCTATCGTCCAACCGCACAACCTCGTCCTCTTTTCCCTTCTCCTTTTCTACGTCCTTATTCACCTCCGCCGCAGCCGCTAAGCCATCCGCCGATCCCACCACAACCGCCGCAGCTTCCTGTACTTCCACCTCACGCGCCGGCACCACCGGCGGGACACCAACCGGGGGGCCCACCCAAGCCCCCGCAAGAAACCCAAGCCCGCTCCGACCTAACCTCTCAGCAGACAACCCCTGTAATACCCCCAACAGCTGACCCCAAAATTCCGATCCAGGTAACCCCAACTGTCCAACCGCACTCGCGCCCTGCATAATGCCCCCCGCGGAGGAAACCCCACCCCCACTACCCGTAACATTAAACCTATCAGTCGTCCTCTCACCTAGCTGCCTCTGAACCGAAGCCGGAGCAGCCGTACTGCGAATGTCCCTCAGCCGATCCATCCGTCCTGTCACCTCCTCCGGTCTTTCTTCCTCTCCTGAGTCCTAAAAGCTGCTGAGGTCCTCAGGGGGGACCAGCGAGGGGACAGCCTGCACCTGGCGGCCGTCGACCCCCACGGTCACTGCACCCCGCTTCTCCGGGTGTCTCGTGCTGGGCCTTCTCCTCTTGGTGCGACGTGGCGTCCTGCCGCCGTCCTTCCCGGTCGGTCTCACCCCTGCCTGCTGCGCTGTCATACTCCCGCTTGCTGCATCTGTGATTAATCCTCCCCGCCGACTGCAGGGAGGCCGTGCCGTTCTCGCCGCCTGAAGGGAACTCCCCCCAGCCCGATTCTCGCTGGGGGGGACCGTAATCACCGACCGCAGCCCAGGGCCCTGCGGACTACACGACCCGGCCTCCGGTCCTCTCATGCTGCTGCCCCGATCTGCGCCGCCGCTCCGTCCGCTCCCCCTCCCCTGCTGCCTGCAGGGAGTCTCCCGCTCTGATCCACGACGCTGGGCACCACCCCCAGCCCGCACTTCACTGGGGGCTGCCGGCACTCCGGTCCGGGGCCATGCAGGCCGCAAACCGGAAGTAGGCCTCACCGAAGCTCCGCCCACTTCCAGCCCACGGGATCTCCGGCGATTCTCCGGCGGCCGGTAACTCTCCAGCAGGTGAGTGAGGAGGGCTCCGCTGCCCCGGAGGGTCCCCGAGGGGGCTCCTAGATCTTGTTCACCCTACGCCGGGGGAGCAGCGCTCCGGTGGTCGTGCCCGCTAAGTGCGCGTCACAGGTCCGGGCACAGAAGCAGGAGGGGGAACCGCTCCAGCCCCGCAAACCGCCTCCAGCTGCTCCCGCAGCGCGTCCACTCCGATGGCCTCAGAGGCCCCACGCACGAGCTCCATCAGTGCAGCTAATTCAGCCATGTCAGGAAAAAAGACTGCAGGAATGAAAAAAAAATCATAGAATCATAGAATGGTAGAGTTGGAAGGCACCTCAAGGGCCATCAAATCCATCCCCTTGCGAGTGCAGGTTTTCTTTAATCATCCCAGCTCTATGATTATCCAGTTTCCACTTGAAGATTTCTCACTACCTCCCATGGTAGCCTGTTCCACTCTCTGACTGCCCTCACTGTCAGAAGGTTTTTACTAATGTCTAATCTGAATCTCCTTTTTAGTTTTATCCCATTGCTTCTTCTACTTCCTTGTGCTACGGTAATGAGAATATGGTGCTTCCCTCTGCACTGTGACTTCCTTTCAGATATTTGTAGCCTATATTAAAGGGGTTGTCCGACATAACAAAAATTTTTGAGTTTAAGCTAATCTGTGCTGTATTGTCATATAAAACACCCCTACATTGTTATTTTTTGTTTTCTAACTTTTGTTCCTCTTGAATTATTCCTTTATTCTCTGCAGCTCTTCGTTTACATTTAGCTCCAGAAAACATAACTTCCTGTGCTAAACCTCCCAGTCACAGCTGGCACCGCCTGGCCTCAGTGTCCAGCCCCACCCCAGTGTCCAGCCCCACCCTCTGCCCGCCCCCTGCACACACAGTCCCTGTCAGTATATTCTGCCCCAGCACCTGACCTGTTATCACTACAGCATTGCAAATAGCCCCACATTGGGGGCTCTGAACCCCCCACCACATCAGGCTCTGCACCGCATACACACATCAGGCTCTGCACCACATACACATCGGGCTCTGCACCGCATACACACATCAGGCTTTGCACCGCATACACACATCAGGCTCTGCACCACATACACATCGGGCTCTGCACCGCATACACACATCAGGCTTTGCACCGCATACACACATCGGGCTCTGCACCGCATACACACATCGGGCTCTGCACCGCATACACACATCGGGCTCTGCACCGCATACACACATCGGGCTCTGCACCGCATACACACATCGGGCTCTGCACCGCATACACACATCAGGCTCTGCACCACATACACATCGGGCTCTGCACCGCATACACACATCAGGCTTTGCACCGCATACACACATCGGGCTCTGCACCGCATACACACATCGGGCTCTGCACCGCATACACACATCGGGCTCTGCACCGCATACACACATCGGGCTCTGCACCGCATACACACATCGGGCTCTGCACCGCATACACACATCAGGCTCTGCACCGCATACACACATCGGGCTCTGCACCGCATACACACATCGGGCTCTGCACCGCATACACACATCGGGCTCTGCACCGCATACACACATCGGGCTCTGCACCGCATACACACATTGGGCTCTGCACCGACCCCCCCTACCCCCATAGGGAACACATGTAGGGAGTACATACTCACCCGTCCTCGGTCCCCGCCGCTCCTGCACGTTCGCATGCTGTCTGTGTTCTGGCCATATCAGCACAGTAGTGACGTCACCGCTGTGCTGAAGAGAGCACAGACTGCACGGGCAGTGATGAGAAGCGCAACGCTTCTTCTCATCAGCGCTTTCAAATGTACCGGCATCTGTGATCTGTGATGCCGGTATATTTGAATGTGTGATCCTGAGCAGGGGGCCCGGTGCTGGCGCTGACACCACGGCAGCCGCCACCAGGCCCCGCCCCCAGGTCACGGACCCCACAGCAGTGCAGGGGGAGGTTGCGGGGAGAGTAAGGGGTGCGGGAGAATGTGTGGGAGGGCGCAGGGAAGGGGGGCGGGGCTCATCGCACTGTACAGCCCAGCAGGGAGGCAACATGCAGTGGCAGATTTGCATGTCAACATGGTCCTGCCCATGTTGACATGAAATGACCGGAAGCAGCAAAATCGCGGCAGGAGCGGTCACATGACCACTCTGAGCCGGGGGAGAGGGGCTGACAGCAGGGCAGGTAAGTGGTCTCTATCTACTTACCTGCCCCAATGTAGCCCAATAGGGTAATAATGAAAAAAAATCAAAATAAGCCGGATAACCCCTTTAAGTATATTAAGTCTCCTTTCAGCCTTCTCTTTTGCAATCTAAACATTCCCAGTTCCTTTAGCCGGTCTTCATAGGACATGGTTTGCAGACCTTCTACCATCTTGGTTGCTCTTCTCTGGACTTGCTCCAATATAGCAATGTCTTTCTTGAATTGAGGGGCCCAGGACTGTGCAAAGTATTCCACGTGGGATTGGACCAAGGCAGAGAATAGGGGAATAATTACAGTCAAATCAGGACACACTATGAAGGCTCATTTTGTAATTGTTTATCCTCCTTTTTATATCAAGTGCTCTCGGTTTAAAAGATCTCCACGTGTGGTTCAATGGGAACCATTTAACTATTACTGTAACTAGCTGTGTACCTGTGGGTTCATCTCGTAATTATGACAGATTTCTATAGAAGCAAAGATCTTGAAAATCTTAATGTTGATACAGAAAATGTTACAATAATGGAAGATAATGGAAAACTGGGATAGGGTTGGGCATCTTCACTCGCATACAAATGTAAGGCCAGAATTGTCATGTCTGACATTTTCTTTTAATTATTTTTTTCCTAGGTAAAAGACGGTGCACCGGCGAGATCCTGGCTAAAACTGAGCTGTTTCTTTTCTTTACAAGACTGTTTCAAACCTTTACAATTCAGGCTCCTCCTAACACGGAGGTAGACATTACGCCTGTGTTTGGATTCACCAACACTCCCATGAGCCATAAAATATGTGCTGTGCTTCGTCATAATGACTAAGAAGGTTGGATCAAAGTGGGTAGAGGATCTTTGAGGAAAAGAAAAGAAGTTGAAGGTGGACCCTTCTTGTGGCCACGTGACTGGTATCTTCCTTTCATCATCACTCCTTGTTTACAGCACTTCATGATGATGCATTGTCCACCTGCGCTCGGTGGCTACAAGACTCCACTGCTGAGACATTTAGGAAAATCTTTCTGAATATGTGGCCAATTTGTTTCTTCTGGTTATTAATGTCATGACCCTGGAATTGTAGATTCCGGCCAAAATTAAGCACAAACACCCCTTTTCCAATTTCCCCTTATCCGCTAATAACCACTCAGACACCGATTTAACTTTTTGGATAATTTTGGCCATAGCAGCCATTTATTAAACAAATACATAACATGTAAAAATTTGCATTGTGGTAAGGTCCTTGAAGCTAAAACCCTGGTGATTCCCATAACCAAGCCATATAACCAAATTGCTCCCAGCCGTTACCCACACTGGCTCAGGAACACCAAAGTGTAAGGGTTATTCCTTCATTAACCACCAAAAACACCCACGGGGGCCCCGACATACCCCGTCGGGATCCCCCAAAAATCACCAGGTGACCAACCATTCTGCCAATGAGGGGATCCATACCCGGATGGGTTCCCCGAACCAATTTAGCACCAACTTCAAGGACCCACCAATAAACCTGCCACCAGGCCACTACGACCCGATAAACTTCCATACCGCCCCCACAAAACTTCCAGCTCATTGCGAACTCAAAAACTTTAGGGAGGGCGGGTGGGACTCTCACTGGTGTCCCAGAGCGGGAAAAGTGCCGCTCCTCCCCCAGCATCACCTTTTTACTGTACCCTGACTTACTCCCCCTCCCCTACCCGTGACACCATGACCTCCACTCCAATCAGTGTCATGCTGGCCTCCACACATGCCCGGGGGGAGGGGGGTCAGTGCTCCGGCCATTCTTGACCCTGGAATTGTAGATTCCGGCCAAAATTAAGCACAAACACCCCTTTTCCAATTTCCCCTTATCCGCTAATAACCACTCAGACACCGATTTAACTTTTTGGATAATTTTGGCCATAGCAGCCATTTATTAAACAAATACATAACATGTAAAAATTTGCATTGTGGTAAGGTCCTTGAAGCTAAAACCCTGGTGATTCCCATAACCAAGCCATATAACCAAATTGCTCCCAGCCGTTACCCACACTGGCTCAGGAACACCAAAGTGTAAGGGTTATTCCTTCATTAACCACCAAAAACACCCACGGGGGCCCCGACATACCCCGTCGGGATCCCCCAAAAATCACCAGGTGACCAACCATTCTGCCAATGAGGGGATCCATACCCGGATGGGTTCCCCGAACCAATTTAGCACCAACTTCAAGGACCCACCAATAAACCTGCCACAACGAGGGCACCTTGATAACCTTCAAGTGCCTGAGACCCCCCACAATAGCAAAGCTCGCTCAATACCTCCCTGCACTCCAAGGGCCCACAAATCAACCCCTACTGCATTCAAATGCACCCCATCCGCCTATCAAAGACCCGTCAACCTCCCGCTCCAGCTCAAAATGCCGAGCTGAAACTCCCCACGTTGCAGACCACAAGTTTTTGAGATAACCCTATTAACTTACCCGCACCTCATTCAGCTTTTCCACAGACCATGCTTTCCGCCCAAACCCTTCGTGGAACCATGTCCCACCACACAATTGTC
This sequence comes from Anomaloglossus baeobatrachus, assembly GCF_048569485.1. NCBI lineage: Eukaryota > Metazoa > Chordata > Amphibia > Anura > Aromobatidae > Anomaloglossus > Anomaloglossus baeobatrachus. Next base: position 661,651,448 of record NC_134355.1, on the reverse strand, counting down.
ACTCCTGGAAAAGACACCCATAACCGCAACAAATCATGCTTAATATCTTTATCAAAATGTGAAAAAGCCGCTCACCCAAATAAGTTCCTCGACGCGTAAAACCAAAATGTCAGGGGGTCTGCCCAAATGAGCATAGGTATGCACCCCCTGCAACGCCGTATTCTACCCCATACCCCTGATCTCAAGCCATCCGACAAGAGCCCTATCCCTCTGACCAGACTAGCTGTCTTCTGTTTCTTCTCGTATCTGCTCTCTGTGCTCCCCAGTACACATTAGAATGCCCAGGATCCATACCAGGCAAGAAAAAAGGGGGGGGGGGGTCTGGAAAATAAAGCACTAACAAAAATACCAAGTAGCTCCAATACAAACACAAAGAATGACACCCCCCCCATGCCCCCTCTATCAGAACCAGTCTTCCGATCAATTCCCATGAAAACCATTGCGAACCCACGACTTACAACGCTGAGACTTCCATTGACCAATCTGTTTAACTGTCTCGGCAGGGAGACCAAACTCAGAGGTTTCCATCGCCGCCCCAATCCGAAAAGAATGCAACGCAAGCATCACCGAAACCAGCCCCAATGATCTCAAACATGCCCAAAAAACACTAATGAACTAATATCTGGACAAAAATTCTGGATCCAAAATTCGCTCCCCATGCTCCAAAAATAGGACGTCACTATTACCCAAGCCCCCCGGGGCACGTCATACTGTGAAATACCAATTCGCCAATACGCAAAGCCCCGAAAAACCGTCAACGAAAAGCCAACCGCAACAATGATACCTCAATGCAGATGTACAAACTACTCGCAATTCCCTACCCACACATTCCACTAAGCTAAATAACACAGGCCGTCTACCATCACGCGGCCCACGGCCCCTATGCGAACCCTTCAATGCCTGAACTGCCCAACAAATTGTCAAGTCCTGTACACCTCGCAACCAGAACTCGCATGCCAAACCTCCAATCGAATGACTCCACTTCGTGAAAAACCAACCTGTTATCGCCCCTTCCCCCATTTTTCCCAGGAACAGCCCTAACTGGGAATCCTCAATCAGCATGCAATCACCCAACCACTACTCCCAGAGAACCCATGTGGCCTGATACGCCACCCACGTGGCACCAGCCAAACAGCCCGCATCAGTAGTCTTGCTGCTTGAAGACTACACTCCAAAGCTGCGCAGTAGACTACAAGCTGCTGCCGACCGCCTCTACTGCAAAATCCCGGAAACAATCTCACTGAAAACAAGAGAGGACGTCCGCTATTAGACTCTCTATACCTGTTACCTGAGCTGCTGTGACACGTATCAAATTTCTAAACAAAGGCCAGCTGCCGCAACACCAGAACAACTTGTGGGAGAATATGCCGAGCCGTTATTAATCGCCATCACCCCCCCCATATTGTCACAGTTGAACCGGATCTACTTATTCGACAACTGGTCCCTCCCCAAATGAAGTGCGACCATCATTGGAAAAAATTTTTAACAGCGACACATTCCTTGTCAACTCCTCCGCCGTCCAACTTTCTGGTCACCAATCCGCACGTCACTGACCCTGAAAAAAGGGGGGGGCGCCCGAAACCTGAGTCCCCGCAGCATCTGTAAACAATTCCAATTCGAAATTATCCACTACCTCATCCTTAAGCAACGAACGACCATTGTCCCGCTCCCCAAAAACTCTCCCCAAACCAACAAGTCCGGTCTATGTTCCGCCGACAAACGTATGTAGGGTTGAGGAGCAACCACTACAGCTGTAACGCAAGCTAGCCGACGTGAAAAACTCGGCCCATGGACATTACCCGACATGCAAAATTAAATTTCCCCCCCAATAGTGATTGAACCTCCTTTAATTGTAATTTCCTCACCCGGCATGCCCTTGCTACCTCAACCTTAAGCGTGGCAACCTGTCCTCAGGAAGCCGAACCTCCCTAATCACTGAGTCAATTACAATGACCAGAAAAACAAACCCAGGTGTTTGGCCCAACAGTTTTTTCCCAGATGCCAAAGGCACCCCCAAAGCCTCTCGCCATCCATTCCATTGCTGGTGTCTGTGCCGAAACAGCCAATCCCACACACCAAAAAATTCATCCCGGTAAGGTACCAGTGATGCCAAACCAAAAACATTATGCCCCACCCATTCTAAAAAAGAACTAAAGGTTTCAACAAATGTGCACGATACTGCACAACTCATTGGCAAGCAGGGGTCCCCAAAATAATCTCCCTTCCAAAAACAACCCAATAACCGAACACATTTTTGGATGAACCGGTAAGATCCGGAAAGCTGCCTCAATATCTGTCTATTGTCATCAACACACCTCCCCCACAACTTTTTTCCTACTTGTAGCCTCATCAAATGACGTATACAACACCTAACGAATCTCAGCCAGTATACCATCATTCGCTGACCTACCCCTGAGATGGGGCAAATAGTGGATTAGCCGACTTTACCTGGCTCCCCCTTTGGGCCCCACCCCGAATGGCGAAACCACAAATTAAAAAAAGGTAGGAGGGTGACCAACTATGCCCCCCACTCTCCCCAACGCCACCTCCTTTCCCAACTTCCACCTACCACCGCCCCATGTTGATACGCCGAGAGAGATTCCTGGTTGTCCCTGGGACTTCAAAACAGGGAAATGAATCCTGAAACCCTCCCCAAAACCTAACCTCAAACTTCAGCTCTGTTCCTATCAGGATCCCAATTTAGGTACGGAAGCATCGCACTAAGCTCCCCGGTGTCTGACCCTTGGACACCCCATGGGATGCTCCTTTACAGTGGTGCAGAGGTGTCCAAACAACGGCAAGTGGCACCGAATTTGCATTCCCCCTCATTAACTAACCAACACGAACCTGACTTCTAGGACCCCGTCTGTCCGCACTGACCACTGACACCCCAGCTTTCTGACCGGCCGGGGAACCCCGCCCCGCCCTGAAATGACTGACCATATCTGACTGCCACCATCACCCACCACCACAAACCTATATCCTTCTGATCCCATCTTATAGATGGACGGCAACCATCCTCTGATGACCTTGCTCGCCATAACGGATCCAGGTCTACCCCCCATCAATCCTATAGGCCTCACCAATCGAGCCCATATAGCAAAACAAATGAAAACAATTCTCTGGCCCCTTTTCGCCAATTACTCTTGCCCAAACTGCAGCGCCTGCAACCAATTAGCATATGTCTGAAGAATCAAGTGCCAGCGCCACTTCCCCACATCTACCTTCTTGCTA